>NC_084980.1:16300704-16630704 GCF_963691925.1 Scomber scombrus
CTTGTATCATCATGTGTGGCACTGCCTGCGGTAGTTGAAGCATTATTCTGAAAGAGAAGTTTTGTGTTACTGTTCATTAGGGCAGGGCAAAGTCACAGAGACAGGGTTAACAAGAAATTAAATTGTCAGGAGTGGTTCATTTTGCTGCTTTCAAAATTAAATATTTTTAAATGAGAAAAGGGAAATTAATGAGAGGACAAGAAAAGGGAGAATTTAATTACACCATTATTCAAGAAATGTAGATTCAGGGTTCATAATAGGTTACTATTTAGAGTACAGTGGGAGGGCTAGAGGGCTAACGTTGATGTCTTATTGTTTCAGTTGAATTTTCCTTGATTTGAAGTGTTTGGATTATTAAAAGTGAGTTACCTGGCACCAAAATACCAATGTAATTTAAAGTTTTCACTTCATAAATTAATGAATATTAATGACATACAAGGTGGATACTATTACCATGGCAAAAACAGCATCTGAAAGTGAAATCCTTCAATTCTAGGTGGCCAGGCAGCCATTATTAAGCTTTGCTAGTGGAAAGACCTAAAGGTGTTGCAAAGCAAGATGGTTGGAGCTGTGTTTAGGAGCAGTTTGTGTGTGGGAGTGGTGTGGTGGTTGTGGTGTCATCTCCCCTAGAGCTGAACGGCTGGTGGTGTGGAGAGGAAGAACAGTTGACCACTTCAGGTAGACTAAGGCACAAACAGGAAGGAGGCTGTTCCCCAGGTCTTGGCTGGACCAGCAGCCACAGTGAGCCTCCCAGGGGGAGAAAGGAGGATGACAATCTGTCCCGCAGCATGCCCCTTCACCGCCTGCCTCAGTGCACTGGCTCTAAGGGAGTGCTGGGCCAGGCGGGACTAGGCTGGGCTGGGCTTCAATAGGCAGGGGAGCATCGGTGTGTATGTGTGTGTGTACTGTTCTCTCAACACTGCGGCAGACCAGGCGCAGGACCCAGTGGACAGTCAGCTAGCCAGTCAGCCACTGTGAGAGATGCTGCAGCGCTGTGCTGTGCTGCTATTCTACTAATATTTCCTCACTGTGAGAAACTTTAGTTGGATGCTCTTTTATTTTTCCCCACTCTTAGTTACTCATGGAAATTTGATTTATGTGATCAGCATGGAAAAGAAAAAAATGTTGTGTGCACAGAAATGTGCTGAGTTATTGTATGGTTGCTTCATTAAAATTGGGTTTGCTCTGCAAGTTTCAAAAGGCACTATCCATTACTTAAAACCAAGCACAACACTCGCTGAATTCAGAAAATAGGGCCTATTTCTTTTTAATCAAACTACCTCATAGTGACCCATAAAACTTGGACTAGACTTCAACAAACAAATATTTCACTTTTTAAAGTTAGCTTCAGACATTTGGACTGTTTTAAACAGGACAGTTAGTCTGCCAAGTGCCTATAAAAAAGTCTTATATCAACACTTCTTTTTTTCACTGCAGCAGCATGATGAAAATCACATGCATATGGACAAACAACCCTAGCAACTGAGTCTTGTGTTAGCTTAGCATTAGCATTCATAAAAAAAAAGCCTAGCCCTGCTTCTTGACCCATGACCTTTGGTTCCCCTGATTAATACACTGTGGCTCTATTTGATATCTCCTCAACGCCATCCCAGCTTGTCAGTGGTAAAACAACTGGAGACAGCCCAGGAGGGAGATGAAAACATGCATCTTGGAAAGTAGAGCGGGAGGGGAAGAAAAACAAGCATCAACTCAAGCAAGACGATGTATTTTCATGCATCCCTGTCTTAAATGTCAAGATTTCTTAACCCTCAGTGACTGCAGCACTGACATCTCTCCAAGGTTCAACAGAAACCGCATTCATTAATAATTAGCTTAGCTGTGAGGACAGGGAGAGAGACTGGGAACGAGGGAGTGAGTGAGACGGCTAAAATTTAAACTTCTGTCCTTTCCCGAGAGAATTGGATTTCACTACAAGTTTTTTCATTCTTCTTCATTTCTTGTTTTCTTGGTGTGTTGGCCAGAATCCCGCAGGCGGCCAATGAGTGAGCAATTCAGACGTCGCATCAGCCTTACTACTCCCTCCTCTCCTTAATCATGGCTCTAATACCCTCCAGATGAATAAACATCTTCATCCCCTCTCTGTTAAAGCCAGAAGGCTCCTCCACTCTCGAATCCAAGTACGAGAGACAGAAAGAGAGAAAGAAATGGAGAGTTGAAGAAGGAGCACAGGCAAAGGATGACAGATGGAAGGGTGGATCAATGTCGAAATGAACCAACACCAAAGTAACAAAGCCACGGCAAGATTTTCTTCCCATAAATCGTCTGATCTATTTCCCCCTTGACACAATTATCACAGTCCTCCTAATTATTTTTCTCTTCTTAAACAGATTTCTAATGGCAGGCTGTGCTTTTTTTAAGATCATGTTTGTAAAGTGGAGGTTTTGCGAGCTGTTGTGCAACCTTGTCGCCTCAGACTGTGTCCACAGACTGCACAGGAAGGGGGAAGGGGGGAGGAGAGGGAGGAGGTGGTGGTGGAGGGGGGTTGGTCTCTGGAGAATGGGCCAGGCCCCAGACCAGCACTTCCCTGGCCCAGTAACTGTGCCAGAATACTCATGACATGTGTGTACAGTATGTGAGCACAAATGGCAGACAGATTTAGGGGTTTGCTTTGTTTCCCTTTCTATTGTTTTCTGCTGGTATCCATGCAGCTCATCATCATATCTTAATACTACTAGCCTAAGTATTATGAAAACACACACACACACACACACACACACACACACACACACACACACACACACACACACACACACACACACACACACACACACACACACACACACACACACACACACACACACACACACACACACACACACACACACACACACACACACGCCGCATGGACTGAAGCAGTTCCTTCTGTGCCTTCACCCTCATCTTCATTTGCAGAACAGGGCTGGAGTATGAGGCCTGAATACAACCAGACAAATGACTACAGGGCATTTTACTTATTCATCCATCACTTCACATTGATTTATTCCTGTTTATCTATTTATCAGCTAGGAAAAAACCCTTTGGATTGTTTTGCTAAAAGTTTGCATGCTGACGTACTTAGTGGAAAACTTTCAGGGTCACTGTTGAAGAGCTGATCATGGTTCATCTTACTTTTGAATACCGTCCTCTCACTCCAGCACCTCAATGTGGATATGTCTCTCGTATTTACATAGGTCCAGCACTCATTGGCTTAGTAACCGTTTACTTAGTTACACCATCACCTGGGAGGCTATTTAAGTCTCTCCCAAGAGAGCAACTCAGTATGACTACCAACCAGCACCTCTGTATGAATTATCATCCATTCAGTACCAGTACACTTAAGGAAAGTTCTCAGATGTTGAGTATGACTTTACATTTAAATAATAGTCAGAAACCATATTAAGTGAATAAATTAAATATTTGAGGTGAGTTTTATAATTAAAACAGGAAATGATTAAATCTTTCTGTTTTTTTGTAGATATTACTATTATTATTTTGTAAATGTAACTCAACTGCAGTAATAAGGAGTTTTCCTTCTTACATGTGGTAATCTCAACTTCTATCAGAATGTGCAGCTCACTGTGATGAACTCATTTCAAGGATCATAATTCAGGAGAGTGAATGTAATAGTCCCCCAATATCAGTTATCACTGACAGCAACATTCATATCGCCTAATTACTTTTCATTGGGCTGTTGTAGAGGAGAGGACATCAGCCTTTATCTGTATATGAAAGGAGAAGACATTACTGTGGATGAGCTAGTGTTACTGTACTGCTAATAAAGAAACGTCATACAATGAGATGGTAATAAAACCTGTGTCGTACTTGGCTACTTTAAATATCAAGAGAATATTACAACTAAGGTGACCTTTAATTAAATTTGGCATGCAAATAAGTTGGCGAGTCAGGGAGAGAGAAAGAGATGTTCTAAGATTACCATTGGAAACCTGAAGACACGAACATACCACCTAAAACCCTACCGGCCTGGTAAAAGGATCCATGCTGGGTATTTTGGGTTCTTTTTGTTTTTGTGTGTGTGTGTGTGGGTGTTTTTAACCACAGTACATCCACCACAAACAATAGCCATAGGTCAGAGCAGTGACTTCTCCCTTCCCTAATTTGTATTTTTCTTAGCATACTTAGGTTAGTGAGGTGACTGTCATCTCTGCGGCTGTTCATTGTCTGAGGTAGGAGTTGAAGTTGGGGAACATAATCCCACGCACTGTGCATACAGCGGGGAGGAAATATGGGCACAAAGGTGGTGCAGGGCCTCCTGGGTAATTTGTAAAACATGAGCCATGGCACCCGAGTGCCATTCTGAAGCTCAGGTCAGGTGACTCAGTCACAGGTGCACCATGGGAAGATCTCTGGCGAGGAGACACAACCCCCATTACAGGGTATGATGGGCACACAGTGTTTTCTAAACATGAAACTCTCTAGAAAGTTGCTTCGGTCTTTATTTTTAGGAATGTGTTGAGTGCTGAAAATATCTCAGAGGTGGTAGCTACATTGTTCTTTATATTTTTGGGATCTGTTTGCCTGGAAAATTAATTTGCATCTGTAACTTATGGTGGAAGGTCAGAGATATTGCACCTTTCCTCTACCGGATTAAATGTTGTCATTGATTTACACCAATGAACACAAAAGCAACGCACACATATTATACATGCCCAAGTCCAAACATGTCGCTTTAATAAGAAATCTTGATTAGGATTCGGCAGACATAACATCCCATATGCACGGTTTCTGCTTTGCTAGGCCTCAGATAACCTTTATCCTATAGGGTTTAATTAATGTCAGCCAGTCTACTCTGCCTTTCAGAAGGAAACGACTTATTCCTCTGCCCTCATGAAGCCCAAATCCCTCTGTTTCACTGGTGAGGCCGGCTGCCTTGTTTATCCCAACTACAGGTACTACGCCCTATTAAGGCCAGCACTTGTTACAGGGAAAAGGTTGAATTATTTACCAACAGCAGAGGGGGAGGAAGAGAGAGGGAGAAAGAAACAGAGAGAGAGGCATTCGGTACATGGAATAAGATTTTTATGTTGTTTTTTTTGTTTTTTTAAGGTTATGAGCGAGGCAAGATTAATGATCCATGGACATTAGATACAGGTGCTGATTACCACGGAAAAGGGTATCTTTGCATATAGTAAATAGAAAATAAGGCCACAGAGAAGGGTGAGTGAATTGCCCCAAAACATTATGCATTAAGTCTCTTGGATGAGAAACACCTTACACCCTGGCTTTAATAGTATAGTTTTACAAATGTGGTCATGTGTAAATAGATGAATGTGTTTTGTTAAATAGATACCAAGGTTTCTTGTGCGCACTCTTCACCCAGGGCAAACTGTCTGCATTCTATCTGCATCTCAGCCTCTCTGCACAATACAACAAAACATACAGAAAACAAAAGGGAGCACAGAGGGGGAGAACGAAGAGACAGACCAAACAATAAACTCAACCACAAGAGACAGAGTTTGACTTTGTGTGTGTGCGTCTGTAGTGTGTGTGTGTATCGAAGAGGGAGACAGAAAGCGAGAGGAGGACGAGGGAGATGAAGACAAATGCAGAAAGGGAGAGAGACAGAGGGCGGCAGAGAAAACGAAAGACAGAGGGAGAAATCAAATTTGCAAGAACATAACAAAAAGCTGTATCTTCGACAAAAGAGAACACACAAGGGTATTTGTCTAGCTGTCTGCACCAGCAGGATCCTCTGAAAGTTTATTAAACTAGAACCCTTCAAGAGAAGGCAGAGAGTAGTAAACTATACTACTGGGGAGGAAAAAAGAGAGGGAGAGGGAACAGGAGAGGAGGGGAGGGGGGGTTGAAAAAGAAAAAAAGCTAGCTTTTCAGCCTCTGTCTCTCAGAAATTCTTTTATTTCAGCCATGCATTAAGTAACCTCCCCACTGAGTTCTGCTCCCCTTCCTGGTGTGGATAAAGCCGTCCCTTGGGGGAGCCGCTGGTAATTTCCAGCTTCGCCAGAAACTCAGGTATTAGAAAAGACCGCTTGGGGACCTGCCACAATATACCTTCACAATTTCATACGCTCTGAAAAAGAAGGAGCCCCTCCATCGCAGCCTACCCCCACCCTCCCAGTAAACCCCCTCGAGGGTCCCCAGTTCAAATTTCTGAAGTGCAGACAACGGGTGTATGTGTGGGGGAGGGGAGGGTGGTGGTAGGGGGCCCGTGGGACTGAGCACCAGCAATAGAAAATCCACTGCATAGAGGAGAAAAAAGCATTTCCTCTCTGGTCTGGCAGGAGTGCCTTTTTTCCCCTGGCTCCCACCAGAGGCTTTTTACAAAACATGTGTTGCTGACATGTTGACAGATTGCTCAGTGAAGTGTTAGGCGCATGCACACGGCTGGCCATTTAGGGGGACATGGCTTCCTACCCAACATCCTCTACCTGAGGCACCATGTTTTATACATCATCCCCCAAAGAAAAAAAGGAAACAATAAAAGGTAAGGGAGTTGCTTCCTTTGTGAGGAAAACAGAATATCAGAGAGCAGAGAGAGACTGCGTATAATGCTGCCTTAGCTTAACTGCGGCGATAGGGAGGAGCAACGGAAGTGAGAATAAGGGAGGGAAATGGTTTGAGGCAGGAAAGACAGAGATAAAGCAGAGAGGTGGGAAAAAGAGCTTGAGGATGGATGCATGTTATGCTTATGTACAGCAGGTGAGCTTGTCAAACCAATAAAAAGCCCACAAGACCTCCTCTTTGTCTTCCTGTACTGAAGCCACCAATAGCAGGCGAGTGGATAGAATCTGATCAAAGGCCAGTATCCAGATCCAACTTCTGCTCCTATCAGGGTATCGACAGCACACGTCTTAATCGCCCTGCGGCTCCAAAAGTGCTGCCGTGGCAACAGGATGGAAATGGGGATCATAATGTATTCATGGTGCCGGCGACCTGGGGGCTGCGGAGCGTGCTCTCTGGGGACCGCACTTTACCCAGAGCCAGACGTGTCTGGGCAAAATCACTCCACACAAGACAGCAGCAGAATACTGAGGAGCCATGACAGAATGGAGGGAGGGAGAGAGAAAGAAAAAGAAAGAGGGCAGGCAGCAGAGAGATGCTGATAGAAATGGAAGATGATAATAGAAAACAAAGATGGAGAAGGGTTGGTACATTAGAGGTAAACAACAGCTGCTGAATGGTGTCAGAGATTACAGTAAAGAAAGGAGAAATGGTTGTATTAGTTCAGTACTGAATTGAAACTTCAAAACACAAAGGACAACAGATCTGAGGCTTGAGGAGGAAAAAATGCAGGATGTGATTGGTGGGAAGGAGCTTGCTGGGATGAGTGGGTCTACCTTGAGAAGCCTGATGCTGCTTGACCAGGTGGGTGGTTGGCTGGGAAATAAATTGCACAGGAAATTGGTCCAGATTATCAGGGCCACAAAGAGACATGGCCCTTTGGCCACAGGCGAGGATGGATAAATGGTTGGATGAGTAAATGAACAGAGGGATAGAGAGGGAGAAGATTGATGGCTGAGCAGATGGATGGTTCAGTTGGATTGAGAGTCCAGTTACCCACCACCCCACTACCCCCATAGTATCCTATCTGCTCCTGAAAAATAAATGCTTACATTGTAGATATATCTTTTCTTCTTCTTTTTTTCTCGCCGAATATAATGTGCTCTCTGACCCTTTACAACCTAATGATCTCCCCCTCCTCCTCACAAACATACACACATATATACACACAGAAACACACTCACAAACTCATACACACTCGAAAAAATGCTCACACGCACAAACAAACAAACAAACACAAAGCTATAGCCTGACCTGCTTTTCCTCAACAGGAGGGCAGCTACAACAGGCACCATGCCAGGTAAACATCCTCAAGCCTTGTGCACTCACTGCAGAGGGTAAAGCTCAATGCTGAAAACACACTCTAAAATACAAGGAATAGTCAATTATGTTTAGGACTGGGAAGACATTCTTAGAATATATATTCCTCTTACATGGCCCACCTGCTGTATTGTGAAACAAAAAATAAAAGACACAACTTTCGCTGCATTTTATATCAAGATTCCATCTGTAACAGAAAGTCATAACACTCCCCTGTAGAGGTGATGATTCAAATGCATTAAGTCTCCCAAAATGAGAGGATTCACCTGCAGACTGCGGTGCGTCCTTCTGCACTAACTATCCTCCACACGTAGTACACCCTCAGGCATTAAACCTAGGGCCACAGACAACTCCCCTGTCTGTCTTTCCTCCTTCCCTTTAGCTGACAGGTTCTTCGACTGCTAAGCTCCAACACAGACCTCTGTGTTTGTGATGACTGTGCAGAGCAATCAAGGGAGAGAAAGAAAGAAAGAGAAGGAATGATGAAGAGGGACCAGAGAAGGAGTGCAGGCGGAGAAGAGGTAGAGAGAAACAAGGACATCAACAACGTGTTCTCACAGAGAGATGACCCCTGGCCATCCCGAGGCATCTGGTTTATCTGGCTGTCTGGGTAAGCCACGCACACACCTAATGACTCCAGCCTGGTCCATGTCCCATAGGTTTTTTTTATCCAGGATTACGGATGGAGAATGACAATGGGCTGGTAAACTACTATGTCTCACGTCTAAGAGCTAATATCAGACAAGGAGTTCTCCATGATGAAAAGAGTGGGGTGAGTTGAGAACAAGGTTCAAAGTTTCTGAGAAGGTTATGGTATCAGTTGCTAAATTATATTCACAATATGGTGTAACATTAATGAATCCTTTTAAAAATGTTTACAATAATTAGTTTAAGACACTTTAATGCTTCTCTGATGCTGATTTGTATGCGCCATTAATAGTATATTACTTCTCAAACTGAAGGTCAAATATACCCATAACTCTTAGTTGCGCATTATGTTGGAGGCCAATATGGAGATGCAGTTTGGACTTTAACCTCCCTCTTTTTTTCGCATGTTGCATGGCGATGCTGAACAGACCTCAATCTACTTCTGGGGTGGAGATTAGTAATCATCTAGGGTCTTCATATTGATGGCCAGGCTCAGCTTGTTTGCATATTTACTGGCCTCAGAGCCCAGTCGCCTGAGGTGAGAAGCAAATTACATTTCTGCTTACCCCCACGCACACAACCCTCTCTCACTCTTTTCGATTTCTATCCCTCGTTTTCTCCTCCTTTTTTTTCAACCTTGTTTCTCTTAACATGCTGATCAGTCATCTTGCAGTAAGCATCCTTGCCTGCTCTGGCTGCATCCGAATAGCGGTCTCATTTGGCTAACATCATCACAGTGTAATCTTGTTGGAGAGAGCAATCAGTTTACTTTGGAATTAGGTATTCCGTTGGTGGGCCCAGAGAGAGGGAAGGCTCCGAGGGTTTAAAGGATGCAAACGAAAACATGCTCTCCAGAATACAGTCTTGAGCCTGATTGGGTGATAACAACCCACACAGTCTCCATGTGAGAGTAATGAATGGCCAATGGGAGGCCTGAATAATAATGCAATTGGATTAAAATCCAATCACACGATGGTTTTGTCTGTTGACTTTGTTTGTGGGGTATGTTCTACAAACCAAGTTCATGATGAGAAAGATGCATCATGCTTTGACTAGGGGCACATAATGTCCTAATATCAAGATTACCACTCTGTTTACTACAGCCCAATCTCTCTTGGCTGTCAGTCAGTCCTGCAGGATTTTGTTGATCTGATTTTAGTGTGCATGCATTGCATATACTGTAGAATGTGTCTGCTAACATGATGAAGTGATGGTAACAGTACATGTTCTTTGCTGTCTTAAATTAGTGGATTATTTAGAGAATGGCTACCACAGGTGGTGAGTTACTATTTAATCAGAAATTTTAATGTCTCAGTTTATCACAGAGACATGTACCAAGCTGGCACACTCTACAGCCTTTTGCAAAATCCCTGCCACTCATTGGGAGGCCATCTCTTAGGAGAGGCTCTCTGATCAAATCGATTGACTCCTTAAGGATGATCGATCAGCGAGGCAGGTTGGAGGTGGAATAGATTAGATGACCTTTACATTTTCAGTGGTGTTGGACCCCCCACTGTCCACTGCTCTTAACATTAAGAGGACATCTCTGTACTACCTGACCGCATGACTTTACTGTCAAACCATTACACTCTATACTGACACACACTGTTGGCTGTGCCAAAGCATAGTCCAGCTGGTGGCCTTGGAGACCTTAAACGACACCCATCCTGCCCATAAAACTAAATTTATGAACCCACCTTACAGTTCGAAAATGGCAATTAGCACTAAGGAACAAATGTGTTACTTCACATGATATTTGAGAATCCCTGTCCTTGTGGGTGGCTGAACTCCCCATATCCTGAAGTGTAGGAGTGGCTGTTCCACAGAGCCCCGTAGCAGCCCCCACCCAAACACTACCCCCTGGCCAACAAAAACAACCCCTGGGAGGGGTATAGGAGAGGGGGAAATGTTGAGTCGGTGATAGTGTAGCCCCAAAGTTCCCGAAACCACAGTGGCTAGCAGGATGCCGTCACAGCTGGCTCCACTCCTTCCTGTGGGCCTGCTCCACAGAACTCAGTCTGCAGGGAGACATAAACCTGTCCGACTGGTCACTCTTTCCACCGCCCTCCATCTCCCTCCTTCCTTTCCTCCCATTACTGGCAAGTTTGGCAAAAGCCATCTAAGGAAAAAGCCCTATGGGGATCAATGTGCAGTACATTTCCACACAGGCATAAGCAAAATCCTATGACCTTTTCATTAGGGAGGATTAACATGATTCAAAAGTCTGTAGACATTTCTTTTAGGTGTCTGTGTATGAGGTACATGTTTACTTGTGAACTTGTCTTTTGTCTCAAAGCCATGTTACATCCTGTTAACTCCAGGTGTAAATTATAGATAGATATATGGATCATAGAGAAACATGCCACTGTAAAGCTCGTTGGCATTTGATATGCTAATACTGAGTTTTAATTATAAACCAAGTGTTTATCTGTGTTACTCACTTCACATGATTGTTTATAAAATCTAACCAGAGCAAATAAAACACTAATTTGCTACGTAAAACACCACACACCTGTTGAGGTGCTATGTGATCAAGGGAACTAGGAACTGGGATTTACCCCCAAAAAAGTTTCAAAATGTCATCTTAAATTCTAACGCTTCTTATTATTAGCAGTAGTGTTTACCACGAACACTGCATTTTGCAATTAATATATTTAATGGCAGAAATAAGTACCAAAACCTTTCACACCTGAGTAGATGCAGAGTAAAGGGAGGGAGGGAAAAAATCTACATTTCACAAAGCAAACACAGTCCAGAAGGTCCATAAAGTTTTTAAAATACATTTTTGCCTTATCTTTGTGCCTAGTTACATTTCTCTGTATCTGGTTCATCATTATTCTAGTGAGCAGTCCCACGTTTGAAAGAGAAAAAAGAAAATCATTTGAATTCTGGGGACCCAGAGGAGAGTGAGCAAAACCCAGAGGTAAGATCCAAGCTCGCTCTCCGTGCCCTTCCGTTGGCTGCCTACCTGGTAAACATCTCCACAAGCTCCTTGCTTTCAAAACACGTCAACCAGTGCCTATGTACTTTAGACTGGCCGGCCAAGCAGGAATTGAGACTTTATTTGTTTTTTTACTTTTTCCTGTTTTTCTTCCGAGCCATCGCACATAACCTGTCTGGCATTAATGATGTTGTTAATAAAATGCGGCTGGTCTGTGGGTGGATTTGCCTGGCAGGCCTGGTGCCTGTCCTTCTCAGAGATAAGCCCACTGCCGGCCTTATCTACCTCCCACAGCCCCACCCAGCAGTGCCGTGCACTGGACACACAACCAGTCAACTCATCACTGGCTAATTACCACCTCTGACTGCCTTACAAAACAGGCCTGGACTCACATCACTGCTGCAGCTAAGATTGGCTCTCCCCCACCTTGACTGTGTCTCTCTCCACTTCTTTGTCTTTTTCTACCCATCTCCTTCTCAATTTAACTTCTGTTTTCCTTTCAATGTCTCAATATATTTACCTTTTCTCTCCTGGCTAGTTTTGTCCATCCTGTACTCTATTTTATTTGTCTCAGCCAACTGACAATTCTGAAAAATTTCCAGCAAGTTTTACGGCTTTATTTTCCAACTGTCACTTGGAAGGCAATATGCAACAGTTTCATTGTAGGCGGTCAGGTAAATCCTGTGTCTACCTTCCAGTGTATGTCTATGAATTCTAAAAAGACCTAATGTCATTTATGTTACAGTTTCTCGGTATGGGCTTAAGCCATTTGTGAGCTGGAGTCAGTTCAGTCTCATTGCTTCAACAGAGCAGCCGAAGTCACTTGTGTTACAGAGGGAAGGAGCGGTTTCTTTTATTCAATTGTTTTCCACTTCCACGAGCGTGTGCCAAGGGGGAGGAAAGCGCCGGCTTAACACGCTCTGCAATTCAACACGGCCAGACGCAGTCCTATTAAGATTTAATGTGCCATTCTTCTGCTTGTGCCGCTGAAAAAGACTTGCAGGCTGAGGAAGAGAGTGAACAAAGAGCAGGCAGAGCCAGGGCCAGGGAGAGATGAAGAGAGCAAGCGAAACTGAGACAACTGCTTCATGGCCAGGTCTTTGTCACAGGACTGAAGTCAGTTGTTTCAAAGGGATGCTACATAGTGGAGGGGGAAATAACAACAGTGTCGTTAATATAGTGTTTTCACTCAGTGTGTGTAGTTCTGAGTACATGAGATTATCTCTGTTTTGTCCACATGTCATCCCTGCTATTGTGGCTACCTACTTAAGAAAGAGGTCAACTGGATGTAGTCACAGCATGTGTTTAGCCTCTTGGGCGATGAATTATGTGTCGTCTAAAATGCAAAGTGCAAGCACGCAGGTGCTGTGAGGAAGCATGTGTGCGCGCGTGCGTGTTAATACGTGTGTATGAGTGTTTGCATGCCTAAGCAGATGACTGATTGAGCAAACAAATACGTGAAAGACAGAGTGTGTAAGATAGAGGGAGATGCGAATATGAAGGAGGCAAAGAGTTGCAGTGCTGGCCATTGTCTTTCCTGCCTTGAACACACAAACACAAGCGTAAAACGTTGGCTCTTCTATTCTTATTTTGATTGTTTTTCCACAGAAAATGCAGTCCTCATCTGACAAAGACCAATAAATACTTTATACAGTGCATAATGTGTGCGGTGTGAAGCGCAAGGGAGAAAGAAAGAGGGCGTCCTCATGAGGGCATATGCTTTGAATTCCTAATGACACTCCTGTTAATGTTGCTGGCACTGCCGCACAGAGAGGAAATGCACAGGGATGGAGTCAAACATCTACTATAATACTCTCTTTCTTTACGTTTCTTTCTCTGTCTTTCTTTTATCTCCACCTATTCCTCTTTCTCACATAGACACTCAGATGGAACATGCCCCCCACATAAACACATACACACAGGAAGGACTCAAGCCCAATTCTGAGAGCTCACTGTAGCATGAGGTCTCTTTTCAGTGGCTGCGTTGTGCCAGAAGTAGCTATTCTCCCCTGACCGCCTCTCCTCCTTTCAAAGCCTTGTAATCAGTGTGCTGCTCTTTGTACCAGGATGTCGCAAGACGCCCCGGCAAAAACACAGCAGAATTTCTGATGAACGGCAGTGGCTCAGAGTTCGGCTAATCAGGTCTTGCTCATGTCGCTTTCCTCTTATGTGAGCCCTTTTGAAGCAAATAAAGTCGTTGCAGTTTGGCACATCCTTCTTGGCAGCCACAACGCAGCTGTTGGATCAATACACAAAGTTGAAAGTTGAAAAAACCCAGTACAACCAATCGGAGCCTGTTGGAAACAGTTAGTAGAAAACACGGACTGCCAGGAGCCTGTTCATAGTTGAGGGTATTACTGAATGTTTCCATGCTGCCGACCCAAAGACTTGATGTAAATGAATTCAAACACTTCAAATACACATGTCATGGTTAGGAGTGGAAGGAGGAAAACATATATCAGTGGATTTTAAAAATGTGTCTGATTTGCCATCACAAACAGAGACTTCATATATACAAATGTGTCTAAACTATTTCTATCATATTACCACGCTCTGCATTGTGGGGAGATCTTATTGTTTTCACAGAGTATTAGTATTTCATTTGTATTTTTCTCATAAATCTGAAATGTATTTTATTGAAGCTGAGTGCATTTTGCAATGTCTATAGGGAAGAGGAAAGGGGAAATCTACATAATATAAATCCATATATGGCCCAGTTATCTCTCTCTCTTTCTTTGTTGCACCCTCTCTGATTGATTCCTTTATCTGAGGGAAGCAGAAGACATGCTCTGTTTGCTCGCACAGTGGCCGGATGGAAAACAGAGAAAGACACTTATTAAAAAGGTCATCTCACAGAGGGTTAAAATAGCAGGGCACGGATCTCTCCGGGGGGAGCAGCCATGCCCCTTCTCTAGTGAAGGACACAAGAAAAGGTGTCGCTCAAGGGAGCTGGACCATAATGAAAGAATGGCCACCAGGCTGACAGTCCATGTGTGCACTAGGCTATTCAAATACCTTCAGAGACACAGAATTGTAGAGCGGACACTGAAAGACATTGTGAGAATGCAATCTTTTTGAATTAAACTCTGAGCTAGAGATGTTATTTTTATTTACAGTGTGGACTAGCTAGTAAACACAAGTGGAAATGAGTTGAGGGGCGCGGTATTTCTTTGGCGTTCAGGTCTGAAGGCATATTTCCTTGCCTACCACTGCAATCTCATATCTAGCAAATGAACACGTCTCGTGCCAACTGAGAACAAAAGTCAAACTACAGACACAATTTCTCTCTCTCTGTGAAGGATCAGTAACAATACAAGGGTGTACAGACAGTACAGCAAGACAGTGAGACAAAGCTTTTGTGAAGTGTTTTTGGAAAGGCCTATGGAATAGCAGTGCCTCTAGCCTCCTGTCTCCTCCCCAGGGCAGCCTAAAGCCCTGTCGGCAGGATGCTGATCCCCACACGGAAACCTGATCCGCAGCCATCCTGGAGCCGGCGGGGGGACGGGGGAGCGCTCTCCCCCCGCAGAGCCGCTCCACTTCTGCCCCAGAGTTAAAGGGGTGCTCTGGGGGAACATTCCTCTAGCCCTGCCCCAGCCAGCCTCCACTCTCAACTCTCTAGAGGAGCATTCTTCCAGCCCTGCCCTAGCCTTCACTGGGATCTCCTGGGGAGCATTCCTGAAGCCCTGCCCCAGCTCAAGACAGGCTCCCTGGGGACGCATTCCTGCAGCACTCTCTCTCTTTCTCTCTCCCCATCTCCCTCCTTCTCCCTCACTCCCTTTCTCAGGCTCTCGCCTTCCTCCGCAGTCCAGCATTAGCGCGATCAATAGCACCGATCGCATCGGGGACACGAGGCAATCCATACCCATGCGCTCCCTTAGCGCACTGCAGTGGTCACAGCTTAAGTGCATGGAAAGGTGTTATACCTCTGCTAGATGGGGGGGTGGGGGTGGGGGTGGGAAGAGACAATGGCCACCATTGATCGCAGTGACATGTAACATCTTTCTCTTTTTCTCTGTCCATCTGGGTGTGGTCGACATGCAGCGAGAATGTGTTTAGACTTTGTTTTGTCTGTTTTGTCTCACTCTACTTGTGAAACTTGTGTTTTATTACTATAACATAGACACAAAGGACGATGAGACCAAGAATACACATAGTGAGATAGTGGGTGTACATGGGCATGTCTGGTTTTAGTAAAATACACAATACATCAATACATGCTTACAGCATATCAGCTGGGGGGAAAAGAGCTGAGTTCTGTCAGGGAACAGCAAGCAAATCTCTATATGGGGATTGGTTCCAGTCAAGCTCTGCAATTTGTTTACCAAAAATAAAACATTTGAAATTGTAAAATTGGAGAGTTTAGCAGGTGCTGGTGGTTGATTAGAAAATGGTTCTAATAAAGGATCCATCTGTGAGTAGAGACTTGATGTAAGGCAGATTAATTGGTCATGGATGTCTACATAATGCCACATAGGAAATCTCCTCCCATATTCTAGAGAATACACAAACACACACTCACACACACACACATTCAAAGTACTTAGTATGCCATCTAGAAGTTTCTTTTCTCCCACTGTGTTTGAATACTAATAGAGTGTTTCTGCACAATCACAATACCCTAATGGCAATTAGATTCTTTTGTTTGGTTTCCACAGGGGCTCTTATCCAAACTGTGTTTTTTTTTCATCATTGAGCAATTAAGAGTTATTTGTCCGTAAGATTGAGATTTATAAAAGCCAGGCTTAATTATAGAAAAAATATAGCTGAGTCAGTCATGACCACATTGCGACAGTGCTAAACATAAATTAATCATGTATTTCATGCATGGATCAAATACACAACTTTTATATAAGATTACTGACTATTACCTGATCATTACACCATAAAATAAGTATAATTAAATATTAATTTAAGAAATGTTTGACTACGTCCCCCCATGTCTTAAATAATGGCCTTTTGTGTTCTGACTTCATAGGTTCCCCAAACAAAATCTGTGCTAGCTTGATGGAATTGTTAGATTGAAAAAAAGGGCGACAGGAGGTTCTGCACTTAGTTTCGCTCAAACCAATGAATGAACCAATGAAAAGTGGACAGTGCATTGATTTTCACAGCTTTAGTCAACTGCGCATCACTCTTTTTTGAATTTGCACACACATGAGCACACCGGAGGCACACATGCATGTAAACAAGTACGCCTGCACACACAAAATCACCTCTACAATGAACGTGCATGAATTTCTGTGTAAAATAAGACCAATGGGGGCGTGACAGAATGCATATGTGCATGCTTATATTCACACACATACACACACAAACAAACAAAATACTTGGTTCATGAGACTGTCTAACATTTAATGGAAAATCTTTGTAAAACCCGTAGGATATCTACCCTATAATTTGTGGCTTGCTGATGGGTGGGTTGCAAAATATGAAATCAAATTGTGCTTGAATATAAACAGAATAGAGACTACAGTAGCTTTCTCTTAAACAGTGCTTAGAATTTGCTTTGAAACAATATATGGGCGCTTCTGCTCTATATCAGTAACAGGATCATTACAGTTTCGACTGTATGTGTTCATGTTCATTTTAGTCTGTTCTGTTACTGTAAAAGATATGAGGAGACAAGGTCTGTGCCCAAACATTGGGAAATGTGTGTCAGATGGTGTTTCTCAATGCAGGCCCATCAGGACGTGTAAAGGAGGACAGCAAGTCCAGGAGAAGCACATGGAAACCTTCAGTTCACATCATTAGTTCTGTCTGCCACCTTGTCAGGGTATTTATAGCCCTATTCATCCATCAACAGGTCAATGACACAGTCTGCCAATGGCATCCTTCTCTTTCAGTCCCACTAGGTATTGCTACTGCAGCTAGCTAGCATTGGGACCAGCTAAGGGACTTTCCTGGAGCAAGGATCTGTTTCCAGTTGGTGGTCTGCTTACTGTGGGACCTTGTAGCTGCATGTTACAGTGTGGTGAAATGTTAAAATTAGTATAGTGCTGTATAAAATGTGCTGTAAAACTGAAACAGGCAAGTATACAATGTACATTCTATAAAGTACATAGTACAAGGATACACTATACATACTATAAATAAACATTCTGTAGCCTATGTGTATGTCCTGTCTGTAGATACTGATGCACAGCAAATATAAATAATGTGCTATGTGTCTGAGGCCTGTGTGTTGTTGGATAGCTACCAAGGAAACTGGTAGTCTGGTGTTGTGCTCCCCTTGGTGCAGTGTACTAACACACATAGTGTGGCATATTCTCTGATGAAGGCATAGAGTGAGAGTGGGAGTGGGAGAAGAGCTGAGTGGCAGAGTGAAGGGGAGGCTCGGTGGGCTGAACGTTGTTTACCTGTCAGCTGGCATTGATTAATCTTGTGTTCGGTGAGATCGCTCAGCGACTCGAACACCTGCCGGCAGCTGTCGCAGCTGTGCAGTGCAGGCTCCTCGTCCTCCTCCTCTCCCTCCTCTCCTTCCTCTGGAGAGAGCAGTCTCTTCCTCAGACGCCCGGTCTCACCATCCTCCGCCGCCCTCTCGAGGGCGCACTCTGGATCTGCCGAGCCACAGGAAATGACAGAACCACATAGTCAGAGGGGTGACCCACACAGTGAGGTACTACAGCTTCCTCTGGGTGACAATAAAATGGATTTCTAGACTCTGGATTTAATAAAAACAATAATAAAAGCTGTAATAAAAATGCAGGTTCAATTTGGGCCTCTGTAACTCAACCACTCATGCCATAACAGAACTGTTGGGCAGGTGAGGGTGAGAGATATACAGGCACACACAGACAAGGTGGCACAATACTCACACACACACACACACATCTAACACACACATACACACACCTCTGTTATTAGAAATGGTTTTACGTTGTGTTTGCCCTGCTTCACCCAAGCAAAACTTCAGTATATGAAACTAGACTGATGGGAATATGTGTAGTTAATAAATCCTGGATTGCAGTTTTGGCTGGACCAAAGAAATATGAAATTCCACCAGTGAGTGCTGAATTGCATCAGTCAGCGTCTATCAAAGGAGACAGACCTTGCCATATTACCCAGACATCTAGGCCAGCACTGTGGATGTATGGAGTGTAGCACAGTTAGACACACAAAACTGAGATTGGTGTGTATTAGGCTGTCGTCACGACACACTTCCCTAAATTATTCAGCCTTGCTCGCAGGCAGCCGCGGGTCGCGCACATCAATATTCTTCAATCCATCTGCAGTTTTGTCTCTGGTTGGCTTTGTGCTGCAGCAGTGCCAGGGGTAGGAGACTGACTACCCTGAACCAGGACTAGGAATCATCTTTCAAAATACCACTCTAATCATAAGTTCTTCATGTGATGCCAAAATATTCCGACAACAAATCAAACCTTGCATTGTTCACTCACAGCGTACCAATAAACATCTTCACTAGCATGAATAGTTAAGCGAACGTGGCTTCAACACCATCTTATAAATAGGCAGCATGGCCTGCAGCTCTTTTTCCCCTGCTGTGACCATTACACTTTACAATAAGACTGATTAAAAAGCCATACTTACAATCAAACAATCATGTCACCCTGGTTAAGCCTTTGTGGGCCAGAAGATCTCTTGCACTTCACTGGCAGCCATTTTAAGCCCCACTGATGCAAGTGTTCTTCAGCTTGTCCTAAAACTCCGGAGGGGAACATTAGGAGGAAGCCTGTTTTTTTGCCTAGCACACAGTTAACAGTGCCTGCGGACAAGGAGTGTGTGGCACTGATGTGCGCAGGTGTATGCGTACTGGGTCCGTATACACATGGGCGGCCATTTTAAGACCTCCTTCTGTAGGGTGCTCTTAAACTGTGAAATTCCTTGAGGAAAGACGTTCCAGAACTCATCAAGGCCACCCAGGATTTTTCCTTTCCCCCACTTGCGCCAAGTATTGATGTAACATCACACCCTCCATTGTCCTTCCCTCTTGGCGACTAAGGCTCTCGGAACATGCCCTCTAAAAATATCAGCACTGTGGTCCCCGGTGGGACCATGCAGAACAGAACAGAAGGTGTTTCAAGAAAATGAAAATCCCAACCCAATCCTCACAGATGCAGGCCTTTCTTGCTCTGGGGGAAACACTTCTGACTGAGGCCAAAAGCCACACAATATAGACTTATGATTCATCCACATACACACACACAGACACAGAATTCACAATATGCACTGAGATGTTTTTTTTTTTTTAGAGGGTGCCTGTGGAGGAGGTTGAGACTTTGATATTTTTTTCCAACGGCCTTTATGAATCATTAATTTCTCTAATATTACAGCTCAGCTCTGTCAATGAAAACAAGTGATGGCTACATTTAAGAATGGTATGTTTTATCTGAAATAAAAATGCATAAATCTGCTCCAAATGCATTTTATTGTGCTTTTCATAGTAAGCTGATGTTCTCATATTGTTTAAAAGTTATATAGATCTACAATTATGACTAAAGAGAAAATGGAGGTTCATAAGCATCCCTTGTTTTCATTTGTTGAGAGTGACAAGTTTCAGCTGCAAGTTCCAGTGAATCCAAGCTGGGTCAGTGCTCTTGGTCGAGCTGAGTGACCTCTGGTGCACCACTGTGATGCTGTGCTAGAAGTGTACTGCTACATGTTAGGGGGGTTGGGGAGCAGGGGACACAGAACAGGGGTGGGGGGGGTTGACATGGCAAGGTCACGTCCAACCCTGGGATTAAAGAGCCACATCAATACTGAGGTTCCTGTGCCTCTGGGCCTCATACAGTAATCCATCAGATCAGGACATCCTCTTCTACCAGTCTCTACAGGCTGGACAGCAGATCAATACTAGCATGCTTGGAATGGCTGACAATTACATGTGAAATATGTGGGGAAGATGTGTGGCATATTGAGAATTTTTCATCATCCCAAACACCCTTGTTAATTTTGTTAATCAGCTTGACAATGTTGGTATAGAAGGTAAGGACAAGAGGGAAGCTACATTGACCACTGATCCATATTCTGATAAGGTCAGCTCAAAGTAAGATGATCGTAGCTCAGTCTGAGAAATTATTCATGAGGGGAATATAATGAAGATCTGACGGAAAGATTTTTAAGGATGAATTTTCAATCTTTATGGTACTAAAAGCGCATTAGTACTGTACTAATAAATATGTGGAAATCTGGATCGTGATTGACATCTTCCATCTTTAGACATAATATACATCTGAGTCCGAGTCCATCCATCATACAGACTCTTGTCTCTTATGGTGTCTAGTGACATTTATCATGCCACAACTTTCATCTTGTGAGTTGAAGAGTCCCTTGGACCCCCCACTCTTATATTATTGAATATTTCTGCTGTTAAATATTTATAACCCTTTAATTGATATTCTCCTCTTTGCTCCATTAGTCCCACCAGGGACCTGTGGTCCCTAGCAGGGAAGCCTACACTAGTCTCCCCACTGTCTGGCCCACACACTGAGACAGGTGGAGACACTGACCACAGGGAGAGGAAAGAGGGTATGAACGTATAGGAATACTCATAGAAGGAAAACAGTAAAGAGATTAGTCTGGCCAAACTGTAAAAGTATTAACTCAGTAATTTTTATCTGAAAAGTTAACTCTAACCATGAACCCTGCTTTTAACCTCACTAGAGAATTTATGCCTAACCCTAAACTTAAAGATTAAATAAAAATCTTATAATACTGAGCGCCTGGAACAAGGAAAAGAGGCATAGAGAGTTGTTGTTGGGTACTAAGCAATTTTTGAAAAGCAACATGTAATGGATGTCAGTGTTTTAAAACTGAAATTCATTCAAATCCAGCCCCAAGACACTGAGTCTGAAAAGTGTGAAATCACTGAGGGCTATGCTCTTACTTGCCTGTAGATTCAGTATGTCGAGTTCCATCAGGGTTTACCCTGAGTCTTTCTTTGTGCAATGAAAGACCTCGGTGTTGAAAACATCATTACCAGCTCACCCATCTCCTCATTTCCCTCTCATTTCCCAGAGATCCTGATCCTATGATGCCCCCTCCTCAGCAACCCACCCTACAACCACCCACCCCCAAGTTCAAATTAAGAATTTATTTTAACCAGCGAGCAGCTTCTGTCGACACATGTCGGCGGGCCTGATCAAAGGTGAGTACGCTCCTTTATCGGAGTGAGGGAGGCTGTCAGAAATAGGAGGACATTAAGATTGAATAACCTTCACACGGTTGCCGGCACCTCATTATTTAAAAATCTAAAACTTTTGCCGAGCACCCGCCATATATATAGGTCACACTACATTCTAATGCCACATGTGCCTCCAAGTGTATCCTCCTCTGTGTGAATGGGATTTGGGGCTCTCCACTTAAACCGTCACATCCACTGATCCCCTATCATTAAAGAATGTCATGATCCGACGATGGGGCTGTGTGCTTGACACTTGCCAGATTGTTAACTAGCGTCAAGAATTAGCATGGGTAGAGTCTGTGTTCATATGGTCGGTACATGTTACTTGATTTATCTGCTTCAAGTACTCCAGATCCATGGTTAGGAGTAATAGCGGTTTAATAGTTTGATGCATTTTACATTTTAAAGTAGATTCATTGAGGTGTTTGTCAAAAGCCATTTCTTTGAAACGTTGAACAAACAACAAGCACCAAGTGATGCCGAGACCGAAAATGTTTTTTCTCCCTGTGTTATATGTTACAAATAAACATGCAGTATATTTATAAAAAATGTATGATGCATGCTGAGATAAAGATAAGAGTATCACAGAGTGAGAAAAGGTTCTAAACAATTACAGAAATAAGAACAAACAATGAAGACAACACATAGAGCACTACACAAAGGAAGCAGCACATATAATCACAGGTATACAGACAGCATCATCCACCATTAAAATCTGCACCAAAAAATATGAGCATACAACGAAGAATGGAAATCAAAGCAGTTGAATGAGAAACAACGTTTGAACATGCCAAATGCTCTCATTCTCTTTCTCACCCTGTCTCACTCATTCTCTCGCAGGGAGTGATAATATTGAATGGAGCACCTTGCTATGCCATTAGTGCAGTAAAACATGAAAGGAAATGAATAATACAGAATATGATTTTCTGAAGTGGTGGAGTGAAAGAATCCTTTCCTCTTCCTGCTGTAGTGAGCCTTGCAGTACATTGATCTGTGGGCAGCCTGAACCCCAGCCAGAGCCAGTGTCTCAGACACCGCACTACTACTCCACACTACGGCACCTTGCCACCCAGACACCCCTTCAGATCTCAATAACACTTCTATTTGCCTCAGTCCACTCCACTGTGACAGAGCTGACACCCTCTTCCTAAAAACAGCCTGAATCTGACATTGCCAAGAGCAAAAAAAGAAAGAAGGAAGAAAGAAAAGGATGTATATATAAGAGAGAAGAAAAAGCACAGAGCATGTGGTTATAATTACACACAGGCAGCGCAGTGGTAAAGCCAAGCTGCAGATCTTAAGCCTGCTCGACACTCTCTGGGTAAAAAAGCGCACTGCCTCATTAAATCTCAGATATCACACTGTTCTTGCCCTTCTATACTATGCATAATACTGTCTATCTTTTAGAGGGCCTCTTTTGTTAGCATTTCTCCATTGCCTTTGCTACATATCAAACATGAATGAGAAACAGGATGCAGGGTCTGCAGAACACTTGCAGAGTCACAGAAGAGCGCGACTGGGGGTCTTCTTATGAGGTAGATCTTGACACTACATCTGATTAAGCCCTAAGCTTGTCAGGAGTCTAATGGCTACCATGTCCATCAAAGTGGCAAATGCATGAAAAGCCGGTGAGGTTTTCTACTGCTTTTCAATTTGACGTTAAAAAGCGCGTGTTTGGGCAGCAGTTTAACCATGTCTATGAATTACAGCTGTTACAATAAAGACCTCAGACACACGGACAGTGGTGAAACGTTTAAAAAGTTGGTTGCAAATAGCAAGAGAAATCTCACGACATCATAAAAGTTTACCGCCACAAACAACTCTTTTCTCATTGACCATTCGTCAAGCTATTTCCTGAGAGGGGGTTAAAAAAATAAATCAGACGAAGTCAAATGAGGAAAGTGAGAAATTAATTTGTGTGCCCTCCTGATTTCTCCACAGGCAGACATCGATCATGTGGCGGCTGTCTCCCCTCACTCTGGAGAAAGAGGTGGTGGAGGGATGGGGAGAGGGAGATCCGTGTGTCTGAGGGGGTCGTTGTAATCAGGCACACTCATTAGCTCTGCTTTGGCTCTGGATGACAGGAGGTCTCCGAGGCGAGTCTGCCTCTTATGCCCAGTCCTTCATCCCTTGAGCTGGGGTTAGAGGGGCTAAGGAGGCTGTTTCTTTTCACAGAACCACCCACCAATATCTATCAATTTACATTAGCAAAGCGGCAGATAGATATTGCTCCACTTTTTCCAGGGATGGACGACAATGTAAAAAAAAAAATGTTGAGTTATATTTGTGATCTTTTATAATTTGAAGCGTCAGTTGGAAACACACAGAGGGATGATGGGTAACGCAAAAGATCAGAAACTGCACTTTCTGTGCAGTAAGCCTTTCTGCTGTTCGATCTCAAACCTATATCTAAATACCTAAAGTGTAGATTTATAGAGAGATCACAAAAAAGAGCTAATAACACTGCAGACGTAATAGTGCTTAGAAAAGCTAGGATGTGTTATAATGGTGCATGCAGTAGCTGTATTTTGCACTGGGGCACTCAGAAAGCTATGGTTAAATGCTGGACTAATGTGGCAGCCTAGGAGTACCCAGGGTCCCCAGCCTGCTGGGCAAAACCATCCATATCGGGTTTAAAATAACCACGCCTGAGACTTAACCTTTACCAGAGACAAATGAAATGAAAATATACAGTGTGGTGCATCAGGAGCAGGCTTCATTCATAGGGGGCTTTCTGCTACCCTGACCTGAATTACCGCTCTGTTCCTGGAGGGCCACTGTGAATGGCACACGTGGAGACAGGACACATTCATCTGGGTAGCTCTATTCTACATCATACAGAGGGTTGGGAAACAAAGAGTCTAAAAAAAACAGCAGGAACACACAGAGACACAAGGACAGCTATAAGCACACCTGCATGTATGCATGCACACAATTACACAAACAAAGAGAAAGAGCTACACTGTACGTCCCTCCTCTTGAAAATACATATTCAGCCATTCAGTTTAAAGTATGAAAACCTCTAAAACAGTAAACACAAATCATTCTGAACCCAACAAAGATTTTACAGACACACGATCACACACATACACAGACACATGTACGTAGACACATGCAATACACTTTTCCAGCCGAAAATGATGAAATGTGAAATGGAGCATTACCGCTCGGAATGGCAGTCCGCCCAGGACTGTGCTGGTCCTCTGTCACATTGTCTTCTACTGCCAGAAAAAGAGAGGGGGGGAAAAACGAGGGAAAGAAACAGTTAACAGCGAAAAACAAGTTAGACACATTGAGATTTCCTTCTTTTTTATTATTTACTACCGAGATTTTCTGTATGGAAATTCCAAGAGATTTCAACAGCTTTCGACAGCTCAACCTGTGGTTTGGGAATCCACGCAAGCCTTTTATATGTATGAGGTTTGGCAACAAGGCACACAGCCACCCACGTAAATAACATATTGGACTGGGTAATGACGTGATGAATTATGAACGTCTCCCATGAAACGTCCCCCCAACGTCAACAGTGACCAAGTGAAAAACACCTTGATGACTGCATTAGTAAAAAAGGTTGTTTAGTAGCTAGGTTAACTAAATTAGAAGATTTGTAGACTCCAGTATAAATATGGACCTTTCTTAAAACTGACAAAACTTAAACTTAAAATGCCATGAAGAAACTTGTGTTTATATAATCTTTTATATTCACACTATCTGCTATAACTGCCAAAATAGCTGCAAAGTGCTTTTGCTCTTTGACAGATAGGCTGACAAAATAGTGACGGCTTGATCGGCACTCAGATCTGTTCATTAGGCGCATGGCAACTAAACCACTTTTGACTTTTTGACAACAGCAATGGCCTTGAAAAACATGACTTCTGTTTAGTAAAAGGTAGGAACCTTTTACATTGGAGCCTTTTTTGGAACTGGTGAGAGTTCCTTGTAGCGTGTCAAGTACAAGAAATGAAATGGATTTTAACAGCGGGAAGAGAACAAAAGAGTCTCCCACCTGTTCCATGTAAAATGAGGGTCTCACTGAGGACTTCTTACGCCTCTGCGTTCCACCCCTGCAGTTGAAATGCATTCTCCATTATGTCTTTTCTTTCTAGCCTTTCATTTTCCTGGGCAAAGAGGAAGGGGGAGTCTGACAGGACCTCCCAGTAGGGGAGTATGGCAGTGACTGCCAAAGCAGAAACTGGCGCACTTTTAAAATCGCACAAAATATCCTGTACTTTGCATAATTAAGGCAGGATCCTATGGTGGCAGAAGCCTTTCCCTCAGGGGAGCACGAGTCAGTGTCAAGCAGGGTGTCAAACCTCAGTGAAAAATGAAGAGGAAAGTGTCGAGCTGTTTCTTGTGAAGCCGACAAACGACAGAGCAACTATGTTTCGCTGTCAGGCCTTGTCCAGCCAAAACTGAATTCCCAAGGAATTCTTATGAGAGGTTTTTATTTAAAATATTTGTAAAGACATGCCAATATTCCTTAAAATACATATAAGAATATCTTTGATTGGGAATATTTCCCTTAGTAACCATTTTAATTGATGTCCACAGAAAATTTGCTAAACAAATGGGCATGGGTCTGGCAATTAATTAATAAAAACAATTAAAAGTGATGGAACAGACATTGTTGGACACCATAGAGATACGTCCCTCAGAGCCACTGCAGAAGACAACACAGAAACCTTGTCCTGTTAAAGGAGGCCTTAGTGACTGACACCCTGAGAGTTTAATGAGTTTCTCTAGCACTGTTGAGCGCCTTGCATCTAGGATCATTTAAATGGGCTAGGGATGGGGGGTCCTAATAAATTCCCCATGGTTCTATCAGAGATTGGTGGTGGGAGCTGGAGTTTTTGTTTTGATTACTGTCCCTGTTGGTGAGATGAGGGAGTTCAGGCAGAAAATTCTATTTTACAATGCCATAAGTACTTAAACATTACGGCAGTTTGCAATGATTTGTCACCACTGTGAACTTATTAAAAGTTTTGTCATTTAAAGTAAACAACTTCCATCAGAGTGCAAATTCTTTTCTCATTTGCACCTGTCTTCTAGATAATTAATAGCTAGCTAGGAGCGATCATAGAGGGTAAGCTGTCAGTAAGGGCAAACTCCTGTGATGTTTCATACTAGCTGGACATTTGATCAAAAATCAAGGCACAGTGCAAATACAAATAGCTCAACAGTTTTAATTAATATGCTCTAAAGCTCATGATCATCTCATAATGACTATAACTTCAGCAGAATACAACTCAGTCCACAGTGTTGTTAATACATCACTGCTATCAGTTAATTAATGTTTGACAAGGTACAGTGTATCACTCAGCCGGTGACAAACTGTAATCACACTGCTAGCTTTTGTTGATACAATACCAAACACACATGGGACCATTTCAGCACTGCTCCTTTGATTTTCAAAACGCGGAGTAGAAAAACATAATCCCACAACAAGTGGTACAGCATTAACGGCCACTAATTAACACACTGGCCACACACAAAAATGAACACAGAGTAACTGTCATTATATTATGAGTGACAATCCCCGAGACAGAATATTTCCTTTTTAGGGATGAATTAATTTTCCATAGATAGGCGAGCAAAACTGGAGACTAAATCAAGTTACAAAGTAAAAACACACACACACAAACACACACAAAAAATACAAAACAAAATTTTAAAAAGCAGATTGATCACTACATTCACGGTCCATAAGACATCACACCCGCGTAAAACTAATGATTTAACAGACATGAATAAGCAGAACATGACAAACTCTCAGCAGCTTAGAGCTTTTCTAATCCATCAAATGAATTCCTGCTGTGTAACAGAACTGAGTGAAGAGTGTGTGTGTATGCACGCAAACATGTGTGCATAAATACTGTACATGTTTTGTGCTTTTACGTGCGGATTGCCACGCATTTGTGTGTGTGTGTGCTTGTGTGTGTATGGGTATCTCATAGCACTTCTCAGGCATAAAAAAAGCCCTGAGTGTGTTCCTGGATATGCGTGACTCATCTGCTTGGTTACAACCAGCTTGGACGATACAGCGCTGAACACAATGGCTGTGTAATCCGCCCTGACTGACCGGGAAGGAGACGCTCGCCACAGGGACTACAACTCAATTTAGCTTGGGTCAAGAGGTCAACCCTCCTCAATTAGGGCTGGGAAGGGAGGGAGGAGGACACACACTGCACATGAATAACTTTCTTAATGAGCATTATTTGAACTGGTGATTAGTGTCATAAATAATTTGCAATAGAGGAGCATGTTAATCATGTTGCATAATATTTGTAATTCCTCATATATTTGCCACGTACTGTAAGCAAATCATATGTGCACTTTTTCTAAAAAAAAAATTAAGTGCATTAGTCGCACTGAAAAAAAATCATGAATCAATAATCCCATCATGCAATTATCGTAAATTTAGCTTCCAAAAATATTAATGCTACTCATACAGACTTACGAGACAGATGCAAATAAGCACAGCAACGTATCATTTCAACTGCAGCAGTGGTGGCAATCAATCATTGTCTCTAAATCAGAGCTCTTTCTCCATGTGGCAGACAATCCATGACAACAAGAGAAACACATGCCATGGAATAAGAAGAGATATCGGCCAGCTCCCGCGACACCCAGTCCAACACACTGAGCTGCATGTCAAGAGCAGTGACAGCCGTGCTAATGGGATTTTTCCACGGCTCCATCATAATTTCCTTAATGATAATACTAACCATATTTTTGTGTCACATTAGAAAAGTGTTAATGGGTGTTATGCCACAGATCATTAATTGTGAACAGACTGGAATACTGCAGCTTCTCCTAAACTAAGAATGACGCAACTGCTAATACACATTTTAACAGGAGAGAAGAAATCAAAAGGAATATTTTATATTTCTGCACTTTTAATTGTGCAAATTTAAAAAAGCCTTTATTATGTTACACAAAATAAATAAAGTGCCTATTCAAAATATAAAGCTTTTTTTCTGTTTAAAAGTGCCATCACACTTTTTTTTAAGTAAACAGGCCAAAGCTGAGAAGTGAAAGGGGGAGTGGTTATGCACCTCTAGGTGTAACAGAAATGCCATGAAAGAGTGACAAAGCATCTTAATAATATCTGTTGTCCTTTCCATAAAGAAAAAATTAAAAATTATGACGTGGGGATTTCTAAAAAATACAGATATATTTTAGTTTTCCTTGTAGATTACATTTCAATTGGAGTTTTATTCCCAGTAACCAGACATGAAGGTAAATAAAAGTGTATCTCAAGCCTACTTTGTTTTTGTCTGAGCAGAAGAATTTTCACTTAAAACAGACTATTATGGTGGCGTTATTTTTAATGGGCTCTTCACAGATTTCATAAATCAACCTCTTCGGTGGGGTTGAGATTTAAAGTGTAAAATAATATTTCCTTTCATATATAGCCAACTAAAACTCCAGAGTTCACTCATGTGGCGACAAATTTCAGCTCCTTGAAAACATCAAATATTTAAGGTGTACATGACACAGCGCTGATTTCATGACAACCGCTATACTTAAAGTAAATGATGCAGAAAATATATTTATATATGCGTATGACAGACCTGGAAACTTCCTCCTCAGCCAATAAACACATCAGTACCGAGATGGGAGAGTGTCATTTGTGCTCCAAATGAAAATATCAACCCGGCCTCACATTATTCAGGAAGTGCTGTAGGACAGGCAACGTGGCAGTCATCACACGCTACATGCAGGATTTGGAGTGAGATCCTCCTTTCCTCGCTGCTCACCGCTGACTGAGGCAACGTGCTGACCCAAAGCCTCTGCACATCAAAACAAAATTACAATGTGCCTACAGTTGAGAAATGTAGAAGGCTCAGGATTGAGTAAATGTCAGTGGCTAGGGTGAAGTGTTTGCATATAAGCGAATGATGTATGGTCTCGCCCTGTGCCATTTATTCCCCCAAGCAATAACATAGCCGGATCTGTCTCCCTGACTTAATTGAAACGGGACTTGTAATGTTGCCCTTTTCCTCGATGGGACCAATAACATAACCTCTGACTCCCACAAGCAGCCAATACTGAGAAAGTGGGTGTGTGCGTTGGGGTACACAAGGGGGAAAAAAAGAGTGCCAACTGTCACAGCATTATTTTCTCATCTCCTCTACATTCCATGTCCATTCTAGTCCCTCGAATGCCGCACGATGCCCGTTCTGCCTTCCCTCCATGTTCCATCGGCACCTCTGTTTATTTTCCCTTCCGCAGAACAAAGTGTTCTTTCTGCGCAAAAAAAGCCCCGTCCGCACTGACCACTGCCTCAAGTCAGCAGAAGACAACCTATAAAAGTGAAACCTGAACTCTGCAACCGCACTCTGTTTGCGAAAACATACAGTGCATGAAGACAGACTCTCACACACACACACACACACACACACACACACACACACACACACACACACACACACACACACACACACACACACACACACACACACACACACACACACACACACACACACACACACACACACACACACACACACACACACGCGCACGCAAGCACATGAAGACACGTATAAAAGCATGGTGTCACACCTTAAGGGATAACAATTTTGTGTTTCAAAAATATTTTTATGTTAAAGTTCACAGTGTAAATGACAATTCTTGTCTTCTACAAACAATAGTGAAGAATGCAGAGTTAAGCAACATTTTTTTTTAAAAATGACAAGGAAACTTATTGTGGACATCTGTATAAGTGTAGCTCTGTCCCAGAGGAAAGAGATAGACAAAGAACAATAAATAACATCTGCCTGGCCTTCCTTGGGTCTGCTCCAAAACAGGGAAATATCTATGACGTATCTGCATTTCTGCTCCGCTCGAGCAGTCGGAATGAAGACATAAAAGTCGGGATCTTTTGAGTACTACATTTTTCCCATTTAAATTTTAGTGACAATAACAAAACAAACAATGTCATCACTCTGACTTCATTTGCATACTGATTTTCTCACTCTCTGTCCCTTACACTCGCACGCATAGTTATACACAAATCTTAACAGATGTTCTTTTGAATGCACACACACACACACACACACACTTGTAGCATGTACACATGCTGGCAGGAGACAATTATATATAAGTGATGTGTCTTTTGAGAATAGCAAATGTCACAGCAACTAACAAAAAAAACAGTCAATGCCAATCTGGTTTGAGAAAATAGGAAATCTATGTATAGAGCTGTTTACTGTGAATAGAACAGTGCAGATCTGGAAATAGAATGTGACAATTTTAAGATGTGCATGCACTCACATTTCCACCCTCTCCTGGGTATTGATTTAAAATGGTGGCTGCATGAATGTACTACCGCAGACCATGTAATCTTCCTTTGAGATGAAGACTTCCGAGAACGAAAGGGGAGAGAGAAAGGGGTCCACAGACCACAAGCTGGGAATGTGAAATTGTGGGCAATTATTTGCTGAGCAAAATACAATGCCTGCCAGATGAACTGGAGCTCAACCTCCAAAACCCAGCAGCTCCCCCACCAAAATGCTACAGAGAAAAGTAGTGTGTGAATATGAAAGTGTGTGTGTATGTGTGTGTGAGTGAGAGTGTGTGTATGCATGTTACTCTGTCTCTATTTCTCTCTCCCTCCCCCCTTTCACCCTCTCACACACACATGTAGGCCTACACTCAGTCACAAATGTGTGATCAAATTACCACCAGTCCAACTGTTTTAAAAAAAAAAAAAAAAGTAAAAAGTAACCAAAAAATAGAAAAAAAACAATAAAATCTTGTTTAATATTGCCTATGCCCTTTCCTGACATGATGTGCTGAGATTTTACATTTTTTTAAAATATCAAAAAAAGTTAAGCATATTTTCACGATGTGAGCAGTCTGGCAGCTAAATCCAGATGTTTACAACTTTTTAATGAACATGTCCAATTAGCACTAAACACTAAGGCCACATCTATTTCCTCATTTTAATTGAAGTACACACACGTATAGCTACTGTATATATCCTACACACACCAAACGCCCTCCCTTACCCCAACATATAAAATGTTTCCTCCTTAGTTTCTCAGACTGGAGGTGGGGAGAGGGGGGGTGGGGGTTGTCACGTGACTCTGCACCCCATTCCATCAAACGGCTCAAGTTCCGACCAGGAGCGTCTTTAACACATCCAGATGTTTGCCAGCGTCGCGCTGCACTGTTGCTCTTTACATTATCCATGCCCTACCTATCATCACAATATTGTCTGAAGTGAAGCCGACCACTATTTCCCCGATGCCAAGTGCGTCCATGCAGTCGATTTAATGCGCAACACAACAGGAAGAACACTCCGAAATGCGTATAAAGGGGAGACCGTTATAATTTCAGTGAGCGATAAGTTCAGTTCATGCTCGTCTAGACTTTGTCATCACCTTAAAATAAAATGTTTGAGAGCCACCAAACATAGGCTTATCACTTACCTTTCAGAGATCTTGGCTTAGCTTGCTTGCGGCGCGACATCCTATAGAAAAAGGCTGAAGTTGCTCAGTTTCTGACTGATAATTTGTGTAAGACGGGATAGTCTAAAGGTAGATTCTCTCTAAATGTCACTGGCCGAAATCGCGGCTGCCCTTCTAGCATTACAGAAAGATGCAACTTAGCCCTTGCCGTACGGTCTAAAACACGAGTTTGCTGTTATTTTGTGATGAGTAGGTGGATGTTATAAAATCCAATTAGCCCGATCGGTATATAGGCGACTCTATTTAGTTGAGCTGGGTATCGGGAAAAGTGTGAGAATATAGTAATCCCGTCATGCGCTTCCATTCTCCGGGAAAATACACACGCGTGCAGGCATGATCGTTCGTTTAGTAATAAAAGCGGAATATTCGCTTCTCGTCTCTCATCTCAAATGCATCCGCGTGAGAAAGACATCAGCAAAACGCCTCCTGTGAGAGTGCAAAAAAAAAAATGCAACAAAACCAAAAAAAGGGAGGAAAAAATGATAATTACACTTTTCACTTCATATCCACCTAACAGCATCAAAACTATTATAGACTCTTCCTTTTCTCACTCCAGTCAGCTAATCATGAATTAGGTTCGGAATCTGATCTAAGTCTACGTCTAAATTGCTCTTAAAAAGAGGATGAAGAAGCAGAGAGAAGATGGAAGCTCCCTCCTCATCACAAACCTGCAAGGTCTTGGACTGCGCTGTCGCTCCGGTAGTCCACATAATAATGGAAAATGGAAGCAAGGCCCCCAAAGCCATCAGGATGGCTCCAGAGGGGGCCCCTACCCCGCAGGGACTCGCTCTGTACGTAATCACTGAGGAAATCATTGTCAGCCTGCCTGCACTCACACACAGACAGAGAGGCATGATTAAAATCCTAGGGATCATGGCAAGATGCGGATTGCTGGATCTGCTGGTCCCCGGATCCGGAGTCGAACTCTAAACCCAAAGTCGGCTTGCTCACCCTGGCGTCTCCTCTGCTTCAGCTCGCCGTCGGCCACTCTCCGTCTACGGCAGACGGACTGGTCCCCCTTCTGGTAGAAATGGTTAAGCAGAAAGACATTTAGTGTGGCTGTTGACATACATGACATATTTTGGCAGAATCGTATTTTTGGATAAACATTTTCTTTAAGGATGGGTTTTTTTTGTTTGTTTGGTTTTTTTTTTAAATTCACTATGAATTAGATTTGTATCACTTGAATATAAAGAAATGTGTCTTTTCTTAGATTTAAAATTACATTTGTATTATTTCAGATTTGTCAAAAAATAGCCTCCTCCATTTTTAATGTTTATCTGTTTTTGATTTGTTTTCTTTTTTTGTTTCATAATTTCTGTAGCCTAATTAGACTAATTCCAGGTTTCAATAGTAAAACACTAATTTATGACTGCTCACGTTGAATTTATTTAATTGCAAGGCCTGTTATTGTGTAAGAAAGGCTTCACAGAAACTCTTTCTTTCTTTCTTTCTTTCTTTCTTTCTTTCTTTCTTTCTTGTTTTTTCTTCTACTTTACCCCCCCTACACCTTCACCTGCATGTGGATGTCCAGGCCCCATACCCCTGCTATGTGAAAATGAGATCCAGAGAAAAGTCCTGCGGTGGGCTTCTCACTCCACACACTCCCTCCCAGCAGCCTGGAGGTAGCCTCTGCCAGGGGCCGCATCTAAAAATCACAGTCACTGTACTGCCTTTTCCCACTTTCAATGCATTTCTGTTCTGACGGATTTACAGAGACAATGTAAGAGGAAACCAAAGTTTTCACTGCAGACCTATTGGGAAGGAGAGAAACAGTTGATAGGGCAACTCCCAAATACAGGTCTGGTGTATAAGAAGAAAATTAACAACAACCTTTGATAGCCTTTACCATGGTGGAATCTAACTTTGTTAAAGAAAAATCACTATAAAAGTTAACTATAACTTTAAAACTTAATGATGTGAGTACATAATGAGTCTGCCCTTATTCTATAGAGTATTCCCAATTTTCACTTTGGAGTTCATAATGAGGCCATATACTGTTACAGACATCTGAGGTACAGCAATCAACCAGCACAATGTAAATGTAATAGAAAATTAAGAGCTACAGAGGAGTCATTAGAAACCTCTTATTTTAAAGAAGCCTTATTATTTTGTATGTCTTGGCCCTAATCAGTGTTAGATGATCATAAGTGGCGACTTATGACCTACATATCATGTCAGGGCTTTCATTCAGTTTGCTCAATTTGTATCTTGTAATTTACTCTGCACCCTTTGCTTCTGAAATAATTTCCCCACCCACATGCTGCCATAAAATGTGTGCAAAAGATCAATAAAACAAAGCATGACACAGATTGACGTGATGTGCTTTGGTAAATTCAAAGCCCTCACAAACTACAGTAAAGTTGGTACACACGCACATATGAAACATCTATTTGTAGGTACTTGGAATCTGTCAGGAGGTCTCAGCTGTCTTAAAACTTCAATCTCAACAATGCTCCAAAGTTCCCCCCTCTCTGTTTCAACGCTCTGTCAGGCGGCTCTCCCAAAGTTTTACCACCTTGCCTCCCCCCATACCTCTCGAATGTTCTCTCAAACACAAACAAACAGTGCTCTTCAGTCCTCCAGGGCACTTTGCTACTTTCATTAGTGACAAAGTACCTGGGAAAAGGCTTGACTTGACTCGGCACTTGCACAGTTCAGTCTCTAAGTTACAGTACACTCTTGCTCAGAAGTTGTTGGGGTTTTTTTTCTCTCTTCAAGTGGAAGAAATCTCATGTGAGGAATGTTGCTCATGATGCTCCAACAACTATCTGACATGGCTTGTCCCTCGGGGATAACCTTATAAATATGGAAAGGAGAATCAAATATACATTTTGGGGAGCAAATAGGCACAATGAAAATCAGCAAAAATGTTTTTGTTTCAAGTCTCGCCTCCGAGCGGAAGGGAAAAGGGAATCAAACAAAGATAAATAAAAAGTGTGACATATTTGCCATTTAAAAAACAATGCCAAGCATGGAAATCTTCATTGGGCATGTACCTAGAATACTGCAAAATTAAGTCATTGATTTATTTGCCTGCATGGTGCATCTTATTTAGTCATTCACATAAATGATTTAATCGACCCTCTAATTGTGTTGTCTTTCAGAAATGCTACATGCACACTGCAAGCCCTTTAAATGCTATCAAACACACAAAGGCACAGTCTGTTTTCAGATCACCAAAGCTTCTTACCACAGTATTTGTAGTAAAACTGAGCAGTTATGTGGTGATTTTTCACCACCTATAGCTTTTAGTTAGACATCGAGACGACACAGCAAGTGTGTGTGATGCAGCATCTGAGATTTCACTCTGCCTCTCAGCAGGGTGAAATGTTCCCTAGTGGAAACTGCGGCCCTCGGGTGGTGGGATACTACAGCAGTTTTTTCCTGACCTGTTGCCTGCTCCACCTCTGTCCATTTGGCTCCAACGGCACATTGTCCAAAAGAAACAAGCTTAAAAAAACAACAAGTAGTAACTTAACTTTAAAACTCAGGGAAAGTTTTAATCCCAATGAAGTGTCTCCTGTAGAAATAATAATCACTGAAGGCTATTTAGTAGAATTCTCTTGCAAATGGTGAAAAACGGCGGCTTAAAAGCACAGTCGGTCAATTACGCTCGTTAGAAGAGGGCAGATGCACAGACATGCATGTACACCAACCACACACACACACACACACACTCACACACACTCTTGACTTGCCTCATTAAAACCCATCCAGCTACTAGAACTCAGAGATGTGAATGTTTCCCTTGAGGAGCAGGGCACGTTCATTTTGAGAAAGGCAGAAGATTCAACTTTTTTCTTACTTGCTTATAATTACAGAGATTGCTGGAATGCATGACCCTGAGAATAAGGCTGTGTCCTGGGAGAGTCCACCAGACGCATCACCATCTTCAGTCTTGCTCTCCATTGTGTGTGCTCCCTAGTTGGATGCCACCCACACCAGGCATGAGTGAGGTCGAGGCAGTGCCCCCATCACCAGAGGAGTGCTCCCTTGGGACTTTACACTCTGCTCCAACAAGCCAAACTCCTGAGGCTGACAAAAAAAACAAAAAAAAAAAACAAGTCAAGATAGCGAGTGACTGAAAACATTGCCCTCTCTGAGCACTGAGGCATACTCTCACAGTAAACTGATTAAAAAAAGAACAAAAACAACATGGAGAGCTAACAATCAGAAGCCTCCACAGTTGGCAAGCAAGGCGTGAGTGCTGCTTTCCAACTTTGCTGTTATCCAAATTGTTGAGCAATTAAACACTGGAGCACAAATGATCATTTGTATGCAGTTCAGACAAAAAATGGTTTCTTTCTCGACCAAGACATAGTGAATATGATATAAAAAACTGTGTGGGAATCATGTAAGAATATTCCTGATTTTTCAGTCAATAAAAAGCTACGCCTGTTTCAAGTGACACGCTCCTTGTCTGAACATCCTTGCAAACTGAAGGATGTCAACAAAGTAGACAGAATGTGAAGTGAGTGGTCCTCGTCAACAGTGACCTTCCAGCTGAATATCCACAACTTCCATCTTTCCAAGCCAAGGAGCCCCGTGGAGCAACTCCCAAACCGGGTCATTAGCGCAGTGGTGTCACCAGACAGCAGATCACGGGCCAGAGAGGGAGCGAGAGGGGGACTCCTGGCACTGCAGCGGCTGCTGTGCGGTTTGACATTCAGGGCTGGCTGATCTATGGGGCTGGGGAGACAGTGCCCTTGCTCTGGGTCTTCATGAGGAGAAGGTCCTGGCAGTTTTCCCCTTACTTACTCCATCATAAAACTGAGGTCACAAGATGTTAGACTCACGTAGGCCTCACTTGCAGCATCATGACCTGAGCTGTAGGTTGTTATCATGACTTCAGGGACAATATTGTCACCTGCGCCCTGGATCTTCCATTTAAAGCCATTTCACATCATCAGCGAGCTAACCGGTAGCATGATAAAATCCCTAGTCAAACTAAAACCTCCATACCCTAACCAACCTCCAACCAGCTGGCTGCATTACTACAATGTCCAGAATATACACAGATTTATTCCTTTAGACCAACTTTAGATTGGTTGTCATGACAGTAATTGTCACAAAGATGTGTTATTGGCAGGAAGAACACCATTTAACCACAATGGGAAGGTTTCATAGAGTGATCAAAAATCATTCTAGGCGTTTTATGTCCTTCTCAAATGGCTTTGACCTCCACAGCCCGTCTACAGCAAATGGTGACCACTATGAACATGCCAAGAAAGAGGATTCCCTGGGGGCATTACCATGAGCCAAGACGAACATAAAAATCTCCCGGTGAAAGATGGACACTCTCCACTTGGCACTGCCACAAAAGATGAAAGGAAAAGATAGCAAACCTTTCAACACTTTTTTTCTTTAACTGAAATGACAGTGAATTCTTTCTTGCTCATTACCACTCTCTCATTAGGAGATCTTCGCTGCAAGATGAGATCAAGCTACTCATCTCTCTATATGCTGGTACAGTTAACTAAGCTGCAGCATGTAACTGTGCCCCTTATCATACAGAACATTTTACACAATCAGCCAGATTCACCTCGGAGTGGTACCGATGTCTGATTACCAGGTTCAATGGATCCCACACTGAATTTAACAATTTAGCCAGCAGAATTAAACACATGTCATGGCTAAGGAACATAATGTAGCTACAGTCTCTGCTGATATTAAGGATTACATTCTATATAAATGTAGCCCTTGTAAACAGAAGAGAAAATACACAAACCTTGTATTGCCCTTAAGGCAACCCACCAAATTAGGCCTCTGTGAGTTTTTTGCAAATGTCTACAACTGTGTAGTCAATGACTAGAGAACAAATGAAAGCTTTCTTGACTCTTGTGCAGAGTAATGAGCTGTAGTGCAAATTAAGAGCAGCCATCTTCTCATCAGCATGTCCAATTTACTTCGGGATCGTCCCTGGAAAATAGGCAGCTGTGGAGAACGACTGGTGTGTTGTAGTTCTGTGAAGGCATGTGGATAAAGAAGGCTCTGAAGGATTATACGAACCCTCACTCCCAGGCCATGCACGCATTATTCATCCCACCTCCTCCTCCTTCTCACCCATCTCACCTTCATCCCTACCACCCGCCCACCACCTTTCTAGCTCCCCGAAGACTCCCCCACTTTCCTGACAGTTGCATAAGCCCCGAGAACCTCTCTCTGGACTGCGGTGGCGGGAGTTGGGAGTTGGGGCGGTGTTAATTAAAAGAAAAGGTTAACACACACGGGGCTGGCAGAAGGCACGTTGAGGAGACTCCCTTGGTAGAGCATCTGCTCACTGTCTCCTCCCTCAGAGGCCCCCAGGAAGGGACCAGGGACCAAGGATGGAAGCCAGGTGAATGGGAACACCAGGATGAAGGAATGACTGGGGCATAAAGGATGGAGCTGATTTGACCCTCACACTACGGAGCAGCCAGGGGATGTAGCGAGTGGTTCCACTCACCTGTCCAGTGCCTCCCTGCCCGAGCCTTGGTTTGGAGCTGATTAGTGTGTCCCAGAGAAGGTCTCACCTCCCTAAACACCGCCCACACACACACATACCTTCGTTAGACAGTGGGATGCATGCCAGACCCATTTAGAGGAGTATGTCAGAGAGGAAAGGAGAAACAGACAAAAAGGTGAGATGAAAAGAGACAAGCAAAGGAACAGAAATGGCTTCTCAGAGAGAAAAAGTCAAACTGGACCCCAAAGAAGGGGTCAAAGGGTTATGCCGTACTGAACAGAGGGAAATTGATTCTCAGTGAATTAACCCATGAAAATTCTGCACAGCTGTTGTCGCTGACTGCACCATGGGTGATGTATTGTCGTTGGGAGATCATTAAATAATGATAAATTATCACTTCATATTGCTCAAATATGTAGCATTATTTTCAAAAAAAGAATATTCATTCGGGAAAATAGTTGGCCTAGTTTAGGAGAGCAAACATTGAAATAGGTGTTTTGCATCAATTGGGAATTAATGATAAATGGATTACAATTAGCAGCAATATTTTAGACTAATTAATTAAAGTAAATTAGGAACACAAAAATATGTTTAATATTCCTAAAATATGGCTAAATGTTTCATTAACTCTCTTTGACAAAACATGTAAAAACATGATTTAATGTCCATATTTTCATACTCTGCTCCCACCACATCAGCACATGCAGTTTGTTTAGTGGCCACTCAACTATTCCTTTCACTAAATTCTTTCACAAATGGTTTGCAATACTCACCATCTCAGGTCAATACATTGTGACAATCAAACAAAACACACTGATTGCCACTTAAATTAATTCCAATAAATACTCATGAGCTTTTAAGACAAACAAGAGGGAGTAAAACAGTTTTCCTTCCTTCCCCCCCCCAAACAAGCAGAGATAATTAAACATCTATCCTCAGAGAAAAAGTGTTCCCACTGGAAGGTTGTTTGGTTTAAGGATTTGCTCAGTGGTTTGACTCGCCAGGGACTCTCCATTTGAGTCTCAAGGTTTTATATCTCTAACAAGGCTTTAATTGCCAAGGTAACAGACCACCTGATTAAGCCTGACAATAAGTCTGCTTTATCTGTGTGAGTTGAAAGACTGCAGGGATGAGGAGGAATATTCAAATTCAGCTATCAGCGAGTCATGTATTCAAGCTCAATAAGGTTGTTATTTTTGTATAGCCAACAAGCAGAGGCACATATTGTATGGTCATGCACCTCAGCAGTGTGAAGTTGCCTCAAAAATTCTATTTACTGCACGTCAGCTTTGTAAATGCACAGTACTTGCAGGAAAGATCCTAATTCTACTGAGAGTGTGGAGGAGGCGGCACTCAAAGCCTCAGGTCCCATGCCATGTGCCCTCCTTATTGTAACGAGTGCATTTCTCTCCTCAAACTCTGACTGGTGAATGCATCGAGGAGGAGGGGTATTCTTCAGAGGAGACGGGGAGCGTCTGGTGGTGAAAAACTCTGTGTTAAAGTCCCATCTTTCCTGTCAGAGGGCTGACACAGGGCATCCAGGGACGTGGGGCCTTTGGTGCTCTGAGTCTGGACATTGGCCTAGTTTCCCCCCTCTATCCCCCCACCCCCACCCCCCTCCTATAACATCCCACCTACAAAACACTCCTCAGCCGCCCAATCTCATCTGTTCCTTACTGTCATCCTGACCTCAATGAACTGCCCTCCTCCTCCAACACCTCCTCTCCCTCCCTTCACGTTGTCCTGTCTTGCTTTCTCTCTCGCTTTCTCCATCACTTTTTCTTGGTAATCCAGTGATGTAGGAAGTATTAAAAGTCAACTTGAAAATAGAAATAAGAAAGTGACATAGCATGCATACTAAAAACAGTCAATATGCATGCTATAAAAAACTAGATTTTTGCTGTGATGGACGCTATTCCCTGAAAATCCAATGCACAAAGAAAATTGAGGAACAAATTGTGGATAATGGTAAAACAGCAGAAAACACAAATATAAATTTAAAAGTTTAAAGCCTTTGAGACAAATTTGCAATTTGTGGTTTTTGGCTATATAAACACAATTAATTTGGCTGTAATCAGTTCATACTGTGTGTAGTATGGTTTGGGGCCTGCCCTCTGTTGCCTTCATATTAAAACACTTCTGGGAGATGTACATGTACCGCCTCTGAGGGTATTTATCTTTTATCTTAAATTTTGTGTGAAAGTTCATGACCTAGACTTGCTCTTGACTTTGGAAATACTGTGGTTGTTTGACAAAATAATCTTAATTCAAGATCCATCATGTCTGCAGATGAAGACTGTGTGATGCGGTTGAAAACTTTAATTTGAACTTTAATTACCTTAATTTCTTGCTTTATGCTTATTTAGTTGTTTTACTCTTTTTAGTGTCTCTCTTAAGCCCTTCAGAGTTTTTAAAGATATGAATGGATGTTTGAATCAATAATGTATGTCTGTTGTTCTGTCCCAAACAACGCCAGAGACAATTTTCCACCATTGTGAGTGATAAACTCCTATTATGTTGTAACAGCACTCTTGGCGCTGTTGGTATTCAGTGTCAAATGCACAGAGAAAAGCATCTTTCACTATTGACTAGTTTGTCAAATTGTTGATGTGCTCTTTTTTTTTTTTTGGGCCCAGATCATAGGATCATCTTTTCAAAGCTTTGCATGTGTGACATTATAAAACTGCTACTGTTTACAAATGACAACATTCAAAGCATCTCTGTCATGTGAACATGTTAAACATGTCAGATCATGAAATTCAGTCTGACATGAAGCTTCAGCTCTTGCACTTAACATGGTACCGATGCGTATGGAAATTTTCAATGTCAGGATGGTGCTCTGTCTCTCTCTCTCTATCTGGCAGGTGTAAATGGTGTAAGTTTCTGTCTTGTTCAACACCCATGCTATTTTGATGTGTTGGCAATCCCTTTGCCAGACCAATAACTCTCTCACACCAACACTACTCTTTCATGCTGCCTGCTTTATTCTCATTCTTGGGGGGGGATCCTCCTGAGATACATAGTGTGCCTCTTAATTTCCCCAGGGAGGCATGCAGGAAACATACACTAGTGATTTTTCCAGGGATGAAACACTGGGAAAACATTAGAACAGAATATATCATGACATCTACTGCTGCTAGGTCAGATAACCAGTTAAGTGGGTTCCATAACATGTCACCAGTCCATGTTTTGCATTTTCTGTCTTTGTTTGTCTCCCGTTTTAGTTTGCTCTTTTGTTTTCCAGGCTGAGGGTGGAATTGTTCTGTACAGCGCTGCATTGAGTTACATGCAGCCAGTCAGTGCAGCATAGTAAGGGAGAATCCCAGGGGACGACGTGGCCCAGCGGGTTTGGTTTGTACACCCGTCACACACTTCTGAGGGGTGACGTGCTTCACTGCTCCACTGAGGGAGAGCCTCTGCCATGTTTACTGTCATGTTCCAAGGTATGCTACGTGGCTTCAAACACATCAAACACATCTACAGGAATACTGATATTGGGAATGCCATGGGGAGCCATACAAAAGGTACAGACATACTCCTGAAAATGCACATGTGCACTGTGCCACGAGCCTTCAGGAACCACACAAAATGGATCAGTATTTTTGAAATGCTGCTTTTTTGTATTATAAAATGTTCAATGATTGTAAGACATATATTTAGAAAGATACATGCAGATAGATGCAAAGTCAGGCCAAATTACTACATCTCTAAAACAGATTGTCCGATTGTGTCTCATTCATACTACTGTATCTAAATTTGCCAATATGCCATTTTCTCTGTACAGCTGTTTCCATAGTAACAATGCCAACAGTAAAACCTATGATGCAAAAGGAGACAGTATAGCCATGGGTTGCTTGGTTCAGATTGAGAGAGCTGATTGGAAACAAAAATGATTAAATCATCTGCAGCTTCTTAATTGTCGTACTATAAACACACATTTATGCAAACGTTCCTGACAATAGTTTCTTGTTAGATCAGCTCCAAAACTGATGTCATATGTGATGCAATAGATTCAAGCACAGTGACAACATATTGTCAATAACCTGTTGTCTTTCATACACAGTAATCTGGCTTTTGGCGTATGCCGTCACATGGCTATGCTTGATTTATGAAGAATGGTCAAGACTGATTTGACTAGCAAAGTGCTCCCCTCCTGGCCTGCTGTGTGTAGTGTTGACAAGGGCTGAGTTGTTTGCTGTGCCTCTAGGCGTGAGGATGAGGGGGAGCAGCCTGGAGTTCCTGCCTGGCTCAGGGGGAGGTTGGACTGGATTAGACGGCTGACAGCTGGGCCACATCTCTGGAGGCGCAGGGTGGAGAGGCCCCCTGTCTGCCTGCCTCTGCACCAAGTGTCAATTTGAGCATGAAGGAAGGATGGAGTGAGCCAAAGAGTAAGTAAGTGAGCGAAGTGGGGCCACTGGTAGTCCTGGGTGGATTGACATCAGCGGTGCATGGGCCGTGCACACCGTTAGGCATCAGGAAACACACTGTTTATTTAGCGGGTTTTGACTTGGGGGCACAAATGTGTGCACAATTGTACAGACACACCGACACAGGACAAAGCACTCTTACAAGGTTGTAGCTCTTGACCTCTCTAGTTTTGGGTTGTGATGTTAATAGTCAGCACAACATGGTAGCATGGAAGCGTATTAAACAAGCTTAGCGATTTGACTTCAAAATGCAAGCGTTCCTATTAATTGCATTTGTTTCATAATCAAAGCACAATCTTTTCTTCACAAAATCAAAGCTTTTCAATAATGCAAAAATGGCAGTGAAACTAGCTCGCCTCAGGTGGTATCCTGTACAATTATGTGCAATCAAGATAACAAACTACTTCAAATACAAACACACTACACTCCTATTTTACTTCTATTTTCAATGATAGGATATGTAATTAAATCTGACTTCTCCAAGTGGTTGCATTATTTGATAGGCTGACTTTCAACAATTGCTCAAACTTCCAGATGAGATTCCTTGATAGATTATTTGATTGTGGCATGCACAACAACTGGCATAATTTACTTCAGCAGCACAGTGTTATGAAGAATGTTCCGCTGCCATATGAGAATTTTCTATAATAGGTTTTCTCTAATCCTGAGAGACTGCTTTGTGTATTTCCTGCACCGAGACTTGGCTATCACTGGGACGTGGGATGTGGGCCGGAGTCGACTTTATTAGCCAGTGATGTTCTAATGTGATTTATTTTTATAAATGAGAGTGGCGTGGGAATGCAAGTGGGGGTGGAGGCCAGTATGCAAATGTGGACCCTCATTAAACACCACCACCACACAACATTATCTGCTGTTCCTCGGATTGTTTGTGTGCATTAACGAGACGCAACCATGTCTGCTAACTAATGACAATGTAATGATCAGTGCATTCATGATAAAGTCATCAAAAGACATGACATTTACTCACTTGATGTATTAGGAACATCGCTACCACCCATACATTCAGGTGAACCCCAAGTTTGTGTTCATGAATTTATCAGTTTGAGACTCCCAGTAGTGATTAAAAATGTGAGTTTAGAGTTTATAACAGTGACCCTCAGTGACAACAAACAACTTACCATATGTTCACTTCTTAGACAAAAACTTAGTCTTCTGTTTTTGCGATTCTTATATTTTCGCTTCACTTTAACGATTACATGCTCCTCTAAATGTGATAAAAATGATCTGACCTCTTGCGCTGATGAAACCCCTTGAAAATGTACTAGAAAGACTAAAATATGCATTAAGTTCAATTACAAATACAAGAAACTTCTCATAGCTCTACAGAGATATCATGTAAATTCTTCTGTCTAAAACACTTAAAGTGTTTTTTTGTCATAATATCAATATAATACCCCCCCATATTTTTACTTTATTCAATAGAACTGATTTGAGGTTGCATACTATAATTATATTTATCATTATAATTATATTATGATATGATTCATCTATTTACATTTGTATTTTTTGTGGTTTATATATATTATTTGAAATATGTGTATAATGGATGCTGTATCACACGGCAAAGCAAAATTGTTGTTTTTTCTTAATAGTATGCTTACACTGTTAGGCTTTGTTTCAAAAATTGACCATGCAACTCTGCACATCAGATTTATTTTTGGTCCTTCAAACTTTTCTTATGAAGTTTGGATGCTGTTCTCTAGGGATTTCCATGAGCCCATTTCTGTATAAAGATGTTTATCTTTATGGCTTTTGCGAGAATGAGGAGATTAACCCCATAACTAGCAGACATCTTATAGTTGATCTGAGCATCATTAGTCCACATTAATAACCCATGGAAGTGCAAATGGGCTTTTTTTTATCATCTTAATTACATGACATCTGAGCCCTCTATCTAAAGATGACTCTCTTTAGAGATGAGACGGGCTCTGTGACTTAGAGGTACTTGTTTTTGTGTGCACATCTGACAAAAAATCCTTGTGCTAAAGAATGTGCACGCGTACTTGTACATAAAACACACACACTCACATGCACGCACACATCAGCCATCTAAACTAAAAAGGGTGCCATTGCCCATTAGAGAGATGGATTGACAGGAGTGCAGAATAAATCTTTGTGGCAGTGAGTCAGAAATATAAATAGAGCACCTAAGATAGATTTGTCTCTGGTGTTGATGAAGTTACCTTTGGGGGTAGAGCTCTACCTTTTTAGTAATGAGGACAACAGTTTGGTCTCCTAATGAGAAATGATAGTTTTGGAGGTGCCATACAAAATGCCATAGAATAACACCTCATTTAGGCATTTTCCACAGTGATGTTTAACAAAAATGCCAAAAGTGGGATTCATTTGTGAAAGAATCAGCCCCACCTGGTGGCTTTGATGCAGACTATAAGCATCTATACAAGAGGAGGAAATATTGATCTACATCAGTAGTAGTTATCCACAGATCTTCTATATTCTTGCAATTTCTTCAATGATAGATTTTTCCTCAGCTTGACTTGGATGGTTAGAGCATATTAATTCAGCTCAGAAGGACCTCCATAAGATATTTATTTTCAGCATAACACGTTTCAGCACTGATGGCATTAATGCAACACCTAAACAGATACAAGAAATCTACCTCAAATGAAGGTAGATTCCTGCTGCTTAAATCAGTGGACATGCTCACACACAATCTTTTTAGGTATCAACATTTTTTTTCCATAACAAAAAACACACCGTTAACAGCTGAATTATTTTAATTAGATCAATAAACACTGGTAAAATCAGGTAGGCAGGGGAGGGAAGGAATGCTCTATTACCCGTTTTATCATCAAAGTGAGTGCTGTGATAATTATGCTAGCAGCACCCAGTCAGAGCAACCCACCAGAGACTGATAACAGAGGACTGCCCAGGGTTACAGTGATTGCACACACCAACTCCCTCTATGCCATCTCATTGAACAGGTTGAGTTGCTGATATTCATGCAAAAAAAAGATGCAGAATGATATAGAACAGCACTAAGAGGGTGTGATACAATGTTTTTTTTTCTTTTTTCTTTCCAACCTGAGTTTGAGAGCTGGCATCCCATTAGAGCTCTATTGCTAATCAATGTGAGGCATTATAGGTTGTATAAATCACACTCTGACACCTGCTGTATGGGTCGTTAACAGAGAACCCACTAGGGACGAATAGACGGAGCAAACATGCAGACTTACAGAACATAAATGTCTGAAGCTTCGGTTGAGGCATTGATACCGAAACACTATTATTGTGATCAAAGAGCTGATCAACAGAAAGATTTGGTACAATTTAGTGAGGTCATACACTAAACAACTATAGGCATTTCTCATTTAATAAAACACATATTGGTTTGGCTTTGCAACAAAGATACATTCACAGTCTCACTGCTTTCTAATAATGCTATGTAATCTAGGCTCAAATGATTATTTGCAATTTGCGGTTACCAAACAACCACAGACCACCGGAGGTGTTTCTCAAATATTAGGAGGCAAGAAGAAAGAGGTTCCTGTGAAAATTTTTAATTGAGGATGTAGTTATTCTGCCCGAAAAGGCATGCTGGAAAGTGCACACGCAGGCATTTGTAACCTGAGTGCGGTACAGAGGGGGACCATCTGAAGACTCGCAGGCCCTTTGATGTCTTCTGAATACGGGCATAATGCATGTGTAATTAATAAGCCATTTGCATATGATGAACTAGGGCACTTAGTCAATGTTCTCGGGATACAAATACCTGAGGAAAACAATAACAACGGAGAACATTAAAAAAGGGAGTCTACGCAAAAAAAGACAAATCTATGGCCCGCTTCGGATTAGAAATACATTAGCAGCTAATTATGTCCTAATTGCCAATATTTTAGCAGGTGTTTGTACTTAACCACTGGTAATGCCCTCCTGGAACAAGCTCATCAGGGTTATTCTCAGGTGAATCTCTCCAGTCCTCTGTGATTATGATGCGACAAGATGGACTCATGGTCAAAAACATGGATAATAATGAGGCTGCCGAATAGGACAACAATAACAACAAAACAGAACAGCAAAAAAAAATTTGAATAATAATCAAAATAATACTACTAATAATGATAATCTAAGATGATGAAGAAGAAAAAAAGAAAAAGGCATAGAACAGGAAGAAGAACTAATCTATAACAGAATATGTAACCATGACAATTATAAACTGTTACTGGTGCTGAGATATATGTGCTGACAGCTCACAGTTCAAAGAGGAGTATTCATTTTTTGGCCAAATGTTTTTAAAGCAATCAAAGACTCTGGGAGGTGGAATTCTCTTACCTAATCAAACAGCAAATGTAACCCAGAGCCTGATTAAATATTGAGCTTAGGACTTTCAGATATCTTTTTTCATTGGCCTGCTGGCATTTTGGCAGCTAGGGAGCATCAAACTCCCATAAGTCTCTGGAGTTGGTCCACTCTGGAAAAGTGCTGAGCCAGCAGATAAATTGCAAAAATGTCATGGAGAGAAAGGAAATGAACCACAAGCATACATCATTAGAGAATCTTCTACAGACATTAAAGTTGTTCCTGAGGTCAAGATAGGTAATACTGTGGAAAGTAAACTTGGATCATGCCTGTTGAATCAGACAATTACGATGTGTTTAATGTTGCATAAGCAAAACTGGTGAAAGACACACTTACGATTTGTTGTGACAGGATTTTTGTCACATTTTGACATGTCTTAGCAGAAAAACAGGTGTAAATAATAAAATGAATGATGGCTAGATTCCATTTAGCTGCTTCAGTTTCAGTGCCCTGGTATTGTGCATGCTGGCTCATGGTCAAACTGTTGTGGCTTATTGGGAAACAATGTAGCATTACTGATTGTTTTATGTCATGAATATCAGCCTCACTGTTAACTGTTCATTCTCCCACAGCTGTATCATAGCTGTTTTTAGGTCCTGCTAAGGCAAACTGAACATCGCCTACTACTGCTGCTTTACATTAAAAACATTCAACTGGCAAAATGTGGAATGGTTTATGTTGTGAAACAGTCAGAAGAAACACAATGTATTAGTTACTGAGTTTAGCACTAACCATAGTTGTTGTTATGTGTCTGCAAAACAAGACTTGATCATTTTTGACAGCAGTTTTGAATATTGCAGGGAGTGATAGGACAAGAGGGAGCAGCCACAATGAGCTTAGGGCTTGTAACCAACTCTTGTTACTGTGTGGAAAACTACTTGTACTGTTGTGCAGCATGAAATCAGATTATGGTTGCTCATGGCATGATGGAAAAAGGCCAATTATTGACTAACTTCTTTATTAAAGCAATATGAGTTTGTTTAGTTGCACTATAAACTGATGAACCAGTTGCTCCTCAGTTATATTTCTGCAAAAATATTGTTTACTGTAGCGCTTGTTGTTGCTACCCATAAGTCTCCCCAAATCAACCAAGCCTTAACTCTCAAGGAGTAATACTTTAATGTTATTAGTAACACCTGTACTTTTCCTTGACATGTCAAAATGTAAAAATCACCTGTTGTGTTTATATTTGCTACTAGTTCAGCTTGTTCATAAAAATGCAGAGTTGTGTGAGGTATTCTGAGAGTTGCAATTCCACGTATCCTTGTGTGTTTTTGAAACTACCCCAACAATCATACAGGTCCTTTGATATTTGCCTCTTGAGTCTGAAATACCACTTTCCCAGTTCCTGACTCAATACCCAGTGTTACATCAAATATCTGTTCAACTTTTTCCTCAATCTTTTTTTGTGCTGCTCCGTACACTTACCATTGTATTGTTCGACCTTGAGTGAGATGCTGTCAGGCACTTTTTAGAACATAAGCGTTGCAGTTTCCCATAATCCACTGGGAGTGTTGAGGTGAGAGCTGTGGCCCAGTAGCACTCTGAGTGGCTGGCAGCGGATCAAAAGCAAACGAGGTTCCTGAGCTCATTCCAATTATAACAGCACACACTATCAACTACAAATACAAACAGCACGTAAGTGATAGCGCTGGTGGCCTGGAGGACTGCTGCCAGAGAGCAGGCAGCATGCTAATCAGGATACCTCTTGCCATGGGCTATTTAGGGAATAGCCTCTCATCCCACCAATTCCCCATGCCTTAGCCAGGAAAACGAAAGAGAAAAAGGGGAGTGAATTCCCTGAGTGCACAATCCAAGGACAAAATATTAGAAAATGGGTCTTTATCTTTGCTCTCGGCCAGTATCCATAGTAATTATAAAAAAGGGGGGGAATAACAATACATATGTACTGAATAAAATATAAAGAGATTTGTCAAATACATACAGCTACAAATGACTGTATGGCCACCAACTTGTAATTGCCTTTTCTTTTGATGTTAATCTTATCGCCAAAAAGTACAGTAATGCTGAATAAAGACATTAACATTATTTTCTCCATAAAGAATTTCTTCATATATCATACAAATCACACATAGGCTTTTGTTGACTTTGCGAAGCTGGCATCACACACTACGGTTTAACCTTTGCAAAAGTAGAATGTGGGAAAAGAAAATCCTCAGTCATTTGCACACCACTTCACACTGCTTATTGCAATTAGTCTGATTATTCATAACAACATTTTCCCGAGCATCCCATTGTAGTCGGCCAATCCAAGAAAGTGATTTATATCCGGTCCACTGTCTTCAGGGAAGGAAGTAAGATGTTTGGAGTGGTTCTGTGGTAACATGCACGCTCTCCCACTTGCATGGACAACCCCTCAGAGCTTGGCAACTCTCCAGAGCCATGCAGGGGCGGCGGAGTACAGCGGGAGCCTGAGTGAAAAGCACACATTGTGCACCGCGGGACCCCACCAGCCCCGGCCCGAAGGCACAGCTCTCAAGGACATGGAGAACTGGGGCAGAGAACTTCCAAGCTTCCCACTGTTAGGGCAGGCTGAGAAAAGAGAGGGAAAGTTTCTGAAGTGTCTCTGTCTGTGTGAATGTGGCTGGTGAAATGTGTTGTAAAGACACATGGATTTTCTTTATGTGTAAATACTAATCATGCACATGTTTCTTAAGCATAGAACAGCTCTCAAACACACATTAAGAGTTTGACATTTAAATGTTGTCTACAGGTACCATAAAACTGGAAAAATCTCAAAAATCAAAAAAGGGTTAAGGGGTCAGGAAGAGGGCTACTTTTTATCAAACATGTGGGTTGCAGACAGGGGATAACAGTAGAAGCAATCTTTACTATGTTTGTGCACGTACGCAGGTGCACATAACTGTGTTTGTGTTTCTGTCTCTGTATCCACTCTGATCTCCTAGTCAAATATAATTACTGACTTGTATGACAACTCAGCAAGTGATACATTTGAATCGATGGCTCAAATAGCCACATGGTGTCCATGGAGTGAAGTGTAATTCTAGGTCTTGTAGACAAATACAAATGTAATCTGTAAATGGAAATTGCAGCTTACTGGTGCACAAAACCCCAGATTTGTGTTATATAATATTTCCAATAAGGTGATAAATCAGTAAATACATATTTGTTTGGAGTGTTCGTTTAATCTGCGTCAAAATAAAAAATTGATTGTTCATCTGTATATTTCAGTAACAGTTGACATAAAATGAAGTGTATTCTGGGTTTTGATATGAAATTGTACAAAAGAGGCAAAGCCTTTGACACTGCTGGAACAAGCCCTGGCAGCAGCCCTTTCCCTCATTGTCCTTCCAGTCAGGAGCTCAGGTTTACCGTGGGTCAGCCCCCTCTCTCTCTACATCAGGGGGAAGGAACCACACTGATCTGAGATGGAGTACCCCCAACCAAACCTTGCCACATCGACCCATGCCACCATCCTGGGCCTCTAATGGAAGTCCTGGGCATCCAGACGCCTCCCCCGCTCCGACATGGGCGTCAAGTAGCGATCTACTCATCATTGGAAGCAGCAGGCCTCACAGTCCTCCTTTTCTCTCCCCGGGGCTGGCTTTTTGGGAACATTGCAGGCAGATGTGTCCAGATGAGCACGTTCTAATTTGTGGGCCCAGGTTAATGCTCTGCCAGAGGCCCTGGAGGATCAATAGCTTTATTTCCCTAAAACGCTGGCGTGGTGAGAACCAGCTCACGGGGTTCTTTTAATACCGCCACAGTTCCAGTGACGACTGGGCTGTATTGATTGTGCCCATGTGGAACTACGTGCGCCTTCTGGGGAAGGATCTATTTGTGTCACCCTGGGCTGGGATGGGGGCTCCACTGGAGGAGTAGAGAGCTCAGCCAATGGAGGATGCCAAAAACATCAAAACAGCCATGTTTACAGATTACCCAAAGGGAAAGCAAATTACAGCAATTATGCAGGCTGTGGGAATACTGATATCAGCATACCTGCTATTTCACCGAGAGACTACTTTTATGAGGCTAGAACACATACAAAACAGCACACTCAATTTGATTTGATGGCTAAACCCTCAACAAACGATGGGATTTAAACAAAGCACTGCACATCAGATGCATGCAAAACAATGCCTTTCTAGGGAATCGCCCTGTTTGTGTATGTCAGGTCCAAAAAATCTTTTCAGTTTTGAAACTAGATATAAAAGCTTACACAAATATCTGTGAGGCAAGTATGTATCTGGCAGGCATAATGATGAAAATGCAATACTGCACATTGTCTCTACCATATTTTTTTTTTTAAACAATGGCAATTAATCATTCTTTGTAAACACTGCAAATTGCTTTACAGAAAACTAATTTACCCTTGCAGCATTTATCTCATATATCAGTGCAGAGACAACATACAGAAGAATCTTATCCAAATCACAGGCCTTTGTTTGCAGCTGTCGTGACATATTCATAACTGGGGCCATAATAGTCAGATTCCTGTTATATCCCCCAGGGAGAGCAGAGAGAATGGTGTCACATCCAATTACTGCGGCACACTGTAGAGGTAAATCAAAACTCATGCCATGAACTCTGGAATCTAAGGTGCGTGCACACACACACACACACACACACACACACACACACACACACACACACACACACACACACACACACACACACACACACACACACACACACACACACACACACACACACACACACACACACACACACACACACGCATGAGCAAAACAACACAACAGTTATATCAACATTGATAGAATATTGGAAAACACATTCTCCTGTTAACTTGGAGGTCATGTATGGATTACACAGGGTAATGGGATTGGCTGGAGGCAGTTGTCTTCAGTCCTCTCAAAACATAAATTGACATTCATAAGATATATGATCTAGGAGCAAGTGAGACAGACAGCGTTTGCTCAAGATTGAACAATTATAGATTTGTTTGCCAGTATGCAGAAATTGAAACTGCCATTGAGGGTGATGATTTTCTCTTCACTAAATGAGGAATAATTGGGTGACCAACTTCAACCATAGCTCTCCTCCTCAGCACCAATAAGATGCTTTTCTGTGCAATGCAATGAATGCCTTTGTATTCTCCTCCACAGTAGTGAAGAGGCCTGGTGGTTGGTGGTTGGAGGGTATCTCAGCAGTGCATAGCCCCGTTTCACCCTGGAGCGGTGCAAAGCTCCTGCCCAATAAAACAGGCTGCATCCCCAGGGCCCCTCCCTCAAGCCTCCAGTCAGCGCTTGTTTTTGCACCATTTATTTAGTGTGACACATCTCCAATTAAACTGTGGAGGCTGCTGCATTCCCCCCATAACTACCTCTTATACCTCCCCATAGACTTTCTGTCACACTGAGAGTGTGGGTATGAGAGAGTGAAAAGGGGAGTTAGTGGGGGACAGAGAAAGAGGGAGAGAAAGAGGGACAGAGAGAGAGAGAGAGAGAGAGAGAGAGAGAGAGAGAGAGAGAGAGAGAGAGAGAGAGAGAGAGAGAGAGAGAGAGAGAGAGAGAGAGAGAAAGAGAGCCAGAGAGAGAGAGAGAGAGGGAGAGAGAGAGAGAGAGAGAGCCAGAGAGAGAGAGAGAGAGGGAGAGAGAGAGAGAGAGAGAGAGAGAGCGATCACATCTTGCCTGCCAGCTATGATCACAATGTCATTTTCCCCTCAGTGGTTAGGAGCCTCCTCTGAAAAGTGCCCTGAATTATAATTATCAAAATATTGAACAAGATAATCATCCTCTTAAATGATGCTGCCACTTCACTATTTGCATTACCATAACAGAACATGCAAGGAGTGATGCATTCATGTAAGGTTTCTTGATATCTAATTCAGAACTGCTCAGCCAAGTTTGCCTTTTAAAAAAAAAACAAGATAACACACTTTAAGTTAGTCATTAATAAACTAATACAGAAATATTAATGCTTAATCAAAATTCCTCCACTGCCTCACTTTAAGTATGTCTCCATCAATTTAAATTTATAAGCGTTTAAAGGAGATCTTTCATAGATGGTAAGAGTCTCCTTGCCACCTCTTCATCCTCCCCCAACGGCCCCAGACAGTCACAGGAGGAGTGACTTTGTCCGACCCCAATACCGTCTGCGAGAGCGCAGCTGAGGGCAGCAGCTGCCAGGGAGGACTGGTGGGGGAGCGCCCAAAACGCCAGCTCTGCCAAGCAGAGGGGCCGGGGGGAGCCCCAGTGGCAGCTGGGAAGGGTGGGGCAGCCAGCTGTGGAGCAGCAGGATGGTGGGGTGACTAGGAGATGCCACTAAACCTGAGCAGGGAACATAGGATACACAAAGTGCACATATACAGTATGTCAGACACACAAAAAAGTTCAAAAAACACTTTTTCTTAAAGCAATTCTGTAGCACTCACCCACATCCTTCCACACCAACACTCATCAGCAGCACCAAGGCAACCCAAGCAGTCTGTGGCCCTCTTAACACCAACACCACTCTCCCATCACGTGCTTCGGCCACACATCTGGTGTACCATCTGTATCGCTCCCCCCAATGTGACAGGTAGTCCCTCTCCCTCTCTGGAGGGAGCAGAAGGGGAAAGAGGGACACGGAAGGTAATTTTGGGTGTAAATGTGCTCTGGACCTCTCTGAATGCATCTGGACAAAGCAGACATGCTGCTGAGCCAGGCAGGGTCATTATCAGTTGGAAACTGACTACCAGATAGAAAATGAAGACAAAACAATTATATCATACTGTCAGATTATGACAGCACCAATAGTGCACATCTTGTTTATGTTGCCGTTGGGATGAATGATCTTGCACTTCTATGGTACCAAAGTCTCTACAAAAAAGTCAAATGCTATAAATAAAACAAGTCAAAAGTATATTAAAGATTCTTCCAATTTATTATAATGTACAGTTATACATTGCCATGACACAAATGTGACCACCATGTGGATGGGGTGCAGTATGCAAAATATTAAAACAGCCATATAAACAATATCAGAGGACAATGAATTCCTCTTCTCTATGCCGCTGTACATATGGGATCAATAAAGTATGCACCATAAAACAGATACCAAGCCAGTGATATAAAACTGCACAACCAGTCTTTACTGTGAAATTAAGGAATCCATTTCAGAACATAATTTTCACATCTTATGTTACATATTTGACAGTAACAATCTTTAATATTCACACACAACACTATTTGAATGACATCAACTTAGACGTTTATTCAAAGGGAAAAAGGGATTCCAGCATTGTCAAGACTAACAAAACTAAGTACTTGTCAGAAATATTTATTCTATCACGTTAGATCTTTCCCATTCACCAATTTGCAGTCAATGGACAAGACTGAGGTGCTTGTATAGATGAAGGGTGAAAAAATACTCTAGAGAGCATCAACTTAGGCATACAATTTGCAGTGGCATCTGCTACATATCATCCCTCTGGGCACACATTTGTCAAATAAAGGCCAAGGCCATTATTTTGTCAGGTAATGTAAAAAAAAAAGAGAGAAAAAAGTTTGTATTCATGATCCAAATTTTACAGTTTTTTCATTGACTTAAAAAGCATAGCCAAACACAGAATACAGCAATCGTTACATGTGTTTTACAACATTAAACATTTTCTGCTGTTCGTTGTTCATATTTGTCCTTCAGGGCTTCTCAATTAGACTTCCATTTTTACACAACAAATTCATGCACTGGCCATGTTATTGAAGTGGCAGATCTAATTGAATAGCTATACAATTCAATGTAACAGTAAAATACAAAACAAAATGTGCTGGATGGGATCATTAAAAAAAACAAAAAACAAAAAAAACATTGACACATACACTTCATGAAATAAACAACACAACTTCAGTACTACTTTCCAATGTCTTATACAAAGTTAGCTTGATCTAAAAAGCATAAAATATATTTTTACATCATCACATACATTAAGACATGTACCATGGCCTAGCGGGAAGTTTGTCGGGTTCATTATCTCTAAGCCCCCACGCATTTCCCTACTGCTGGCATTATTGCTTCTTATGAACAGGGAGCTGGATAGAGAAACAATGCACCACAGTAGAATGAAACTCTGTACATTTGAATCATCTCTGATATCCAAAATTTGTGTTAGCCTGTTTCACAATATGCAATGCTAAAGGATAAGGCAGTTCCATTTTTTTAAGGCATTGCTGCTTTGAGACATACTGGACCAGAGGGCGAGTTGTGGATTTTGATGTCATCAAGTCAATGGACATGATAAACTTAATATATTTTTATAGGCAATGATAGGATCCCAAAGAGAGGGGGAAGCGAATCTTGTTTTTTGAGTGTTGTATGTTCGTGTCTGAGAGAATCTCAGTGAGCTGCAACCATCATTAAAGTCTGCTTAGCAGTTGACCAGAGGTCAAAGCTCAAACAGAGATCAGAGCAGAGGTGTGTGGGTTTGCTGTGACCATCTCTCATTGCTGGTAATTTCCATACTGGCCCTGTGGGAAGAAATGTGATTCATATTATTTAACATTTTCAAAAACACATAGGGAAAAAGCTTATATTCACAAATCTTAAAGAGGGTACAAACAAACATCTGTGGATTCAACCATATACTGCAAACCATGATTTATGGCTGCATTTGCTGATATTGACCAGCAGGTGGCAGCATGGCCTCACAACTCGTGAGCTCTAATTTCTAACTTGACACCTCAGGTTTGGGCAGCAGCATGGCTGAGGATGATTATTAACTAGTGGATAGTGCTTTAAGTTAAATAAATTCAGTGCAAGGACAGTAGCAGTTGATGCATTTCTAAACAGGGGTCGAAGTATGTGTTTGGTATAAATGGAAAATAATTTGTAAAATGATTACTTAACAGTTCAATATAAATAACATTTCATTTCAAATATGAGTTTAATAATTTAAGCACAATTATTTGTTTTTTTCATAGATTAAGGACACATCAAAGCATGTAAGCTCTTGGCTGTGTCACTGTGAACTAAGCATGCTGTGTTTCTGGACCTCATGACAATTCGACCCCTGGTTACCAACAAAATAAAAATATTAAAAAATAAGAAAATAATCAATCTTTTAGCATAAAAGAAAGAAAAGAAGAAAATGGGAGAGAGATAAAGAAAAAAAGATACAGAAGAAACATAAATGCAAATTAAGGCTAGGTTGTCAAATGTCTAGATTGGACGTTGAGGTCTTCACAGCAACCATTACCTTTGCTTCTTACAGAGCTAGTCAGGGGTTCAAATCCCCGGGTCTTTATTTCCTCATGTGCCCCTGAATATTCAAAGATAAAGATATCAAAGTGTAGCTGTGGTCCTCACATAAGACCAAAAGAAAATACAGGGGAACAAATAGATCTTCCTTTAAACACTAGAGCAGTCTGCATCAAGTTTAAGGAAGAATCCTGTTAAAGCCCTCATATCTCCCTCAACTGGCATGCCACATTAGCCAGGATATATAACTAAGACTCAAGTTAACATGTTAAAGACAACAGTAACACATACAATGTTTTGGAAAGAATAAATTTAACCCCGAATATGATGACAGCATGCATAAAATAATACCTTTCATGTCTACCTTCTTACTTCACTCACAATGAATATAGTCTCACAGAGAATAACAGAAAAAATATACATCTAACTTTGGCAATCAACATAATCAGTTAAGTCCTGCTCTATCCAGCTTTGGGAGTATACTCACCTGGTCATAGCCATAAGGGCGTTGCTGCTGGCCCTGTGGGGGTCCAGGTTGAGGGGGGCGATAGGCTCCATACTGCTGTCCCTGGCCCTGAGGATAGTTGGGGTACTGTCCTGGGGCACTTTGGGAGGGGCCTGTGACAAATATTTATATTTCACTTTAAAATTATGCATGTATGACAACACAAATGCTTGAAAATGCCACTGAGCACAGTCAAAAAACGTCCAGCTAAACTGTGGAAGTGTTCGTTTGTAGTCACAATGTAACTCAATAATCTAAACAATAATCAGTGTGCAAAAAAACCCTTCCTTCTTGCCTAGGTGCTGAGTCTAAAACTGTATAGTGATTTCTGCTCAAATTTAGGGATAGAGGGAGCATTCTACAGTGGTGCGAGTCTCTGAGAAGCTGTAATCTTTTGACTTATTGCAATTTTCAGTCTGAACACCTGCTTAGAAAGAGGTTCATTTGTTTGAGTCTAGACCTGGACTCAAACAAATGAGCCCAGTGTGAAAGCAGCCCAAGTTTTTCTCATTAACTGTTTCCATCTCCCACTTGTTACTTTGAGAACTCTAGGGAATCCCTGTTAGTTTACCATCGCTAATGGGTTGCAATAAAAATCTTTTTTTTTAAAAAGTTGATGGATGACAAATAGGATGGTGGGTATGTCAGACACATTTGTTTGGGCTGCCTCCACAACGCCTGACTCAGTAATGAATGAGAAGGAGTGAGTCAGGCTGGAGCCAGGCAGTGGTTCCTTAATGCAAGGAGACATCAAGGAGATTCTGTTGGTCTTCATTAGAGGAGCAGGCTTCATTAAGAGAAAAAAAAAAAAAAAAAAAAAAAAAAAAAAAATCACTTTATCAGCCCCCATACACTGCAGCTATCCATGCAGGCGCTGTGAAGGACCGCGCAAAGCTTGACTGGGGCTGAAGTCAAATGAGGCCCACGCAGCATCGTTAGACGCTCATAATGTCTTATGCTGTTGAGCATAACCTTGTGGGGGCCTGCGAGAGAAAGCATGTGTGTGTGCCAGATGGATCTCACCTCACAGCCTCTGCCTCTCTGCTAGCTCATTACTAACATGAGCTTTGGCTCAGACAGAGGGTGAGTGATGGAAAGTTCCAGTGAAAAATGGGACGAGGAGGGAAAAGACGAAAGACCTGCAAGACCTCCAATAGTAAATACTGCATGACAAACATTATTTAGACATCCCATGTAATTTGGTTAAATCCTAGAGCCACCACATTAAAAAATATCTGAAAATTAGAAAATATAGGTAGGGAATAGGCACGAGTCAACTAACAGAATGCTTCTCTCTTAAACGTTTTTTGTACAATAGTCTGTATATAAAGAATCAAAGCACCTCTCCCACTCCCACAGAACAGTGTGTCATATCAAACTGAAGCACCAGGAGAAATGCTAATGTGGTGCCAGCCACCACTACTGATTAAATTTCTCTTCCACCAAGCTTCAATCCCCTAACCATTCATTAAGGTGGTCCTTTAATTCCTTGCTCTTGATGATGTCTTGACATGTGTCTGGCACAGTTACGCCAGCTCGCTCAGGAAGAATTATTATTCAACAGTTTAAAAAAGGCAGCCAAAGAGGCCTGATAGCGTCTCCTAGAGGACAAAATGCTTCCCTTTTCGAGAGAGGAAAACTCACCGTAACCCTGCTGCTGTGGTGGGTAGCCCTGCTGACCTGGGTACTGCTGTTGAGGAGGGTAACCCTGCTGCTGGGGAGGGCCTTGCTGATATGCTTCCTGCTGCTGGCCATACTGGGCATTACCTTCAGGGGGCAATAGCAGACAATGTGAGCAGCATGTTGACAAGTACAGCAAACAGGCAGACACTGAAAAAAGACTCCATATAACTGCAACTCAAGAAATCAATTAGGAACTGTACCTGTATTTGCAACACAACATTATTTGACATATACAACCATAAGATAAATACAAAAGGCAGAAATGACACACACACTATAGAAGTGCAGAAAATTCAAGTAGGGAAAGGATTCTTGGCATGCACAGCTCAACAAGCATAGACTGCTTTAACTCCTAATGAGTGTCCAGCAACAGCTCAACTCATATACAAAGAGATGCATATAACAGTGTTTTGAAAGGTGCAGTTTTGAGACAGCCATGTTATTGTATTGAATGTTTGAATGTGAACTTGTTTTCTTTTTTAATTGTTGAATTTCTTTGTACCAATAGAAGGGATGACATTTGTGTTTGAAAGGTCAAAGGAAAACAGTGTAGGCAGCAGAGGAAAAAAACAAAACAAACAACAAAAAAGTAAATGTTAATTGGGCAAAGAAAGAGAAGGAGTTGTTTCTCACGAATCTGTAATCATCACAGTGGCTGCTACCGTAATTTTTCTCCTAAGCAAACCAGCATAGAGAAAATTGCAGTGTATCAATTTGTTCATTAAAATACGAGTATATTGGTTCATTTTATTTTCTCCAAAAATTGTTGGTGGCTCATCACGCTCAATATCACTGCTCCTTTGCAAATCACAAGCATTATTTTCTGCATGTGCACAAAACATGCATATTTATCAAGAATGGCAGTCCCCTTTAAACTGGTACATTATGAAGTACTTACTGAATATAAATACATTAAATGGCTATTACTAGTAGTATGCTAGTCATAGTAAATGTATAAATTGTGGCGTTTTTTCATGATAATTTGAAGAATTAACATTTTACTTGAATAATATTTTGATACAGCTTCGTCTTTCCAAGACACTGACTACTAAGTTTCCAAGACTCTGTCCCTGACTTGGCACCTAGCATGACTGGGGGTGGAGTGGGGGTGGCATTACAAGATTAGGTAAGTACTAACTTATCCATGACTGCAGCAGCTTTGGGAATAGGGTACACTCTGGTGTGTGTGAATGATCACTCAAAATCAGGTATTTTTTTCCTTTATTAGAGCCCAAAGTCACTTTAGTTTCCCAGAAAATAATGAAGAAACTGAAATTTTGGTTTTGTAACAGTCTCTTGGCATCATTTGTGTTTTAACACAACTCCTGGGTGGATTTTTTTGGGTTGATTTTCTACAAGTGACTGGAGGGTTCTCCTACCTTCTGAGGCTCCCTGTCCTGCGTGACTGTACTGGTCGCCATAGTAGTCTTCCTGCCCTGGGTACTGCTGAGGGGGTCCTACATACACATACACACAACATACACACAAGTAGATTCAAGGTGTTGTCGGATCGGATGTTTGAGGGGAAGAGTAAAGAGGATGGATTCCTGGCCGCTACTCCTCGTTAGAAAGCTTTTCGTTTTGCTCCTTGACTAATTTTTAAGTTATTGGATGCTTTAATTAACATCTTGAGTCAACAAGATGTCTGTGAGCAGCAGATGTGGAAATAGAGGAAATTGAGAGGAACAAGAGTAAGAAATGCAGGAAGGTGGGTTAGGGAGAAGAAAGACTGACACTCACAACTCGCACACTTAACAGACACACACTCTGGGGTAGTATACCTTGTTGTGGGGGTCTGTAGGGGGGCATTGGCCTCTGCCCCATGACATGATTTCCTTGGTTGACCTGGCCCATCATGCCCATTGGGTTTTGTTGCCCTTGGTAGTGCTGACCGCCACCACCAGGAGGCATGTTATACTGCTGGGAAGGAGGCTGCTGGTGCATCATAGGGCCTGAGGTACACCAACACATTTCACTCTCAAACTCTACAGTGGAAAACCCAAACTACAGCAAAACAGCATTTAGTTTATCAAATAATTCAGGTGAACAGTGTGCAGCAAGCACTGTTAAAACAGATGATAAGGCACTAGAAATCAAGACAACAAAGTATAGACTCACAAACATTGTTGTTTTACCTTGATTGGGCTGCATGTTCATGTTTGGCCGTGGCCCATAGTTTCCCATGGGCTGGCCCTGGGTCATGTTCATTTGGCTCTGAGCTGGTATGCCCTGGGAGGAAGGGACAGCGTGATTGTAACCACCCATTGAGCCGTGGCTGCTGGGGGGCATATTCATAGAGCCACTGGGCATGTTTGGGGGCTGGTTGGGGCCTGGTCCGGGACCTTGCATGGGCATGTGATTAGGCCCTAGAAAACAACAGAGATTATTTATGATCACTGTTAACAAAAAAACAAAAACAACTACAACACATAAATATTTAGTACACATTGAATTTCTGTCCTGTTGTGTGGGTATGCTGTAAATTGAGAGAGAAAATCGCTTACATTGATGACATGTTAAGAGATTGGAGGTTCACCCATACTGCAATTAACATCTGTTGCCTTCACCTCTGTCTAACCAATTAATTTGCGTTTCTATCTTCTTTTCACTCACTCCTCTCTCGCAATATTTCAAACAGATCCATCCACAAAAAACTGCAACTAAACATCTGAAATTTAAATGTGGACAGATTTGTATTAAAAACGAATTTAGCAGTTGTTTTAAGGTTTTATCACCCAGCACTTGCGAGCCAGTCAGTCATTCAGTTCTGAGGAGGGAACATCACGATGAGGCCCAGCTCCAAAGCAGTACCATAATATTGCAGGCCAAAGCTCAAGTGTGTATTAACATGCCAGTGAAAAAATGACATTACAGTGGCTATATTTTCTGGTTTCTGATATGGTGTTCTGGTCTTTCATTCTTTTAGAATATACAGTATATGTGCTTTACTGAAATCAGTCCCCTTTCAAAACATCAAAGAGTTATTTCAATGGTTCGCTGAAAAATAATAAAATATATGAATTTCTAAATGAAAATCTAATAAATGATCTATAGTACTTGAAGACAGGATAGCCATAAGGAAAAGAAGTCCAAGACCACCAGAGCTGGCAACTGGGTGACATCATCTTTCAGCAGAGCGACCTCCCTCACAGTTCTGTGTTGTTGCTAAGCAACCAAAGTGAGACAGTGACTGAGGGAGAAGAAGGGTAAATAAAAAAGAGAGAGATGAGGGAGGGATGTTAAGAAGGATGGGGGTGGGGAGGGTCACTTACCAGGCATCTGTCCATTCATCTGGTTCTGCATGTGTGGGGCTGGAGGGCCACCACTGACCATACCCTCAGAGGGCATGTTGTGACCGTGAGGAGGCTGGGGAGGGGGTCCACTTTGGTTCATCCCACCAGGGCCCATGGGCATGTTTTGAGTGGGTGGCTGCAGGCGCACAATAGACACAAAAACACACATTAGCAGCAGTGCTACAAACACATCTGAGCCTGGGCCTCAAAAGAGAAAACTTAAGAAAAGAGGCAGACAAAATAAAGTATAGCTGTGATGTAACACATTTTAAGATAGTGCATGTTTAAAAGTTTAAAAGTGCATGTTTAAAAGTGAAAATAAATAGTAATACATAGTCACATAATCACTGCCCTTAATTAAGTCACAGCCAGAAACGGTTGTAGGACTGCCATTGGAGAACACACTGCGAGCCCATAAACACAAATATCGACCAAATTAAACATGTCATTGCTGGAATAATAGTAACTCCAATCTGAGCTACTAAAATTTTACATATGTTGGGGTGATACTCCTTGAGCAATATCTACGCTAAATAACACTCATTCTTTAAAAAGGGTTTAGTTTTGAAGTTCCATAAGGTTGGTGGATGTTCAAGAGACAGATTTTTAATAGTCAAATTAGTGCAGCAAAAGCCAAGTTATTGGATTTTTTATTTTAATGTGTAAATCTAACAGATTTCTTTGATATGAGAGTGAACTTAAAAAGGGATTTTGCACCCAACATAAACAGCTTGACAATGGCAATGGACCCTTTCAGGGAGTATACATTGTTTAGTCTTGGAAATTATACATTTCAATTAAACATGTCAGACTCGCTGACTGAAAATAAAGTTTCTGAGTGAATGTGCTGATTTATTTATTTAACATTCTCAAATTTCAGCTGACCTATAAGTGACATGTTTTTATGCTAACCAGATGCAATGGCTGACCACATCATCTTACCAGGTAGAAAAGACACATTTTTATGCACAAATTCAGTGGCAAGCACCATGGACAAATACTCACAGCCGGAAGGAGAGACTGCATGTTCTGATTGGAGTCTGCTATTGTGGCCAGGTACACTAAATTTCTATGCAGCATCTGTTGATATCTGTGGAAGTGGAGGGTCATCAATAAAAGCGTTGGGCCAACATAAACTTGATATAGTAACAATGTATAGAGAACTAAAAAATATTTTAATAACTTACTGTGAACACTCTGCTGTTTTTCCTTTGCTCTGAAAGTCCATTATACACTGAATCAGCTGGTTGTTTTCGTCTAGTAACTGCAAAGGAAAAGCAGATTTATATCACGTTTATGCTATCAGTGAGAAAGATTTGAATATAAGGACACTAAATCACTAAGTATGGTTAGTCTTTGCATGCTGATGGTCAGTCCGCCGTGATTTGAGCATAATGGGGGGCATGAAGGGGGGGCGTTTTGTGAAATCTCAGTGTGCGTTTCTAGCTAACAAAAGACGCTAGCTAGCTATCCTTAGCTAACAAAACCACAGGCCTTCATTCATTGAGAACACATTTATACGGGAATCCTTTAAAATCGTCCAAAGACTCTTCGTCTACACATGGCGTCGTCGCTCCAGAGAGGTTCATATTCACCGCGCTTTGACCCTCCAACGCTGCTCACGATCTATTCAATGTTGGAACTGGATGGGCACTGCTACATTGATTAGCTCATAGGCTAGCAGCAGTCTGCTACCACAGCCTCCATTCTGCGACGCGGAGAAAAAAAAGAAAAAGATGAATTACCTTTTGTATTCCAGCGGGTGTTATATCACCCTTCCCACGCTGCCTGTGAGGTGCAAACGCCACCGACATGGTGATACTGTTATAAAATGAAAGTGAGCAAGTGCATAAACGTCAAAATTAGCTCACACTTCACAAATCGGTAGAACTCAGATCAACAGTTCAGAATGGGGTTCAATTTCGAAATGCAGTGGTCCGTTTTGTGGAGGGGGGGGATATAACACATTTGATGACATAGTTGATCATTATGGTTTATTATTGATACGCAGGGATACGAAGCGATTTAATTTCTGTAAAATATGTTATGATATTTCAACATAATTATTAATATGGTAGACAATATACACATTTAAATTAAATTTAATTGATCTGTCTACCTATTTTACATATAATGGAACAGTCTAGATCTAGTCCAGAAGGCCACGGGAAATGGACTAGTCCACAAATAGGGGAACCACGCTCAGAGCTTTAATATATTTCTATAAAATATTGATAATATTGCAAGCAGGTTTAGGTCAATAATACCTGGTAACGACATTTATTTGTCATCGTTTTATGTGTGCAAATCAGCATCAACATCACCAAAACGATCACTAAATGTACCGACTAAATGAAACTTAGTATTGAAATATTAAAGTAGAAAGGTATTGAATTATGACGTTTACATTAAAACGATGTATTTCTCAGAGCAGTTACGCTGATCCACTGGTGAAGAATCTACTGTAGTTTTTATTTATTTTATGACAACTTTCCAGTCGCGGTCCCCAATCATGGTATCACCCTAGTTCAGAGGTCGTGCGCATGCGCTATTTTGAACACACGCTAGCTCCACAGACAGAACGGGTTGGTTGTTTGATGCTAACTAGCTGAATCATTTGGTTGAAGTCTCTCCCTCTTTCTTGTGATTGTACGTGTCTTGTAGCGCAATGGCGGCAAGATATGACAGAGCTATTACTGTATTTTCCCCTGATGGTCATCTCTTTCAAGTGGAGTATGCACAAGAAGCTGTAAAGAAAGGCTCCACTGCGGTAAGTCCTAAAATGAAACTAATGCTAAAGCTAACGTTAGCAAACGGCAGTTAGCCGATGAGCTAGCACCTATCAGACAGTTATTAGTCAAGTATTCCGCTGATTCTCTTGTTTAACAGAATCTGTGGTAATATTACGATTTTGGTGTGCTGCTACCTAATACGTAAATGTATAACCTCTATATTAGCATTTTAGCAGGACATAGACAAAATAATCAATATGGAAAAGAGATTATCATTAGCAAGCATTTTGTCGCTGTGTCACTGCCACAATAGTTTCAGTTTCAATGTGATAGGAAACTATGTGATGTTAACGCAGTTAGCATACTTGAATTTTGCTTCCCACATTTCTTAAACAATAACATCATCTTGCAAGGTTTGTGTTTATGAGTGTCGAAAGTACATTAAATCCCAATGATAGATCTCTAAATTTACCTAAAGCTGTTTAAGGAGCCATAGTAGTTGCAGCTAAGCTCCGTGTAATTGTAGTTTGTTTTAGGGAGCGTTGAGGGAATTTAATCTGATCGTAAAAATTCATGCAAGTCAATCAAAACCTGCGTTATTAACCTTTCAAACTCTTCAAAGTATATCATTGAAATTTGAGCGCGATAGATTTTGAACGATACTGGTAATGAACAAAACAAGGCTATATTTTCTACACACAAACTAAATTTCTTTCGGGGTTAATGCATTATCTATCTCCATCTATAGCTAATAATGGAGTATTTTAATATTCAGCCTGTCAATTTGATGTGGATTTGCTGACAATTGCTTTACAGCACCTAGTAAATTTGAAAATGTAAAGAAATCACTCTATTTATTTAATGTAGGGCATTGTTGATGGTTGGGCTCCTGAAATCTATTCAAGAAAGACTAATTCAGTTATGTGTGTAATTTTGCGCTGTAAACATCCTCAAATATCAAACATGAATTGAAGATAAGACCTGTACTTGGTTTTGCATGGCAAAGTTATCTAAAGACCTTGATTTAATGTTTCTGTTTCGCTTTTCACTTTTAAACTCAAGTAAAAGTAAACTTTTTGCTTATTTGAATTGCAAACCTCTGGCAGGGAAAAATCTGTATGCCGGTGTTTTGAAATTGATTTAGGCTGTTTTTTTGGGTGTTTTTTTTCTCTGCAGGTGGGAATCAGAGGAAAAGACATTGTTGTGCTTGGCGTTGAGAAAAAATCAGTAGCAAAGTTGCAGGAGGAAAGGACTGTCCGCAAAATATGCGCCCTGGACGAGCATGTCTGCATGGCATTTGCAGGTAACCCACACAACAAAACTGTTAAATCTTTGAATAATAGATCCCCTTTGTACGGTAATATGGCACAATGGACTACACCCAGTTATATGTTGCCACAGTTCACTTTGTTACAGTGCACTCCAAATTAGTTGTAACAAACATTACACCATTGCACATATCTGTATACCATATAATAGGATTTTGTCACTAAATTTTCCTGTTATTTTTTCCTTCTATGTTGTATTACCCATTGAGTCTCTTTCAATGTTTTGTCAGGTCTGACAGCAGATGCCCGTATTGTGATAAACAGAGCTCGGGTTGAGTGCCAGAGCCACAGGCTAACTGTTGAGGACCCTGTCACAGTGGAATACATCACACGCTACATAGCTACACTGAAACAGGTATTGAGTATGTTATCATTCATTTCTAATTTCTCTGAAGTTTATATTTGGTATATTGGTTTCACTTTGTATGCTCTATTCTATGACTGTGTACAGTTCTGTTTTTAAGAAATATCAAGTGAAACTGACAAGTTATATATTTGTTTCTTTTTTACATTGTAGCGCTACACTCAAAGCAATGGGCGCCGGCCGTTTGGCATCTCTGCATTGATTGTTGGCTTTGACTACGATGGGACTCCCAGGCTGTACCAGACAGACCCATCAGGAACCTACCATGCCTGGAAGGTCAGTGATTTTGTTCTTTGTACATTACTTTGTTAACTCTTAAGTGCCCAGGTACCCTAAAGCGATTACTAATCGATTTTTGTGTGTTTATTGTTGAAAAATTTTAGGCAAATGCAATTGGTCGAAGTGCCAAAACCGTGAGGGAGTTTCTGGAGAAGAATTACACAGACGAAGCCATTGCTGGTGACAATGAAGCAATAAAGTTGGCTATCAAAGCTTTGCTTGAGGTAAGCTCAAATTTAGTCCATTCCTGGATGTATTTGAACTTGCACACTTTATCAATTACATATATTGAAACTGAGTAATTACATAAGTGCTTTACAAGGTAGTTAACCCAAGATAAGATACATTTACTGATCCCACAGTTGGGAAAATTCATTGATACAGCCGCTAAAAAAATAGTGATATAGAAATAAACAAAAACAAATGTATACGACAATAAAATTTAAAACTAAATAAAAAGGACCCTAAAATGCAATTATAACACACACACACATATATATATAGACAACAATAAAATTAAAACAAACAAAAAAGGTATAGTCTCATGAGTTCCAAAGTCTCAAATCCTTTTACAAGATCTCAGACACTAAGCAGCTCATTATGCCTGAGGTATGTCAAATTTTGGAAGCAAACATTACACCATCTATAAAAAAGCTGAAGCTGAAAAGAGAGTGGCTTCTACACCAGGACATTGATCCTAAACATACCCCAAAGTCCACCATGGACTGCCTCAAGAGACGCAAGCTGAAGGTTTTAGAATGGCTATCAGTCCGCTGACTTCAACTTAATTGAAATCTGTGGGTAGATCTTAAAAGAGCTGTGCATGCAAGATGGCACAATAATATTGCAGAACCAGAAGCCTTTTAGTTAAGTTTATTTTGAACATGTTAAAATAGCGAAACAAAACAAATAGGCAGTGGTTTACTGCAAAATAGAAATAATAGCAAGGAAAATAGAAATAGAAATTTAAAAAAACAACATATACACATACATATATATGTATGTGTTTGTGTGTGTATATATATATATACACACACACACACACACACACATATACACACATATCTTCCTTCCATTCTTTTTTTTTTCCTTTGCTTTCCTTTCTTTCTTCCTCCTTTTTTTTATTTCTTACTTTCCTCCTTCAGGCATACAACAACCAATATATATCTAATGTTCGAATGGGTGTAGGATGAAGCAATGAGCTTTTCTAGTCCTACCCCTTTTTTACCCTTTTATTTTTTTATTTTTAGACTATCAGTCACTTCCAAGCTAAAGAAGAGAACAAAAAAACAGAACTAAAACTAAACTAAAACAAAGAGAATACAGAACATACAAACAAAATTATAAAATATTTTGCAAGGAAGAATGGAGAAAAAATCCATCCAAAATACTAGAACTGGAAGACTTTTAGCAGGCTACAAAAAGCATTTGCAAGCTGTGATATTTGCCAGAGGAGGTGTTACTAAGTATTGATTATGTACGGTGCCCAAACTTTTGCATTTTTATTTTTGTTCAGTTTATTACATTCAAAGTAACTGCATTAATGCTTGCTGACAATATTATTTCTTCCATATCCCAGAGTGACTGTGTTTACATCTTTTCAATTTAAAAATGGATTAAATATATTATTTGTCAAGCGGTGCAGTGTTATTATTTCATTTCCATGTGTAACTTGGCTTTTTGGGACCGGCTGAACCTGTCTTAGCACAGGCAAGCGCAGGAAAAAATTAACCTTGGAGCAAATGAAATAAAACGCTAATTTTAGCAGAATTATTTTTGCCTTGCATGTGTATCGTGAAATTCAGTAATATGTTTAGAAATGAGATGCAAGTTAATCATCCTAAAAATTGCACAGAATTTAAGTCTTTCTACTGTCAATCAACTGTATCAAATTAATTCTGAATTAATAAAACCCAACAGTCACATTAGCCCAGGACTTTTTTTGGTCTATTAATTATATTTCAATGACCTCAATTTTCTCTCGCAGCCTCTCAACATGAACCTAAGTAGGACGCAACAGAGGTCAATAAGTGTTGATTTGTTTTGAATTCGTCACATTTCTCACAAGTATTTCTCTCTTGTCATAGGTTGTCCAGTCAGGAGGGAAAAATATTGAGCTTGCTGTTATCAGACGGAATCAGCCACTGAAGGTGATCTTGCTATAAATGATACAAAACCTTTGTGTTCTTTTCGTACCTGTTACATGAAGGCTAACAGGTGTCTATTTTGGGTGTTTGCAGATATTGGAATCCAAGGAAATTGAGACCCTGGTGGCTGAGATTGAGAAGGAAAAAGAGGAGGAGGCAGAGAAGAAGAAGCAGAAAAAATCAACTTGAACAGTTAACCTTTTCTTTAATGCACTTGGATGACAAATAGCATATTTGGGTTGCAAATATTAGTAAGTTTCAGAGGTTTTTTTCAACTCGTCACTTATTTCATTGTAAAGACCTGAATCATAATTTGAGATCTATTGATAATTGAATGATTTGCACATCAGTGAGTGATACTGCACTAGATGCAAAGAATATCGACTTCTTATACTTTCAGCTATTTAGTATACTGATGTGTAAATGCATACACGTAGATCTCAAGTTATGATTTGGATCTTAAAATACACTTTACAGGATGCTTGATGATGGATCTTGTTAAAAAACAGCCATTTGTAATGTTCAGAATCATAATGAAACTTAATACACAATAAAAGCAGATTTGTTTGTAACATCTGTTTATGTTGATTACAAAACTATGTTTGAAATGAATTTGTTTAATTGCTTCAAAATTACTAGCTTGCTTCAAAGCAGAATGCCAGATAGCTTGGTTAGTGTATATGTAGTATACCATGAGTATTATTGTCATTACAAGTAATGCACTGACCAATGTCTTCGTGATGAGAGTGGAGAGTGGAAAAACAGAAATATTGGTTCCTACTTTTTTCTTCTTCTGATTATCCCACTGCAAAATGACTACTGCCATAAAGATAACTACAGTTTAAAATGCCACTCATGACTGTGTGTGTGGCTATAGAGTGCTGTGTTCTCTATTTATCAGCATTCTGTTGAATATATTAAAGGAAAAAGTGTCTTAGTAGGGTGTTGGGCCATAATTTGCCACCAGAACAGCTTCAGTTTACCTTGGTATTAATTCAGCAAGTATTTTGAAGCAAACTCTACTGGGGGGATGAACACCATTCTTCATTTGGTGTTTTGATAATGGTGGTGTTGAGCACTGTCGAACACAGCAGTCCAAATTCTCCTATAGATGTTCAACTGCTTTGAGATCTGGTGACAGTGAAGGCCACAGCACATGATTCACATTATTTTCATACTCATCAAACATTCAGTGACGCCTCGGTCCTTATGTCATCATGGAAGGAACCACTCTCTTCAGGATAGAAATATTTCATCATAGGATAAAGGTGATCACCCAGAACAACTTTGTATTGATTTGCAGTGACCCTTTGCTCTGGCGTGGACCCAAACCATGCCAGCAAAATGCCTCCCACAGCATAACAGAGCCAACAGATCCCCTCACTGAAGGGGTCAAGCATTCAGGCCTGTACCATTACCTGACATCACACATGGACTCTCCCACTTGTTGAGAATATGGTAAAGGATGACCATATAATTTTTTCCACATCTCTAGACCAGTGATTATTGTTTTTGCACCACTAAACTCTCAAATGTGCATTTGTCTTTGTAAAGAGGGTTTTATGCACTGCAACCCTATTATAGTATCCCTCTCTATGTGTTGGACTGTTCTTGCTGACACAGCCTGATTACGTCTTGCATTGACATGCTGTCCACCACAGTCTCTGACCCTGTGTACTGATGTCTTTCTCATAGATCTAAATGCAGATGTCACTGTTCTTATTAAAACACCAACCAACACTCTCTTTCAAAGACACTGAAATCTTTTCCTCTTGCCATCTTGATATAAAATCAGAATCGACTGTGCCTTTTTATATTTTATATATGCCACAGAACTTTATTGGATGTTAAATTGCTTAACTATGCATGTACCATGCAGTGCACCTGTGTAGAAGCGCCTGCATCCGTTATGTTTCTCCACTCTTTTATTCAGGTTTTTACTTTAATTTTTCTCCCGTCTATACCTGGAAACGGAGGGGGGAAAGTAGCTCTGGTTGCTTTATAAAGTGCTCACCTCTCCCTCAGTCATTTAAAACAAATTAGCGATGAGCGAATGAAGTGTCTAATGGTGGCCCAACGAGACTCCTTTTTGCCTCTCCTTTTTTATTTCACCCTAAATTCGCTTATCAAGCAACCGCTGCTCTGAATTCTCAACGACACAATTATGGCCGGCGGTGTGGTAGGGCTGCTTAATGGGATCCTGGCCTCAGACCCCAGTGGGAACTTTCAGTGACTTTAATCTGAAGCCCTTTGAAAAGTTGTGCCGTGCTGTGATGAAGAGCCCCGGGGGTTCCCTCTGACTCTCACCAAAGACATAATGGTGAATGGTAAAGTCCTTCATTTAGAGTCATCTCCCCAAGCCAGGATTTCCTGAGTGGGTGCCCTGGCTGCTTTGACTAGAGCAATTGCACTTTGTCTGCAATTTGTCTTGTTTGTGAGTCTTATAGGTTGGTGTTTGGGTTGATGTCAGAGGATCGATTAAGCTCTGATATTACTTCCCATACAGATGTCATTAAATCCTAGGAGGGCAATAAAAATGGGAAAAGTAATTTAGATAGGGTTTGTATGACTCATTCTTAGCCATTTTAACACTCACTAATTGCTTAACACTAATGTGTTTCAAGCCAGAATTTGATAAGATTACTTTGCTGTCATAGCCACTGGTTTGTTGATTCTCGCATTGCAGACAAGCAGGTGCTAAATTCACTGGATGACAAAACAAGCTATAGGTAAACTTTAATAAAGTTTATTCTGGGTAATCCTTTAGCTGCAGAGGTTATCTGATCCATCTTGTCAATAGAGCAAGAGCAGCTTATTCTATGCTGCCGCTAAGACTCCTAGTCTTCTGAACTGCTTGTGGGAAGAGTTTTTCTTTCTTTTATTTCTTTTTTTATTTGCCGGCATTGTTGTTGCCCATAATCAGCGCTACTGTGCCTCAGGACAAGTCCATCTCTCTCATCGCTGGCTGCTGCTCATCATTAATGCAGAAAATAATGGCTTCACCAGAGGTCATCGACGGAGGAACGAGGCCCGAGGACATGTACTCTCTAAGCAAGAATGCGCACTGCTCCGGGCTGTCGACTGAGTGCATTGTTTGTATGCAAACACACACACAGCTTACAGGCCAATTGCACATACACACAGCAAACACTATGTGAACACACAACAGATTTTCTAAAAAATACAGTGCCCATGTCTCTTGATCTGTCATGCACGTACACTGTAGGCAAAATGTGTTCTCATGTTGTAGCTGATAAAGAACAAATACTGAGGAAAAACATTGCACATGTTCACATCTGATTTAGGTATTTGGTTCAATCCAACAGTCTAACCTTTTTCTAATGACATCCATTACTCTCTTCTCTAGCTGATTTCCAAGTCACAGGCAGATTTCACTTTGAAGATCTACATTTTTGTCATTCTAATGTGCCACCCTGTGGCCATATTTCAAAGTATGCCCCTCCTGGGATGTTTAAATTTTGTCAGTGCAGAATGTCCTTAGGTCCAAATAAGGCAACTGCATCAAGGGTAGAAGCACACACACACTTGCACCTCTCGGGAACTAAGGTTGCATTATTCTTCTGTTAAGAATGTCTCACTGCTGCTGCTGTATTACTCAAGGTGTTATCACCTTCCACCAGCAGAGCGCAGTGTTGCATAAAAGCAGCATTCTCATCATATTGGTTACACTTTCATCTCACTTTTTGTCCTACAGATTGACAGTATGACTCCTCTAGCTAACAGCAAACACAGTGTACTGGCTACTGACATGTTTTTGTCTCTGTGCTTCAACACACAGCCACAAAGGCTCTCTCAATCAAATCCATCGAGGGAGAGTTTTTTTGCTTAAAATTGTCAGATGAAAAAGCAACATTGCTTGTGTCCTCAAGCGATGGCCAAGCTGTCAAAGTGTGTTGGGTCATAAAAGGCTATGCTCTCAACACTGTCCCTTTTCTGCTTGTCACATGTCGACAGTTACGCACATACACTATTTGTGTATAGCGGATTCGCCCGCCTCCACTTATGCCCTTTAGGGCTCTGCAGTATGAAGTAAAGTTTGGGCATATTGGTGTGCTGGCTTACATATCCATAAGCGATCAAAATATGTTCTCTTTTAATGTTCTCTTTTAACTTCTAGCTCCAGGGATACATTTTGAATATCATTCTATTATCTCATATCACACATCTCATCTTCTCTGTCCTTAAATCTCTTTCCTCTCTCTCCTATTCTCTCTATCTCTCCCTGGCACACATGCTCAACACACAGTGCATCTTGATTTTCAACTGTTTTCTTCTTGAACACACCCTCCACTCCTCATCATCATCACACAGCAACATATACAGTTGAGTAACAGATACTGCCGTCAGCTCTGGTTGTCGTTTACCTTTGTGTCCTCTGAAAGGTGCTGGAATACTAACAGTTTGTGTGAAGAGACTAAAGGCATGGTTTTGAGTTACCCCTCAAGAGTCACCTGTCAGGGGTTTTGTCTTACAGAAGAACACAAGAACATCCTCCTCTAATTGAAAGTAGACACCACTGGGCCAGATAGAGAGAAAGAGAAACGGTCAGAACAGGGGAGACAAGGAAGGAGAGGCAAAAACAAGTAGACAGAGCTAAAATAAACAATTCCCAGGATGCTGCAGGCCAAAAGCAAATGGCCGTGGGCCTTCATGGCCTCTCAGGGCCGTGGCAGAAGCCAGTCACACACATCACATAGCATTACTCGGGATGGGGTTACAGGAAAATGTCAGCCGACGCATAAGGAGGAACCATCGGCCCATAGGATAATTCGATTGCCTGAGGGAGGTGCAATCTTGCATTCCCACGATTCCTCTCTTTCCACCCACACCCTCTTTTCATTGTATTTTTGAATCCATTTTTCTTTCTCTTATTTAATGTTTTCAATTCTGTTGTTTGCTATGGTAGACACGTATGTTTACCAATCTACTATATTATTGTAAATGGAGCCTACTTTGTTCCTGCAATGGGTTGCTACAGTACATTTTCCGTGCAGCCTTCTCTTCAACCCCCATGGGGGTTTTATGGGCCATTGGTTTGTGGCGTGGCCTCTGATATCTTGATTTACAACCTGATCTTTGTCAAAAATGTTGTCCCCTCTCATTCTGATGTTGTATCACCGGCCATGGAACAAATCATTCCCCTTCCAGTCTTGCTCCTGTGGCAGATGTGGTCAAGATCCAATAATTCAGAAATATGAAATGACTCACTGCATATCATGTATCTAAAGCAGATGTTTGTGGTTTAAAATGTTCTGCTTTACATAATCTCTATTGTACAAATGTTGTTTCTACCTTGTTACCATATGCTACTTACAGCAGAGAATTGTTGTGTGTATTATAGTGCATGAACATGCAGCTGCATTAATGCGCGTGCATTCGATAAAGACAGAGCAAAGGATGGAGAGAGAAAGAGAGAAAGACAGCGAGAGAGTTCATTGCAGATATCTGAGTGCGTCTGACAGAGAGGACAGCCCTGAAGGCAGGTCCCAGCCCTTCAGCACCGAAAATGACACATGACTGCTTTGACTTTTGTCATCCCCTGTCTCCCTCCACCCCCAAACCCAAGCCTCGAAACAAACACTGAGGCTAGCGTAGACACACACACATACACACACTCAAAGACACACAGTCACACACTGTATACTGCTTAGATTACATTATCTTTATCCCCAGGACATGAGCCCTCCTTGTTGGATGACATTTGGGCTTGTGCAGCACTAAGGTTACCTTTCTTTGCCCCTGAGTTAAAGATGCCTGTCTGCGGCATGCATTTGAAATCAAGGACGGGGAAAAAAAATCAGATGAGAAAGATTTCTAAAAGCACTTTGATCAGAGGCATCAACAGTCACGCACAAACTTGTTAAGCAGTATGTAAATTTGGGCTGATACTGAATAAAGTTGCCAGAATGGCATGAATCCATTGTGCTGCGATGATCAAAATAAAAGAGGGCTTCATACGCTGGAGGGCAAGAAAGTCACAGACATGAAGGTTTTTTTCCTTCCTCTTTTTTTTTCTACAAAGGGGCTGATGGGATGCAGAGAGGAGAGAAGGAGGGGAGGGAAATGAAAGATAGGGGAAAGCCTGGAAGGATCTCAATCTAAATTAGCCGAGTAGAAGGAAGACTGTGCTGAGTGAGACATATAATTAAAACCAAAGTGATGAAAACATAAGCACTCATTCAGTCACTTGCCAGATGAATTTTTGAAATTGCTACAATGTTGATCTGAAGATGTTTCAAAGCCAAAAGTAAATCTATCCTATTGTTAAAGTACACCAATCTCACATTTACTGGGCTTTCTCTTACCATCTCTCTTCATCCGCCCCCTCTCCCTCTCTGTGTTTCTTTATCCCTCCCTCGTTCCCTCTTTCTCTCGGTCTGACACCCTGAGATGAATAGATGTTGTCACTGAGACTCTTGTAGCCTGTCAGCTTTTAAACAAACAGTTAGCAAAAGGATCACTTTCACAGGAAACCTCCCAGTCTGAGGTGAGGTTATAAGCTTTAGTTCACTTTGCCCTGTCTACACGGGATGATCCGCCCTGTGAATGTTGTGAGGAATATGACCTTGCATATGGAAGGGGTTCACACCTCACTGTGCAATGAATCCAAACAAAATGCCACTTTAAATAATTGAAATCATACTATTGTAGCTTAGCAGTAATAGCGCTGTCCTGCATTTTGTCCTCAATGCTGGAAATTGTATTTATTCTGGCAGCCTGCATCTATAACCAAATGTCCCTGTCTGTTAGAGAGGAGGCTGAGGGCCCTTTCCCTCCCTCCAGTATAGTGTACCTCCAGTAAATCTGTCCTCCCGACAACAAATGTCCCTGCACTAAAAAGGCCCCTCAAAAAACAAGCCTGACTTTTGTGAGGGAAAAAAACAGCCCCCCCAGATGTGTTCCCTCTCACTCTTCCTCTCTGCACCTGCACTGAGTCTCTCAAGTCCTCCGTGTGTCTCTCCACACAATGGAGACAGTGCATAGCCCCTGGCGCCTCTCTCCAGCTGAGAGCCACCTCTCTCCAGAGGACAGGAGAGGAGAACTGCCAGCACTAACAACTGATCCTGGCAGATAAAGGAGCAGATAGGCGAAGAGAGAGTGCTTTGGCCAATACCTGCCTTGCCCTGGTTTTCAGTGCTGCTTCCTTTAGCTCTGGGATAATGATGATGACACGTGTAAAAACAAAACGTTGCTGATGAGGAGGAAGTTGAGCATAAGAAAGCTGTGACAGTCAGTCATTGTGTATTTGCACTTGCTTTTGAATTGTATTGTTTCATAAAAGCTATATGTGCTTTCACCTTACATGAGATGACTGGTCGCACAGATGTTTTACATGGTAAAGTATTCAGAAAACATCCTCCTATTGATTCTGTTTTAACTAACCGTGTCAGTCACTATCAATCATGTCAGCTTGACCATAAACACTGGGCTGTTTAGGCCTTTGTTTTTAATGTGCTGTAATGTAGTAGTGCCAGGCCAGATGACCCAGCACCAGATCAGTGTACCACTCACACTCCTGAGGGCAGCTGACTAGAACAGCAGTTAGGCGAGACGGCCGTCGCAGGTCGCCCAGGCCACAGCTGGGAACCCCTAAGCCAAAATGTTGACCTGATGTGAGCAAGTGTGCATCCAGCTGCATGGAGGAATGATACATTGAAGGAGTCGTTTTTCCACCTGGAGAATAGTTTTGTTTTACTAATGTAAACCACGTTTTGTGTAAGAATTCACAAAGAAAATAGGCTATTTTACTGTTTATGAGAGCTGGCTTGGATTGATTTGCATACCTTTTTCCGCTCCTAATTTCTCTTACTGATCCAGTCCAGTGTGTGTGGTCTATAAGAGACAAGCTCCCGGTATTTGTCCTGAGAAAGACCTTGATAGGAATGGGGTCTGAGTGAGAGTGCTTATTTTATTCTCTTCCATGCTGCTTCAGGCTATGGCTGTATTAATGCAATGGCAGGGATCTTTGAAGTTGTGACTTTATGAGACAAAAGCTAATTTCCTTTCCTTTGTTCATTATCGAGAGAGACTTCCAGCCGGGCGGAAAGCATGCTGTGCTAATTATTCCATTCATGAGTCGTCTCTAAAGTATGTAATGGATTTCACTGAGCTTTTCACAGGTGAGCAGGGTGATATGGTGTATGTACTTCTGGGGCTATGTACTGTCAACATGCTGGTTTACACTGATTATACCTTTTAAATTTATTTAATCCTCACTGGATAAAAATGAACAAATTGTCACATCAAATACAACACCTATGTAGAATCAAATGACTTTAGATAGAATAAAATATAATAGCAACTTAAGACTGCTAGATTGAAAGTCAGTTTTAAAGTGAAGTTAAAATCGGGACTGACACAAAGCCGCACTTTCACTGATGTCTTAACAAATATATCCTCAGCAGACTTATAAGACCCAAACCACTTTGCAACTCATTAAGATCTGAACCAAATTTCACAAATGAGTTTCAGAGAGTTTGTGGGGCCAAGTTAGGCATGTGACATAATGGGATTTCCATCTTTCCCTGAAACACAACTTGGCAGAGCATGAAGGGAAATGCAACACATTTCACATTCCATCTTCACTAGCGTACCAGGATGCCACCCACAATACCTGAGCACTCCCAATCAGCGAGATGTGTGTGCCGCCACGGATGTACGATGTGTATCCTGCCACTCAGAGTCAGATCAGACAGCAACAAAGGGATGTAGCCGTGATACCAGTGAAGCCATATACCTCCTCCACTGCTGCCTGACACCCCTCCGCCTCCTCCTCCTCCTCCTCCTCCTCCTCCTCCTCCTCTCTCCCCCGCTTTGTTTGTGCTCATTTCATTCCGTGTGCAGCCTCCTGGCAGGCAGGTCAAGGTTTACCCTCACACCACACACCATTTCCCTCACACGCCGCCTGGGGGAGGAACATTAGAGGCCTGAGGCAAGGGCAAGCCCAAACAGCTCACACAACATTGCCGCCATCCCCACCTCTAACCAAACAGATAAGAGGACAGAAATACTGAGCTCAGAATCACACAGTGGAATCTTTGTCTTTTCTTTTTTTTGTCCTTCACCAATTATACCTTTCTTCCTTTCCCTCATTTTTCTTTCTTTCTTGCCCTTTATCTTATTGTACATTATTGATTTCTGTCAGTAGTAAGGTATATGTCTATTAACCGACAGATTTAATAGAGCGACAATAGAAAGCTACTCATTTGTTCCCCCCGTAGTGTAAGTGTTCATTTTGAGAGTCTGATACTAACCCTGGCTAGAAGCTAGTGCTGGATTTTTAGCTGTAAATGGAAAACGCCTGTGGGCTTTTCATTTTCTGGGCCCAGACGTTCCCTTCATGGTGTCGGAGCCCTTGTGTTCACAGAGTTCATGTTTTGCTCTAGGGCTTTTTTTTTATTTTGTTTTATCTCATAGCTTAGACTAGCAGGGCTTTAACTCCCAGAGGACTCCTGCGTAGCAACAGCAGAGATCAACAAAGTGAGTTTGTTTATGTTGGCTGTGTCCGCATGTTGTCGACTTATACATTTCTCAGTCTCCATTTCCTGCCTCTCCTTGCCCCAGGGGAAAGGAGCCCTCTAATTGGATCTTGTTCTAATTGAGCCTAATACTGGAGCTAACCGGAGTTGGGCCCTGTGGCTAATGAAGAGCTGAATCAAAACTAAGCACTAAAACTTTGACTGTGTGTGTGTGTGTGTGTGTGTGTGTGTGTGTGTGTGTGTGTGTGTGTGTGTGTGTGTGTGTGTGTGTGTGTGTGTGTATAACTACATTTTTTGCTCTACATTCATCATAGATGCACCATTTCTCGTTTTTGGTTTTACTTCATATTATATAAAACAGATCTGGATTTTTTAGACAGGGGATACTTGTTCTTGAGTACCACAGTCAGAGCAAAAATAGTTTGTCAGATCATCCTTTGTTTAAAAGTGTTTTGCTAAACATGTGATGGAATTTTTTCCCCACTCACTCACAAACTCACATTCACGTTTAGCGGGCCGTAGATTCTCCTCAAGAGGGAGCTGTTTGGTTATTGTCATGCCAAGCTGCATGGACAGCTGCAAGTTGCAATGCAGCAGAGCTTCATGCAAGCATGTTAATTTTGCCCTCTACAGGCAAAGAAGATAATACAATTTTAACTCTTGCTTTTTTTTTAATAGCAGCTACCTTCTTTGTTTGTGAGGATTTACTTTTAACACCTGTTAGCTATCAATCATTTTTACGAATTTGTCATTTATTTGTCCTTCAATGAACAGGGCTCAATTCTTTAGTTTGTTTTTGTTTATTTCGATTAAGTGTTAATCTCAAACACAAACACATGCAAGGAGGGGACCCAAAAATTCTCAGAATAAATCTTTTATTCCCCCTTCAAAATACTTTCCTTGAGATGTGATACACTTATCCAAGCACTTCTTTCATTCCCTCAGACATTTTATTTAGACATTTTTGTCATTGTTTTCTTCCAAGGTGTAGAATCTTCTCCCTTTAAGACCCAATTTTAGTTTCACCAATTAGTAGGCATACACTACCTAGTAAAATAATGAAAATTAAATGTTTTAGCACTTGTTGACTGCATTCATGTGATGTGTGTCAAAAAAGGCAGTTATTACATTTCTTGCCTGTAAATGTTCCTTTTTCAGAGAACACATTTTGGTAAATAACAGCAGAAAAAGCACAGGTAGAAATAAATAATTTATGATAGCTGAATATCATTTAGCTGCTTCATTTTCAGGGTCCTGTATTGGGCAAGCTGACTCACTTGCATAGAATGGAACCATTGTTAATGTTATTAGTAAAACCTGTGCTTTTCCCTACATTGTCTGCTATGATAAGAAGGCCTATTGTGCACATCATCTGCTGCACAGGTTGGACTGAAACTGGAGATCTGAAAACTGTTGTCACTGCAGCGCTCTAGTGTAATGATATAGTCTGGTTGTTGTTACTGGTGCTTTGCATCAATGCCACTGTGTGTCCTTGTTCTTTAACTTACCACAACGTCAGGCACCGAAGCCCTGATGAAAACCAATTTTCAAAGGATTGATTTTTTCCACTTATTCTCCTTTCCTCTGTCACACTAAATACCAATCCATTGGACATCAAATGAAACAAACCAAGCATGTGCTGCTGTTTCAAGAGGCGTGTAGGCAACAGAGAAATGGAAATGAATGGCACCAGGTTTGCTACTAGAAGGCGAGGAAAAGAAATAACTATCATTTGCCCCCCAGCTAAGAGAGTCTTTTATATGTTCTTACCTATTTACAAATAGTTTTCCCTCTTTAAATGATAACAGATACACACTTTATACACAGTTTGTGTAAATATACTGAGTAGGCACACATCTGTGACCACAACATGTTTAATTAAACAGGTTCTCTTACATACGAACATTCATATCTATTTCAGCAGAGGTTTTGATTTAGTTTGCCTCCATATGTTACAATTTAAGTATTACCCTTTGCACAAAATGGTCGATCTGCTCTTTCTGTAAGTTCACTGCATTAAAAACATCACAGATTGTAACCCACACAGCATGCTCCATATGGATAGTTTTGTTTTATCAGAGTCACAAACAGAGTAAGTAACACACACACTAGAGCACCAGGCAGTGTGTGGTATATCACCCACATTTTTAATTAATGAAAAATATATGTTTTTGGCAGATGTGAAAGAAAAAAATATTTAAATTGTACTTTTTTTCTGGTGTAACATTGATAGTTTTTAGCACTAGTGGAAAATACATCGAAAGTGCCCTCTAAGGTGCTCCCATAGTATGATGAAATACCATCTAAGGTTCCCCCACTTTATGATAAAATGCCATCTGAGGGGCCCCCACAATGTGAAAGTGCCCTCTAAGGTGCTCCCATAGTATGATGAAATACCATCTAAGGTTCCCCCACTTTATGATAAAATGCCATCTGAGGGGCCCCCACAATGTGAAATGCCCTCTAAGGGGCTCCCATAGTATGAAATGCCCTCTAAGGTACCCACACAGTATGAAAAAATACCCTCCAAGGTGTCCCCACCGTATGATGAAATGCCCGCTAAGATTTCCACACAGTATAATGAATGCCCTCTAAGGTGCCAGCACTCAGGAGTTCCCCTGAGTTTAACAGAGTGAAGTGCAGAATTGGGTGCTCATTCAATGAAAAAAGTCCGCTATAGAGTACACTGTATGGGAGAAAAACATGGTGAATTGCCCTTCCAGTGATGAACATAAATACTTTTCCTTACAATGGAGTAAACTGACCGCTATGGTAGAAACTATTTTATATTGTACGCCTGTCCAAAACTATATAACATTCTTAACATTATACTAGATGGATAGTGAGATGGATAGATAGATGGCTATTAGATGGAATGTACAGTGTAAGTTAAACTGGTACCTTTGTGTAGCCCTGTTAACAGAGAAACAAACAGAGGAATGAAAACATCTTCCTTGGTAGGGGGTAAAAACATAAATGACAAAGGAAAGACGGCTAGTGCAATTCTAGTGCCCTATGACGGTGCCTCAACACCCCAAGTAACTGGAAAGGCATGACAAATGACAGAGCTACCCAGGCTGTCAAGGATGTTTTCCAATTCTATGACATGGAGGAAGACAGTATTGTCACTGAACTCAAGTTGTCCTACTCTTCCTATGCTCTCTCTACCAGCAATGTCCAAGCTATGCTAACGTGCCTTAAAGAAAATTATGTGGACACAGTGTTCCCAAAGCTGACAAAACTTTTCAAAATATATGCTACATTGCCAGTGACAACTGCATCAGTCAAGCGATTGTTCTCCAAACTGAAGCTGAAAAACACCCAGCTTAGAAACAGATTTGGAGAGAGAACTCTCTTATATCTTCTGCTGTTGTCCAATGAGAGGGACATCCCAATTGACCATAATGAGGTCATTAATATATATATATATATATAAACTCATTTCACCAATCTTGTTTCTCACTTCCCCGAAAACATCGCTCAAACAACTAATACTAATACAACTAATAGTTCCATGTTTTTACTATAGATGTGAGTAATAAACATTTAAAACGTACATATTCACCATATTTTATTAGAGAGATGGTTGCAAAATAAATGTTAAAAAAGTAGCCTAGATCCTTTTTTACAGAGATTGCTTTCCATATAATCTGAATCACCATATAAAATGTTAATCTTAATTGGGGAGGCCTTTTCACTAAACAGCATCATTGTTCTCTGCTGATGGGGGCTCATTGAATGTATCAGGTGCCCTTTTTTTGAAGTTAACGGTTAGCCAGTTGATACCAGAAATAAACATGGGAATAGTAATAACCTAGAATTTAGAGAAAACTTGTTCAACTTTCTTTTTACCCAGTATGTCATCTGTGCTTGTCTCAATTCTAGCTAGTGAGAGTTGATGGGCATTGCCGTAACATATGTGGTTAAGCTTTAAATTGGCCACATACCATATGCTTCAAATCCATTTTCGCAGCTTTTTACGGTGCAAAATTGTATTGTGATGCGAAATTATTCAATCTTGATCTCCAGATTGTAATGTTTTTCCAAGCAATTGCTGTATTTGGAGGCCTTTAAGGCACAAACCAATGTTGCACAGTGTTACCACCAGAGGGGGGTTGGGTGGAGACACCACACTCCAGGTGGGCTGAGTTGCACCCCCTTGAGCGCTCTGCCATGTCTCAAGAAGGACGAGGGCGCAGTAAATGGTTCCAGACCAAATATAGCCTTCCAAAACCTCCTGCCTCAAGGATGTAGCCCAAAGGCCAATAGAAGATTGGAAGCAGATGAAAGAAAGAAACTTAGGTGGGGCTCTTGGTTGCTCTTATCAAACCCAGCTGGTTGAAAGCAGTTTCTTTAGAAACTAAAGAATAGGTTTTGTTAAAAGACTCACTAGAATAAAGCTTCCCTTTTTTGGATATAAACACTTGGACATGTATAGACCTGAAACTGTACATGTATGTGCTTTTCATGTGTTCATACTCATTCAAGAGTGGGATTGCATTGCATGAGTAGCCCTCCAGCTCTTGTCTTGTTTGTTGACAGTATTAAACAAATGGTCAGAAAGCCCATTACTCATGGGGGAATGAAGTGAAACCATGTGTGCAAGTAAGTACTGTATATATATGTGTGTGTGTGTGTGTGTGTGTGTGTGTGTGTGTGTGTGTGTGTGTGTGTGCGTGTGCGTGCGAGAGTGTGTGCGAGAGTGTGTGCGAGAGTGTGTGCGAGTGTGTGTGTGTGTGTGTGTGTGTGTGTGTGTGTGTGTGTGTGTGTGTGTGTGTGTGTATGTATTATTGTGTGTGTGGCCCCACCCTAGCCCTGCAGGTTTCTCTGGGGTTTCTTGTCACCCTATGTCTTGGAGGTGAGAGGGCGGGTGATAATTGAACACTCCCTGGCACTTTTAACAAATGTATTGAAAGGGGGAATCGAAAAACCTGTTAATGAGATTTCCCTCCCCAGGCAGTGCTCAGGGTTATTATTCTTATAATTTTCTTAATCTAATGAATTACTCAAAGTTTATTTTCAAATGTATTTCTCACTCGCCCTATAGGGCTCCTGTTTTATTAGCCTCTGTTCCTCAGCAGCACACAAACTAATAAATCAATTTACAATGCTTTGGAGGAGGCCCCTATTGAGACTCAAGCATTCAAAATATCTCAAACCAAACAATTGGTAAGACAAGGATTCATGGAGTACAGCGTGAACGATGGAACAGGACTAGCTTAGTAGCAAGGAGCATATCTTTGTACTTGGGTTTGTTTACCTCACAAGATGGCTCCTGGCTTAGGGAATGGACCATGAAAATGGCTGCTCTCTTGTGCCTGCAGCACTCTATATAGATTGGAGTTTTTCATGTGGCTGTTAGGCTGCTGGGATATACACCTCAGGGGATGTGCTCTCATTAAGCACAGTAGCTCTGGGCACTTTTGCACTGCTTCCTGTGGCCACTGACCTCCTTTTCACCCGTGGGCTTACAACCACACCACAGCTCTGCTTCTTGGTCTCCCTGTCACTCCCAACAACGCCCTGAGGTTGTCATATGACTCAAGTGACTCCTGACCTGCCTGGACTCCTGCAACCCCTCCCATCCTAATGGCGAGTCAGTTAAAATGATCACAGACAGCGTAAGGGTCACATGCGGCCCCCCAAAATGGCGGCTATGTCCTTGGGCTTTTGAAGGAAGAATTTTCTGAGCTGACAGTGTTAAAACATCGTGTCAGGAATGGCCAACCCTATGTGTCTTCTTAAAGCAGTACAGCTGCAATATTATTGTGGAAAAGTTTGAGCACCACAGTATAACTGAGCAAAACATCCATCATTCCTATAATAGTCACTCAGAGCAAATTAGTGATAGAAGGCCCCTGTCTTGTTGGAGCTTTACCTTGAGTTCAAGTAAAGTCGTGCTGCTTGACTGGACACAAGCAAGATAATAACATTGCTTCGTCACCGTCCTCCCTGAGCCATTTCTGCAGCCTTTACCTCCATGTTAGGGTTCATTTTCGCCACAAGACAAACTAGGTTGTGAGGAGCACCTAAAGGTGATCTAGGATCACAACTAGGTTGTTAATCATTGATCAAAAAACATTACTGTGGACTTCGGGCATTACGTGCCTGAAGTGTGCAGAGAAATATCAATAAAAATCCCCTTGATCTTTTTTTAATTAAACGCTACAAGCGTGATGCTCTCTTTTAGTGTTATACTTCAAAGTTTAATCCTAATTTTCATTGTCCATTTTATGAAGAAACTAAGAGGAAATAACCTAAACTTATAAGCAAAGCATGCTCATGTACACAGTACATGAAGGGGTGTGATTTTAAGTGATATGCTGTGGGGTGGCCCTGCATAAATGATAGGTGGATTGAGATATCAGACCCGTTCTCATCAGCACCACCCATACTTATACCTGCAGGCAAAACAATTTTGTCCTCCACTAGTAAGCAATTAGATTATATTCAAACACAACACACATAGACACACAGAGCCTCCACAAACTGTATTCCCCCTATGAAGCATTCTCCCTTCCTCAGTATGACACTTGCTTCCTACATATGTGTGAGTTTGTGTTAACACAAGGATGTGAGCAGACACACACACACAAACACATACGTACACGAACACGCACACACACACACACCCTGTAGGTATAAGGTTCCAGTTGGTATATCTCTGTCTCTAAGCCCCAGTTTGATGCCCTAGTCTCATGGTATCCAACCCCCACTCTTTCTGCATCCCCTCAGGCTCCTCTCTGTGTGTGTATGTGTGTGTAAGATGGCTACTGAACCAAGAGGGCATTGTTTCTCTCCAGCAGGGTTTCATAATTGAACGTTCACATTTATGCACTCATTCAAATGGATACTAAAAGTAGAAGTACAGCACATAACCATGCTCAACATTTGAATTATCCATGGCTAAATTAAAACTCCAGATTAAACTCAAGATTATTGTTGTGAGGTATCATACGCCAAATCACAAACACATTTTCGTTGATGCACATGCAGGAGATAATTACACATGCACTGATTGGAGCCTTTCCACGGGAGGTGCAAACTCCAGTCAGACTGCATCAGGTTGTGTGTTTCTTAGGCACATGTGTGAGTGAAGCAGGGAAAAGAAAAGACAGCGGGCAGCAGGGACAAACCCGTCAGCCACTCAGATCACATCAGGTCTGTCGGGACACATTGGAGCACAGCGAGCCTGATGGGATGTGCCCCCCAGGGGTGCGAAGCAAGCCAGATGACATACAGACACAGGGGCAGGCAAAGAAGGAATGAAGAATAGAGGATGGCACCTCCTGCCTTTAATGCACAATACGCTCCAATAACATGTATGCAATTATGAATGGTAACCCTGACTACATTATTTACTAATTATACAGTAACACCATGCCATCACAGACATACACTTACATACAATCACATATACTGAGGCATGCAAGCAAACATGCACTCCTACTCCCATCACACACAAACACACGTACATGCATGCTCAGTGATATCGCCATAAACATGTAGCCTGGATCTCACACCAGATAACCTACATCTTGAACAACATGGCACATATGCTAATGTGAAACGTGAAGGCATGATGTTTATGAGTTGCACACGGTGCATATGCTTCTGCGTGTGGGTAAATGCACAGACACGCTTGGGTACATATGTCCGCGGGGGCAAAATAGGAAATAGACACTTCTCTCCATGCCTGTTCTTTAATTGGGGCATTTATTGTTTTGTGTTGGTGTTTACTTCATTAAATTAAGGCACATTTCGGAAATGCAGCATGTTTCAAGGTTTATATAAGCAAAATTATGCTTTCAGCCATTAAGTTGCAAATTAACATATCTTTATGACTGTGGGATATGCCAGTTGAAGATGCTTTTACATTTTCACACTAATCAACTTGACTTTAACATGTTGGATTTCAGTTTGATTTGCTTTCATCGCAAATATTGTTTCCCCCCCTGGCTGTGTGTGTCTGCACGTGTATTTGAGTGGAGCTGTGTTGGTGTATGTGTGCATTTAAGTGTGTGCGTGTGTACGCTTGTACACTTCTCTTAGTTGTCCATGGCACCTTCATGTCAGCCCAACTGTTCTCTTTCTTAGTAAATCTGAAGATGTGTGTGAGTATGAGGAGGGGGGGTGTTACAAGGACAAAATGAACTAATGTTGAATATTCCGTATTGGTTTTACTGTAATTCTTTTCTAATTCTTAGTTTATTCAATTTCATCTCCTTGAGGCTGGTAGGTATGGAAATGAGGTCTGTTCTCTTTTTTTCCCTCTTTTTTTTGCCTGTGTAAATTGCAGCTATCACCTCAAGCCTTTTGAACAAGATTACCCAGATGGCCTTGCGTTGTGTGCCTGAAGTTTTATTTTCCTCCTTTGCCTGCTTTTCCTTCTTGGCTGCAGGGGAAAGGAGAGGGAGCTGGGAAGCCTCCTGAATGCTCTGGGCGAGGCCAGGAGGCAGCAGCTGTGGCAAAGAGAGATCTGGGGGAAGAAGAAGAAAAAGAAGGAGAAGGAGAAGAAGAAGAAGAGGAGTGAGTTGGGGAGGGAGCGCTGGGGGGTGGACGAGACTGGTGCAGGGGGCGTTGTTGTATGCATGTGTGTGAAAAGGAGGGGTGGAGGGGCACTAAAATCTAAAGCGGAGAACACCAGCCATTATGAACACTACCCCCTACCTGGCTTGGCTGTCAAGGGGACCGGAATAACCCTTGGAGTACTCAAAGAGGGGGCTGGTGGAGTGGGCACACTCTGTATGGGAACAGGAAGAACTTGGGGGATGCGTACATGAACATGTGTTATGAGTAAGGTGTTGTTTGCAGATACAGCAGAGTGTGTCCCAGTGTAAACATGGCATTACCACATCACCAGTCGCGTTAGCAATGCTTACAATTCAAAAAGCTCGAATCACACCCTTAAATGCCAGGATTTGGTGAAAAGCATGATAAATAGCAACCTCCTGCCCAGGTGATCATTGTTGTCGAGTGGTGGGATTTATCATTGGGTTTCCACTCACCGTGCCCTGGACATAATCTGCTGCTGGTTTTCTGCCCCGAGGAAGAATATGATTTTAATACATTAAGGTGGTGCAGAGATAGAGAATTATGCAGAGTTAATGTGTTCACCTGTTTATTATTCTAACATGCAACAGCCTCCATCCTCACTAATCTCCAAAACACACCCAACTCCCAGATTGCAGATCTTGGCTTGGAGGCAACAGTGAAAGGAGATTCTCACCTGAGATAAGGTGAAGAGAGGAGTAGGATGAGGAGGAGTTGCATATATCACTTAAAATATACTCACAAAAACACAATATTGCGGGAACAAAGCTGAGAAGAGAGAGTGATGCTCCACGGCTTCATCCTAACTGACAACCATTCACTAGACTTTATTTTATTTAGTACACACACGTGCAGGTGCTGTGCCGTCAGTATTCTGAATATAGTTGTTAATACTGGCAATATGAAAAATAAATGTCTTAGCATGTAACCTGTATGGTCAGGTTTTTCCTCATATTTAAGTGAGCTGTTGAATCAACATCCCTTCACTCCCACCCCCTGTTATTTCAGCAACAGCTTCTCAGATGCTGCTGCCAAAGAGTCAATAGTAGGCTATCACTGTTTGTTTTCACTCCCTCCATTTGTTTGTTTTGTTAAGGTTTTGCTCTCCATCATAATGAATCACTTTTTTCATCTTGTTCTTATTTATTCTCATGGCTGGAGGTAGAATGTGGTGGTTGATGAGGGGCTGAAATGAACTGAGCCTTAGCCTTAGCCTCAGGGCTGGTGCATATCTTAGCATAAGTGATGGCCAACCGGAGGGCTAGAGCCTAGCTGAGAGCGCCCCCAGGACAGCAACTCTGACAGATCATGTATTTATAGGTCTGTTGAAAGACCTCTATTGTGTCCCACATAGCCTCAGAGCACGTCTGTCCTCTGTATTATAATAAAGCCGCTGGCCTTACCACTATGATGGATGGGTGGCCCTCGAATGGCAAGCTCCAGAATCATTAGAGCACTCCTAACATGCAGGTCTACCCGTGTGAAAGGCTGGTGCAGGGAGGGGTGCTACCGGTGAGCAATACAGTACAGTTTAGACCTTTTAATCAAGGCTAGGTAGCCCTTATTAATTCTGAGCCAAGTGAGGGTGGGAGTGAGAGAAAAGAGAAAAGGAGTGAGGGAGGGGGCAAGTTTGCTGATGCTTTTGCCAAAGGATACATTTGCAATTATCTCAATGGCTTAAAATGCCCTCCAGGCTTTTTCAATACAGGTTAGAGCATGGCACCTATAGCATTTACAGGCAGCTTCACTGGTCAGATTTCATTGCTCCTGAAAATTTCACCAAAGCCAGCATTCCATCACACTTCCACTGAGCCATATACCTTTAGTGTGAAAGTGTGACCATGAAGGTATGACCGAGCACAGCATGTACCGTATATGTTAGGAGATTATTGGAGAAACTATTTAATAAAAACAGAAAAGAAAAACAGAACTTGCTTAAATATGCTTTGCAGCTAAAAAAAAATAGAAAAAAACAGCTTGACTTTTCTGTGCCTTAAGCCTCACAAGCAGAGTGGTGTTTGAGCTGTTTCCCAATCTCATGTTCTTCTGTTACCTCTGGAGTAGAATATAAATGATACCCTCTCAGTGTACAGTGTATGCCAAGGGGCCTGCAGCGACCATAGTCCGGTCTAAAATTCCTCACTGCAAGCGCACCATAACTCAAGGCCTGACTGATAAATAAACAATGGAAAGCACAGCATCTTGAGGAGCATTACCTCAAATCCTCCACTTGGAGCACTGTCATACATTACAGACCAATCTCCATGAGGTGACTAGTGGGTCTGACGAACCATAATGTATAAAATCTTGACAAAGATGGCAAGCCAAGAGTAGCCCTGCAGCATGGTGCAGGATATAAAACAATGTACATCTGGGGTTGGAATTACACATTCGTGATCTTCATTTATTTAGCATATTATGGGGATCTGAAATGTTTTATTGGTGGTAAAGATTTACATTTTGTCACCTCATTAGTCATGTAGAGTACTAAATAACAGAGTATACAACACTTTTATTGTATTCCATTTTATGTGGCAATGGAGAAGTCGAGTCTGACAAGAATGCATGAGTGACATCAACTAGTTTGGGTTTAGGCTTGGGTATCACATAAAACTGGCATGAAAATCTTGGGATGTGGATGTTGAAAATCTTCGGCATCAACCAGTCAGAGAGGATCTAGCAAAATACTTATCAAGCTGCAATATGAAGGAGTTGGCGCTGTTGGAGTTTGACCTAGACTAAGGACTAAACGTTGTGATATTTCTGGTTTTATGGCATCAATTTCTTCTTTTAAAATCTGTTTCTCACAGAGACTATGTTAGAAAAGGCCTGCTCCAATTAATAAACAGACCACTTTTGGTTTATTTGTCAATAGCCATCCACCCCTATTGTTGCTTTACTATCCAAGAAACTGTGCTGCTGCCAAGATATCCAATGGCTCACCTGACAAAACCACCACGAAGGTTACCAAAGCTTACTGTTTTAGAATAATCTGTTAAACATTAAATGCATTTATGCAATTATTGCAAGTTGCCTTGGGCTTATACAAAATAGAAAACTTGAGGGACATTAAGGATTATGTGTTAATATGGTACTGCAGAGACAAAAGTACAGCATATGTCACAAAGGTTGCATGCAGCCTCCTATTCAAACACATCCAGCCCGAGGACCCATGCATTACAGGTGTTGAGCTCTACTTTTCCTGTTTCGGCTTGTTCAATTTTACACTCAAATTTCTATAACTCAAGCAAAGACACTGTGACATATTATCCTACTAGCGAGTGTCCATTTGAGATATTATCATACTAGTGATTGTCCATCTAAGAACATTTAAAGCCCCAAAGACTGTGCAGACATTCATCACTCAGAGGAACTAATTTTTCCACTAGAAATAATGGCTAGGAATACAGTATATGGCCATTATATTATAATAAAGGTATTTATGAGACTTCAATCTCACAGCCTCACTATGAGATATCTTTGAAAATTTGAAATCAGCTCCCGAGGCTGAGGAAAGGGGGAGGGAGGGTGAGGAAAATAGACAGAGAGAGACAGAGAGAGAATGTTTTTTTTTGTGTGTGTGTGTGTGTGTGTGTGTGTGTGAGAGAGAGAGAGAGAGAGAGAGAGAGAGAGAGAGAGAGAGAGAGAGAGAGAGAGAGAGAGAGAGAGAGAGAGAGAGAGAGAGAGAGAGAGAGAGAGAGAGAGAGAGAGAGAGAGAGAGAGAGAGAGAGGAGAGAAATGGCAAGGGAGAGATGTGGGAGTTGTTCTTTGCTTTTTTGCCATGGGTTACATTTATAATTATCTTGCTGGCATAAAATGGCCAAGAGGCTTTTTCAATAAAGGTAGGAGGCACCTACAGTACAGAATATTACCTACAGATCAACACAGAACAAGAGAGAAGGCTGCAGATAGTAAAAAAAGGTAAAAAAAAAAAAAGAAAAAAAAGAAGAAATAGAAAGACTAAATACAGAGTGCAAAGTATATCATTTAATAAGTGTATTTAGTTAGAACATTCATTAGGCATAGTAGCCACTGCTTGCACTGTGCTGTACAACTGAGCACTGTGAGGGCTGATGATTTGAAGACGAGGTGAATGAGTCCATCCAATGACCTTCACTTGTGGTGAGTAAGCAGAGCCTGGGGAGTCAGGGAAAGATGGCCACAGCCACTTTCTCCAGGCCCTACTCTGCCTTTTGATGACTGGAAATAATCACTAGAGAGAAAGCTAGTGAGAGAGACATGATCATAGACACACTACAGAAGAGAGGAAGATCTCAAATTACTCTATTCTCCTCGAAACCCCTGTCCTCTAAAGGACTGGAAGTCAGTTTCTTAATACCATTCATCTTTTCTCCAACAGGCTGTGTCCTGAGAGGAGGATATCTCTAATTCCTTTTCAAGTTAGTGTGAATCCAGGAAGTGAGAAGAGATAGGGCTGGACGGGGTCTCATTATACTCAGGCTGCCCCACAGGTAACAAACTTAAAAATCACATATGGGTGCACAAAAAGTACTGAATTTACTAGACACATGTTCATTTTCTGTCTTCCATCACCACCCAATATATTTTATTTTACCTTAAGAAAACATTTTCACCCATCTGGATTCATAACCAAATTCACCTCCCAAAAGTCTCCACTAATGTTTGTTAAACAATGAGCCTTTTTTCAACTGATCCTTTGATCGGAAAATGTATGCCACTCTGAGGACTGTAAGATAAATATGACGCTACGGCAAGCAGTTGTTAGCTTAGCTTAGCACGAAAACTGGACACAAGGGAAAACAGCTAGCCTGGCTCTATCCAACACGATTGGCATGTAAAGCTTGCTGTGTTGTTGTAATGTAAAAACTACAAGCTTTTACAATGGGTTACATGCTTGATTTCAACCAACCCTATCAACCAACTTGATTTTAACCCTAACCCTAACCCTAACCTTCAGGAAGTCACTGCACCTGGCCAAGAAAGTCCAGCATGTGACCCCAGGTAAGACCACGACTTGTTGTTTTGACACAGACAGGCCAGCTGTTTCCCTCAGTTTCTAGTCTTTGTGCTAAGCTAAGCTAACTATTAGGTGTCTGTGTTGTCATATTTAATGCACAGACATGAGAGTGATTTGATCTTCTCATTAGCAAGAAAGTGAATTAGCATATTTCCCAAATGTTGAGCTATTCCTGTAAAAGTATTAACATTATATTTTAAAATACTTTAAAAGGTAGGTAGTATTTAGCTAGTTTGAAAGGGTCAATAATGTGAATTTGTGGAAATTTTGAAAAAAATAAGGTATGTAGGCTAGTGTAAGCTGAATGTTGGATTGATTATATTTCTAATTGTTAAGAATATGCTTCATTAGTCATGTACAGCCTTAAACATTTGAGTGGTGAGCTTAATTTAATTTTGCAAACTGATGCTTTTAGTATTGATGTGTCCGATACCTGTTCCATGAATACTGCTTAATTACTCAGATACTGAAGATTTGATTGCATGATTGAGGCAAAGCGTGTAGCTGTGGACCACTCACTGTTGCACCTCTAGCCTATGAAAATAACAGTCAGTCAAAAGGGAATCTAGGGCAAGGAGGCCTGAAAGGGAGACATATAGCATAAACCGTAGATAGCCAAAGAAAGTGGAGATTCTGCCAAAAGGGATGAAGACAAGACGACAGGGCTCCGTGTGGGATTTCACTTTGGATTTTGGCCCTGCAGGGATATGTGGAAGCACAACTGACAGGACTTGCGTGGAGAAGTCGGCTCAATTCAGTATAACTAAGTAAAGAATGCCCCATGTAGTCACTGATGCACCAGCATAAATCCTCCAAGGTACAATATTGCCTTGGTAAAGTTAGCTTTACCTTTCTGGTTGTAGAGAGCCAACAGAAACTACATAATAAAAAAATACATTTAGGGTACTAGAAATAGTCTTGAGATGTGGAATTGATTCAGTAAATTCAAAATCACTACCTAATCGCTCTGAAATGCAACACTGTACAGACAAATCAAATGTGAAAGCATCCCCTACAGCGGTGTAAAAACAGTGAACAGACACAATGACAACTTTAGTTGAGATTTATTTCACATTTTTTGCTACATTCCTCTTTACTCAAATCTAGGGAGCATAGGTGGGTCAGTCATCTTAGAAATACTTTATATCCAACTTCATATCAATGTGCTACAAGTAAAAGTGATCTCGGATTGGGTAGTACAATAAACTGTAATCTGTTCAGTCACGGCTGAGGCAACAAATTTGCTTTAAAAAGATTCAATGTAAAAAACACAAACACATATACAATGAAAAAATCTACAGGTCATGACTCAGAGGAATATTATGATCCAATTATGTAATTCCCAAGGTAGCACATGGGGGTTAGTGGTTCATACTCCCCAATGAGGCAAATGGTGTGACATAATAATTTACTAAATTATTTTCTTCTGTGTATAGAATGGTCTTCTAAGTTTAAATTTTGATGAGTTATACTTTATGGCCTTAATTTGTTATTTATAATCCAACAAAATAACTTCAATTAAAGTAAAAAACAAAACAAAACACGTCATTGGTATCACAATATTCAACATCATGTTAATTGTGAAAAAAGATGCTTTGTTGAAACTAACTGTTTATGACAACTGAGACATTCTGTACTGTAAGCAACACATTAGTGGCCTTTATACAATGAGGGATTAAAACAGATTCAGCCAAGTTGCCAGTGAGACAACAAAAGTCACTGATGACAAGCTACTGTCTGCAACATACTATTTCAGCAATAAAAGCCTTTTTTAATTTAGATGGGGAAATAGAAATCATATTCAACCTAATGTAGGCTCCAAGTTTTAAAACAAACTTCATTTGGGGATCCAGCATATATAAATCCTTTTTAAATTGGTTCATGGGGGCTAGACAATCACAAATGTCCTTGCAATCTCAAACTTATCAAATGTCTTGTATCTTCTTATGGCAAAAATCTCCTGTTGCACCTCATTTTTTAATTCTCTAGATGGTTCTCAAGTTTAAGAAAACAAAAACATCAACAAGGAAACAAAGAAAAACAGAGTCCACAGAGCTCTGCAGCGTTGAGCATTTGGCTGCCACAGAAAAGTCTAGCACCTCCTACTGCGTGGGAGGTTTCTAGTCCAGCTGCTCTTGCTTTATCCTATTTGAATTGGGTCCTCGCTGACTTGTCCTCCTCAGTTCCCTTCTCAGGACATACTCGCTGAATTGGGATGAGTCCACACCCCCGCCACAGGAACCAGCAATCTCGAAGCCACGTTGTTGCAGACGCTCTAGAACCTGGTAAAAAGATGTCAATAACAATACATGGCATCAATCATAGGACAAGAAGCATTGTTAGTACTTTTATTTTAGCATTTTAGGTGACAGGCAGTGTCCTTTACTCAGACACGTAATTCATGGAGGTCTTCCGGTCACCATAAACTGTGTATGTATGCTAAAAAATTGATGCAAACTCTAACCTTTTGTTTCGTACCACTAAGCTGGAAAGTGTATAATTTGAGAATTCTCCACAACTCTTCTGTGCTGCCGAGTTAGTGTTAAGTCTAACATTGGAAACAGCTTTGGGAGTAAGCTGTAGCAACATACGGCCTGTGACGGGAATTTGGATGAGATTTTCACAAAACCAAGAGCCTCTCATTTTGCCTCATGCCTCATTTTCATTGTTTTGTGGTGTGTTTGTTTGTGTGTGTGTGTGTGTGTGTGTGTGTGTGTGTGTGTGTGTGTGTATGTGTATGTGTAGCTGCTCCTGATCTCACAGCCTTGCAGACATCTACAGACGTGTCCAGGGGGGCTGTAGGATCACATTCCATCGAAGAGGCCCCAGGGAGCAGTGAGGTTTTCTCTCTGCCACTTGGCTCAGTGTGGGCTGCTCAGCAAAACCCCCTTTCCCCATTTCTCCCCCAGCCCCCAGGCTCAAGCCTCCGCCAAAACTACAAAGGTCCCCCTACTGCTGGCAGCTCTCTCTGCCCCCCTTCCTTCTCTCAAAATCCCCGCCCTGCCTCCATTAGCCGCAGATACAGCATCCACCGCCGGCGTGCTTTAATAACCAAACAGGATTATGGGCCCTGCCTGGGGACAACCTGCCAGGGAGCATGCTCACTCTCTTGCTCGCTCTCCACGACTCACACACTTCAGAGACGGGTTTGTTTGTGTGTTTTTGGGAAGGAGATTTCACTTCCTCAGATGGAGACACAGTCCAAATCATTGTGAAATCTTTTCAAATATGCCTCTCCTCTTTCATTTATTGATGCGCATCTGAGGATTTTACCATCAATGAATCAGTGGAATATCAATACGTAATCAGTACAATATTACATATTGATATACAATATTGCCAAATACATGCTGAATATAAAAACTGAATTCAACACAATTAAAGATTTGTTTTGCCCAGTGAATGCTTAAAGGTGCAATGTAGATTTCTTTATATGGAAGTGTAGTCTTAGTCTTGCAAGTATAGTTCCGCCTGGAAGCCATTTTGCCATAAATAAGGATATTAAATCCCTTTAATGCAATATAATGAAAAGTAATACTAAGTGTCAAGTGTAAACAGATCTTCAGTTGTCAAAAGAAACTATTTTACAGAACCACCCCTGGAACACTGATAATGAAAGACTTCATAGTTTTGCTCCATCAGAATCACAATTTACCCAATACCTTGATAAAAAGTGTTTATCAAGACAATGAAAATATCTTTGATCAACAAAGATCGCCTCAAACAGCAGGACTACTCACTGCACAAACTTAAAACACTGCTGGTATTAATTTCCAAAAGATGCATTACACCCAGAGTATGTGAAGACAAGTCACTCTTGGTTTTATTCTAAATTGTGCATTGATCCAACCACAGAGACTCAGGGGCATCATCTTATGTCTTCCTGGTGTTTTAACTGCAACTCGAATTACCCACTTCCTTTTGCTGTCAGCAAGTCCCCCACAGGTGCACATTCATGTGACTCTCTGCCACGATTAAAGGTATCTCACATTTCGTGAAATCCACAATGAAGATCCTTATGGTCTCTCTTTCAGCATGTTGGCATTGATTCACAATTAAGAACAAACAAGTGTTTGATTGTTTTTCATTCGCACGGAAAATTTGCAGAGCATCTGAGTGAGATGTCAAGAACATTAGTGTAGTGAGAGATGCAAAATAAGAAAAGCTGACCATCCACTAGCTTCAGAGCCAAAGCTGAAATCATTATTCAAGTAAGATCGGCGAAAAGTAAAGATGGTAGACTTGTGTAATGATGGCTTGCTAAATTGATGCTTTGATGAACTCATCAAAGAACTTGTTTTTCTGCAAGGCTGTTCTTATGATTCAATTAGATTAAAAAAAGATAAGATTCTGCAATCAGACATCAGTAAAAGTCTACAGTGCAACAGCAGATAAAGGGAACTGGAGTTAACCGATTATCACCTCAGCTAATTCTATGGGCAGACAACTCAATGGAAAATTTAGGAAAACTTAACCTAACATTTGACTGTCTGTTCTTACGAGATATGTTAAACACAACAACAGTCTACAGTATGTGTTACCATTACCTGGACAGAGTTGAGGTGGCAGTACCCATTGAGTGGGAAGCGAATAACGTGCGTGGAGTCATGGTTCCAGCCAGCATTGACTGAGTTGCACATGACGTCACCGATCTCCGGAAACACATCTTCAATCAAGGCCTTGTCACCGCTCAGCGTGATCCTCTCACCCAGGTCAGGTGCAACACGCACCACCAAGCATTCACAGGGGCGTGACACGCGACTCAGCTCCTGGTCCTGGCGCCAGCGCTCCAGCTCAGCAAGCATAGGCTGCAGCTGGAAGTATCGCGCCTCCTCATACAGAAGACTGTAGTCCTAGGAGACAGGAGTAAGGACACTCACGTCTTAAGATGCAGAGAAAGGAAAAGTGTGCTTATCTTCAAATTTTTAAAAATCTCCTGTCATTTCCTGCCACCTGTCTCTTAATGAAGGCAAACATTTCCAAATATTGCTAAAAAAATCGATATAAATAGACTTAGATTAATATGTAGATTAATATTAATGTGGTGCCGATTTTGACCAAGTGTGAATAATAGATATCAGTTGCACATGAATATTCATCACACAGTATGTAACTCATGCTGGATCTTGAGGTCAACCCTAGAAAGATTATGTCTAGAAGAAAAAGTTCCAATATCACAATATCATGAATGTAATATTCTTAGTTAAAGTTATTTGTTTGAATATTTAATGCAGATATTCTGAAGCCCCATGATCTATAACATAAAGCTTGGAAGCATATTTAAATGTTCTTGTAAAAATGACACATTTTTTGGTTGTAAAATACTACTTCCCCTGGATATTGAGGTATTATTATATCTATATCATGTGAATCCAAACCCAAACAAAAACAATAAAAAGTTTTGAATCCCATTGTTCTACATGAACGAGCAATAAACCCCGGCTAAGAAACCATTCAGCAAAAATTACTAAAGATACAGAGCAGGGCAGATGTAGTGCGACATGTAACACAGGGTTGCATGGGGTAGAGGAGCAGATCCTTCACCCGCAGGACTGTAGGGCCTAAATTGCACTACGTTCAAGTTTTCTCATGCTCCTCTTAAAATCAACCCAATGTGAATGTGGCCTTTGACTGAACTTGAGCCTGTCTTTTGTCTTTGCTTATTTTAGCTGACATACTTTCCACTGATTGAGTCACACTGCGGACAGTCCATCAGATAATGTGGTTATTTGTTTTCTCCCAGGGCAAGTTAAGTAATTACTGACTAAATGGCACATAAGAGAAAAATGAAGGGAATGCTTAATGTGTCACATACAGTGAGGCTCACTCTGGATGGACACTTGGCATGAGAACATAGAGCATTGTGGAAGTCTAGCACATAAAATGAAGTCATGGGCGCCAGCGCATTTATTTATTTGTCTTGACGCAAGCTTATTGTTTTCCTTCCATATCGCCAAAGAATCTTTGACCACTGACAGCTGAAGGGGACCAATTGCCTCTTGATGAATACATTCCTGGTGATTGAGGGTTTGTTTTTTGTTTTTTTGGAAGATCACTGATATTTTGTCTCCGGCATGGGAACCGTTTTCTGCAATTCAAGGAGGACCAATGACCGAAGGCATTACATGGTCTTAACATTCATTGTGTGTACTAAGTTGTAGGACTGCTGACTGGCTGATAGGACTTTACAGTTTCTGAGATGGACATCCACTTACTTTGAAGTCATCTGGGATGAGGAGCTTGGACGTCCTGAGGAAGTTGAGGATGTAGCGGAACATGTGTCCATCCCTGTCAATGAAGTAGTGCTGCTTCAGGCTGTCCAGGACTATAGGCTCTGTGCCATCAAATAGGCGACCAATTCTACCCACATACAGGGGAGGGGTGGAAGGTTAGGCAGAAAAGGAGAGAAGGGGGGAGGGAGGAGAACATGTCAACATAAACAATCTTATATTTCTTGACATTTGCATGAAAGGTTTCTAATTGTATTTAATGCGTAACCAAGTGTGCTACTCTTGAGCTTGCATTTGTGTTTCTTGCATCTTGTATAGACGGAGAGGATGGTTCGAAAAAAGAGATACAGTGAAGCAAGAGCATGTGCAAAGGGATGTGACTCACTCAGTTTTCTCGAGCTCTGAAATATTTTTCACACCTTCGCACAGACATGCACACATTACTAAAACTAATACACCAGATCAACCAGAAAGACAGGAAGAAAGAAAGAAAGATTAAAAACAGAGGTGGTCTGAAGAGGTCAGGGCCAGCTGGTAGTTTGTTCCCTGAGGCAGGGTGCCAGTCACCCTCAGGCCCGCGCTCAGAGCGACAGTGCGGCCTCCCAGCCTCCATATGGCCCCATGCCCTTTGGCCCTTTACTGCTGCTGTGACATCTGTCAGAATAACCAAGTTGCTTTTGTCTGCGATCTGCATTCTGCACTTGAAGCTCTTACAAATTGTTTACCGCTGAAAATAACTGTGGGCTTTATCTCCGAGACATTTTGCAAAACTACCTGATAAATCCATAAACATGTTTTTTTTCTTTCTTTTTTTATATGTGGGATGTACTCAGTATCTCCACCAAGTACGCCCATGAGATATTTTTGTGATTGGAAGAGATGTGACATTTGACTGTTTAATGTCACAGGATGACATTAAATATTAGATGACATTAAACATTAAGGAAAATCTGACACTAACAAACACTCCATATCAGTGAGTGAATCTTCCACAGTTTATACAAGCAAAAGACTTGACACAAAACACATAAAAAAACAAGTTTTATCCATCACACACTTGATTTACAGGTGCACAGACGGGCAGACTCACCGGGATTCTGGGAATTTTGTTAAGGTGGCCAGACTGCTGGTGTACATGTGTCCGCCCACGTCAATGTGCACAGGGGCATTGGACTTGGTGAGCTGTGCAGGTGTTGGGATGCCCTGGTTGCTCAAGGGAGACACCGGTGACCGTGTGATCATGGGCCTGGACATGATGGAGCGATTATCCTGTTAAAGGGAACACAAGTGAGAAAATAAAATGACACAGGGAGCTAAGACAGATAAGAAAATGTGTTCATTTTTGTTTTGTTTTCTATTTAAAATTCAAAATGTGCAGTTAAAGATAAAAGAAGACACTATTACAACTACCATATTGCGACTGAGTATATTTAAATTTAAAATCATATTATAATAGTATTTCTGTAATGTAACACACTCCACAGGCAGAAGTGCCAAGGAGCAAGATTTTTCTCTGCAAGTTAGAGCAGCCTGACCTTGACCTGAATGTTACCACAATCCACAAACATTAACTCCTGTGGGCCATAATCTCCAAAACCAAATTAAATTGGAGCATCAATCTCATAGTCTTGGAAATGAGCAGTAATGACTCTTGATTTGAATACTGTAATAGGATTGGGAGAGATTGTCTCCTGTTAACCTACAAACACCATTAGCAGACAATTTCTGTTAAACTCTTAGAAGAAAATGAGTCTCCCCCCCCCCCCCCCCCCAAAAAAAAAAAAAAGTTTCAGACCCTGAGTAGAGATGGGAAAAAAATGCTTTTGTCTGATTTTGTTTAAGCCTAATGTTTAGACTTTTAACACACTTTAATTTGACACTCATCTCCTGAAAAAGACCTAAACAGTAAATTAAAGCAGCAAGCAGAAGACTGCGTATTTAAATAACGTGACAATAGGTGCGCACTCTACATTTAAGGACAGCAGGAGGACAATCTATTCAAATGCTGCATTCAATAAAAAAATCAAAGTGTCTGTTCACTTCGCTCCTCCCGCAAAAGTGACAGGACGACCACAGTCCTGCAGTTATTTCTCTCTTTTTTTTCCTTCTCCCCAGACAGTATCGGACTTTACGCGTTTACCTGTGCCGGCATCACTGTGTTTGGAGAGGAAGTCACCGAGTGGTCATTTTGCTTGAGAGATGCTGCGGGGACAGGCTCTCCCCTGACTGCGAACATCAGCGAGGGATCCCTGCACTCCGCTGCTCGGATCGGGAGTCGTTTGAGGGAAGCATGCACAGACTCATCCACGGAACTGATTGGACGCGGTCGCTTTCTCGCTTTCTGATGCGTTAAGTCCATAATATCCGTTTCGTCCATTACAGCACAGACTTTAAGGTTAAGAGATAGGATGCGGTGGGCTTTTCCCAACACACCTGCCAAATGTGGAGAGAGGCGTGAAAAGGGGGGATAGCGAACAGCCGGGGAAGAGCGGAGCCGTGGCTGTCACACGGAGCAGCTTCTTTGCAATGGCTGGGAGAAGTCAAAGCCCCCGACAACATTAGCATTGTAGCGCCTGAGGCTCTTTTGGGCTGTCGCTGTTTCAGTGGCAGGTACTGTATGTGTGTCGCATTTCTTTTAGAGTAAAACAAATCCTGCTTTACAGAGAGCAGCCTGTGTATAGTAAGAGTCGGGTTAACGCGCACATCTGGACCTGCCACTGCTGGCCTTTGCCCTTTTGGAGCAGTGTTTGCGCACGTCGTTACCCTCCTCCTGACGTTGATGCCCATTGTTCAGCATCAGCAGCAGTTTTGTTCAAATCTTCCTTCAACAAATCAGTCCCACAAAGGTTTAAGTTTCAGTGACAAACTCTAAAAAATCGGTGACCAACCCACTCAACCACCTGGACAAAAATGCCCCTAATATCCTCCACCCACAAGCACACACACACACACACACACACGCACAAGCACGCATGCACACACACCCATAAGCACGACTGGTCAAGATCTTTCCAATCGCACTAAAGCAGACAGTAACACACGTATTGTTAATCAAAAAATGTCTCTTCTTCTCATCATTTATACAGAAACATAAAAAAATGTCAGCACTTTAAGAGTACAAAGACACATTACAGCTTAAGTACTAGATCACATCCTTCTAAAACAGCAATCTGTCCCTCCGAGAAACACTTTCTACCTCCTCTCCATCAGTTTACAATCTGTATCCGACAAACATCTAAGTTACTGTATGACTGCAGTGTGTAAACACCACCTCCGTTGACCACATCAGCATTGCAAAACCACCACACTAATGACATCATGGAGTATAAAACCAGACAACATGCCCAATTGCTGTTCAAAGTACTGCCACAGCACTCTCCTGGGCTGTTTCATAGAAAATGCAGGGAATCCACAAATTTTAATAACATTCAGATTAAAATTAATTAGTTCAACCACTGGCCTTAAAACATCCACATTCCTGTTTCTCATTGGCAGTGTGAGTTTCACACCTAGATACCCAATTAGCAATTAAGCTTGCCTTTGAGTGTAGGCCTCCAATGCGGTGTGTGATCCTGGTCTGATTTGCATGCCGTTTGTGCACGCGCTGATAAGCGCAGGCAGCAGCCATACATAGTTTTAAAATTCAACTCCAGAATCCCTCGCAGAAGGCAAAGGGGCCTTCAGGGCAAAAGAAAGAGAAATCACATGGCTGCTCTTCAAAAGGGGACCTGTGTAAGGCAGCCGGCAAAGTGCGTGGGATCACACTCAGAATGCAGGTAATTTGTTCCCTGACTAATTTGTGGAGATGGTGGTGGTGTGTGTGTGTGTGTGTGTGTGTGTGTGTGTGTGTGTGTGTGTGTGTGTGTGTGTGTGTGTCAGAGAGTGTGAGAGCAAGTGTGTGCCTGTGGAGAGTAAGTTCTGAAAACAGCTTGGTGGAATTGGATTTCCTCAAAGCCTTGTCATCGCAAAGGTGGATTGAGTGTAAAATCTGCAAGGCATTATGGAAAATTGCAGGGGAGAGAGAAGAGAGAGTGAAAGAGAACGGGTGGTTCGGTGGGTGGGATGTAGAAGGAAGTAACGAGTAGTAGGAATAAGCTCTTATATCACAATATCATTTTGAGTTGGTGGAAGTAAAGATATATGTATTGTGGACCTTTTTCTTGGACTGATGTCCACGTCACATGTCTGTCTTGTGTCTCAAAGACAGTTCAGAGGTCAGAACATCATCAGAAACCATCAGTAATCATGTGACGGATGACTGATCATTGACAACTCATGTATCAGCCATAAGCTCCATTTTCCCACATAAGCACTATTCCTACCTGTTGCAATTTTTGCCAATTTGGCACAGTACTATGAAAGTCTCACATGTGACAGCATTTGTTGATGTGTTCCAAAAGTTTCCAGTCTTTAAAAAAACAAACCAAAAACAAGTTGAAACGTATGTGTTTAGGGAATTTGCTCGTTTACCCAGCTTGTGTAATTTTGTTGCTCCACAGTATGCACAAACAAATCTAAAACAGGCACACTGCATCAAAGCCCGGAGTACTTGGGCTGCTCCAGTTACCCCTGTTGTTTTCCACCACTGGTCTGAAGTCTTTCAGTGACAGGCCTTTTATGCCTTTTATGCAACATCATCATGTTCCTTTACATTTCAAGGAACAAACACTATTAAATCTTTAGTAAGCTATTGCAGGGTTTTATCCGCGAGTGCTCTGAAAACTTGAGAAGGGAGTACCTGTCTGCTACTGCAATAATCAAAGGACATGTTGGGATCAGCATCAGCAACAAACTAGCATTCAATTTTCCATCCCACAATGCAGCTCTCCAGTGTTTCGACATATCGCACAAGACACAATTAGCATTTCAGATCAGAGCATTAACATTCAGTTCGAGGCAGGCAGACTGGTATTTACATAATCTGGATGGGTTGTCTCTGCTTTGTTGCCCATGGCCATTTGTTTCAAATGTCCACACACAGACAACTACAGACTTTGGGTTAACTAAAGGGTGGCAATACAAAAAAAATACCAGGAAGTGAGACTGACAGAACAGCATAACCTGGGTAAATACTGTAAGCTGGTTCTCTGGTTAGGTGTGTATTAACTTGGACTTTATAAAATGATATTAGGCAACATTATAAGGCACTCACAGCTTTGAACCAATACTCTATTGTGCTGATGTGAAACTATTAATATAAAACTTCAAAGGAAAGTTAAAACTAATGTGTTATTGTCTCTCTCTTCCATGTCAACACAGGTCTTAAATTATATAATTGTGTTTTAGAGTTAAGATTAATTTTTCTCTCTGTATTTTAGGAACCTACTTTGATAACAAATTCAAGCTGACTGTTTTTCTTAAATGACTTTGTGACAGCAGGACAAGAGTGACTGGCAGTTTGTGGTGACAAATGTAGAAATGTGTTGAGTGTGAAAAATACTTTGACAACTGGAGAAAACAAGCTGAAAAAAGTTACCAGGAAGGAGGGAAGAGACCTTGCTGACCTCCACTTGAGCAACGAGAAATGTGATTTTCTGGATAAGGCACTTTTTAACCCTGATAAGTAGAGGCGGCAAATAAGGGAAACAATTATTTGCAACATCTCTGGGTGATCCAATCTGTGTCTAAGAATCCAGAGAATCGACAATTACACAGAAGTAGAGCCACACTGTTCATAATGAATAAAAGGCAATCTGAACTCATACAAAGTTTCTGATTTTACAGCCAAGACAGCAACATGTCACAGCAGTTTTCCCACATACATGAAACATATAATAATATCCTGAGTATTCACTTCATTGTTGTACTGTACATCACCATGACATCACAGATAAACAAGTGTGATCAGTGCAGAGTTGCCGCAGGCTGTTGGAGACATGCTGCATGTTCACTGGCACAGACCTATCTGTCCCAGGGCAAAGGAGTGGCAGGGCCATAATGTTAAATGTAATAACAGTAATTTTCTCAAGTACAGCACTTTTTGAAACTGATGATGCATTTTGATATGTGGATGAATTGACCTTATAAATATTCCTCTCTTTGTACTAGATCAGAGTAAGTTTGTAAATGTAATTTTACTGGAAAACAAATGGCCAGATGCTGCACACATAGTATGGTTTTGTTGTTACAGCGCCATCAAGTGATAAGTCCTGACATCCCAACATCTCAGGCTCATGCTGTTTATTCATGCGCCTTCTCAAACTGGTGAAACCGACAACAGGCTTTCATTACAGGTATTCTGAATTCACAGGGTTTTGTTTATGATGTTCTTTTTAAAACATGTCATTTATAGTATTATCCTCAACGCAGAGGTATAACTAAGTAACCAAATGCTCAATCTACATTATTGTTTAGAGTGCAATGTCCAGTTTTAACCTGTAAACTTTATGAAGAGAAGCAGCTGTTAATTTTCATAATACATGGTTACATAGGGGAAACAGTTCAAGACTATCACTTAGTAAACTATATTTGCAGAATAGCAATCGGACCTTGGAGTTAATTACGCACGGCGCGGTCAAGGAGCTACAGCAAGAGAGAAAAGTAGAGGACAGAATGTAGCCCTATTTTCTCTGCGTTTACATAAATATGATCTTCTAAACACAGACATGATGATTCACAGATTCTGCATTGACGTGTGTAAAAGGTACATCCTGTCTTACAGAATGAGAAAAACGCCTCGGGCAAAATTACTCCACAATGGCGTCTTTCATTAGAAGAACTGGGGCAGCCAGGAAATAGAACTGTTTCACGACAAAACCGACTTAAAAAAAAAAAAAAAGATCCGTGAAAACGACAAACGCGGTTCGAGTTAAGTTATGAACAAGTTATTACAGCAACAGCGACACAGAGACGGCGATGTGTTGGGAGCTGAAACGCGCCAGGAGCGAATTCACACGGTGGATAACTAGAGTGTTTGCTCGACAACATCGCAGTCTAATCCGCTGATCGTTTAAACCAGATGTACCAAAGCCTCGTTTATTGTAGTAACGCGCATACATTTGTACAGTTACTAAGGAACAATAGCCAGGAAGTGGTTAAATATTTTTTAAGAACTGTACCGCTCGAATCGCTTGGCACATGCGTAAAAGCTGCTGCGCCTCAACGTCCCAGTCCATCCAGCCTAGGAAATAAACCAAATAAATCTCCGCTTACCTGATACATAGAGCGGCATAAAGTATCTTTTTGTGCACCTTTTCCCTCCGATTTGGCCCACGATCTGCTTCTCTTCCTACACCAGTGAGAAATGCAATAGCTTGGCTAAGGTAGACAGAACAAAATACAGAGAATACTTGCTCCAGGGCTCCGAAACCCCTCAAGGCAAAGATCAGGATACAATTAGCTCATGTCTCTGCCCCAGTCTAAACCAATCTGCAGAATAAAACTCCGAGCAAAGGAAGAGATCACAGCAGCAGTGCCTCAGTCTTTGTTGAGTTTATGTTTTTATAAAATCAAATAAAGAATTTTTTTTTTTAAGGTTTTACAACACCCTCACCCCTCCTGCCTCCAACTTGCCTTTTGCCTCCCTCTCGCAGAGAAGCTGATTTTAATCGTTATGATTAGTTTTGATGTAGCGTTCCCCCAGGCGATTTCTACAAATGGATGGAGTGTTTCTTTGCCAGGGAGGAAAAGCAGCAGATGATGATAATTATATAGATTGTTGGTCCTTTGATTTTTTTTCCTTCCAAAACCTCTTAAACATCTAACCACTGCTTCTTTAACACATGCCATACACAATGCATGTGCACCAGACAACTTGTTGATCAACTTAATAAATTAATGGAATGTGGTTAATGAAATTCTCACTTGGTAGTTTCTCCTTTGTAATCTTTTCAGTCTCTTTCCTCCCTTTGGACAACCTCCAAATGACGTAGTTGTATAGCTTGCCTTGCCCCAATCAAGTCTGAATCAGTGCCCGAGGGTGATGTGCGAGCTCATTTCAAATGTTCAACCATGCATGATTTCAGGAAGATTGAGGCACTTCTGAGGCTTTTAGATTTACTTGGGGGATGCAGACAGTAAAGGAATTACATGTTATAAGTCATTCTTTTTGTAAAATCCCTTCATGTGAACATGCATAATTATTCTGTCTGAGTCAAGAGAGCTGTTTTGGGAACATCTGGACATAGAATTGACACAGATTCTCAACACTTACCCTCACGCCATGGACAATAGAGCAAGCAATACTCTCTCTTTCGCCCCCTACTGTTGAAAAGATCAACTTGTGTGACAGCAGCTTTGAAAGCAAATCAATTTAGCTACGATATTGCAACAGTACCCAACATTGGAAGCAGAAAAACATGAGAAAAGTATGAAAACATCCATTTAAAACAAATATTTACAAACAGACTTGGTATTTTAATGTTCATCCAGGGAGAAAACTAAATCCAAATTTGCTCAGTAGTTCAAGCAATAGAGGGATAAGAATGCCATGTCAAGAGGCTGGTAACTGATGGATGTTCTTGAAATGCAAGTGCACAAACAAAAGCATTTTCCAATTATCCTCATCAAAAGAGCTCCCTTTATGAGCTTCTTTTGTAGATGATAAACAGAGTAGCTTTTGAGGACGGGCCAGCTATCCATTGCTCATTCGATCCAAGGAGCATTAAACCTTACATTTTTTGACCACAATGTCCCATGGGAAAACAAACACAGGATTAAAGTGTTACGATGAAGTTATTTGCCCCAGAGGATAGCGGCTGGCACATGATTCACCAAGCCTCAACTATGGAGGCTGCATACACACATACTCACACACATTTTTATGCCATTAGCCTGACAAACTATAGTGAACAGAGAGCACCCCAGGCCTTAAAATGCCATACGTTATCCATTTTCCACACAAATGGAGTCCATTCATAATGGAATCCTCGCACTTCAGTATTCAAAAATATGCATCAGATGTTGTTGAGACTAACCAGTGGAGATCTTTGACTATGCACAGTGTTTGGTGCCAAAAAAACAAAGCCATTGTTCTAATGCTGCTGTGAAAGGGTAGTATTTTCCTTGGATCTAGACCTAAATGCTACAGCAGCAATAGGAGGCGAGCACTGGCTGCACCATATTTTGGTGGACAAATTATCCAGATTGGTTGCAGATGTGAGTTTGCCCCAAACAGAAACGACCTAGCCTAGATGACATCATAGAGTTATAAATGCATTCACAGGAGAAAGGATAGAGCAACCCTGGAAAACTCACTCCACTCGCTGGAATTTTGACTGTGGTGACTGCAGTCATTTCACACACACACAAAAAAGTAAGTGTAATCAGTAGTTCAGTAGATCAGTGGTTATTAATCCTTTTTGTCATCAAACATGAATATGTATATTTTGAAAGAATAAAATAACACATTCTTGCTCTTACAAATGAAAAGTTCATTCAGAAGACATACCCTCTCTCAAATCCGCAAGTTTTTGGGCTACAGTCAAAAACTTGGGTATTTTGGGCTACAGCTTGTAGTCTGGTTAGAAGCTTACGGCAACTAATGTTAGCAAACTTTAAATAGACATTGGCTGACTGACTTTATGACTTTTCTTTACTTGTACATTTGTTACACTGCATCTTAGTATTTAACATTATCCTGTAATTCTGCTGTTAAGCAAACATTACACAATGTCACTTTAAAGATATAATTTTTAAACACTGAAAGAATGGCTCTGTTTTATCATGAATAACTTAACAGCAGATGTTACAGTGCTGCCAGTTAAGAACAAAGATACCTCTTTGCTCCAAACACCTTTATGACCTTCATTTCCAATGTCAGATAATGCTTAAGTGGCTTGACAATGACTACACATTACATCGAACCTCCAACCATAACAGCTACTGCTTTACATTGGCTTACCCACTCTTTGCAAGGTAGTATGGACTAAGAGAGATGTTGGTTTAGCCTTAGACCATGTTAATAACTGCAGCAATACTCGCCACACCCCTCTAATGGCCCGTGGTTATGTAAGGGAGTGGGATGGATAAGGGAAAGTGCTGAAGCCGCTCCAGAGCCTGACTCAGTCTGCCCTGCAGGGTTGCACAGTTTTAGGCCAGAACTGTTCATCAAATATTATCTTTGGCACAATGAAATTCAGCTTTGGAGAATGTCTCCCTTGCTACAGTGTAGTCCAAGTTATGCCATCAGGTATGGCACTGGAAGGCAAAACATTAACTATGGTAATTATATGACAGAGGAGCTCTTTTGTTCAGTTAGTCATAGCAAACAGTAAAGAGAATCAACAAGCCTGTGCACTATAGTGTGTCTTTGTTCATACCCTCCTCGAGAAACGTGTAATATGTAAACTCTATAAAGTGCCTAAAAATGCCTGTTTTGCTGTTACAGCATGGTTATTCCAGTCAATAAAGCAAGCAAGGCACACATGACTGAGTGAGCTCTTCTCATGAAACTGTTTCAATTTACTATTTGACTAAATTGATAGAAAATGATTATTTTACATTGGCAAGTCACTTTTTCTGCAAAAATGAGGATCCCTATTGTGTGGGATGACTTGGGTTCCCACTCGTTGGTTTCCCTTTCAGCCCCAAATCCACCCATCCCACCCACAGTGGACAGAGGAGTCAGTGACACTACTATGAGGGGAAGAGAGACAACGGGAGGGGGCCGCTTGGGTAAGGCTGGGAGGCTCTAATAAAATGTAATCCTATTATATGGTTCCCACTAGAGGGCAACAATAATAAAGGTTTCCCTAATAACACGAGCAGACCAAACCCAAATGGAAAACAGCTCCTCCGGTCAAGTCCCACACTTGTACATATATCCTCTCATTAACCCAATTGCTGTTGGGCCACATTACACCGACAGGCCTTCGAGATTTAGTCGTGATGGCGAGGCAAGAGTTAAGTCAAACAAATGTGTTTCATCAAACTGCAGTTTGGGCTGCTCTGCATAAAGGAATTGAAGGGGGAAGGAGGAGGAGTGAGGGAATGTGTGCGGGTGGGAAGTTAGAAGCAGACCCTGAGGAAACCAATCAGAACTTCTCCACCCTCCCTTCCTGTGTCAAAGCCACCGGGGTCTCAGGTGTGCGTTACATGAGCTAATACCTCACAAACGTGATTGTTTGTGTTAGAGTAATCAGAGTTTTGTAAATTACCATTTTGGAAATGATAGTCCAATCATTGGTAAACAAAATCACAATATAGTAGAGGAAGACCACATACTAGAAATCATATGATAAGACTTGACAGCTTAGTAAACCTCCAAATGATTATGAAGTTTAATTCTTCCTCATGGGCCAAGTAAAATGAAATATTCTTTGGTAGTAAAGTTACAAAAATCTGGATTTTCATCCGATCAGGTTCTTTACAAATATTTTACACAAGAGCAGTGAAAGTGACTTTCTTTGACTAGTGTTAATGAGAAATGGCAATTTCCCTGCTGGATAGAGACGTAAAAACAAACTCTCATCTTTATATGATTTGATAATGTAATGAATGAGTTATTACGCTTCCAAGCTATTGCACATGAATTCGGTGAAATATTTATCATAAGTGACAAGGTGAGTGAGAATATCAATCATATTCTCAAGACAGCTTGAGTTATTAAGTGAGCCAATGTAACAGTATTACAAAACCCAGAATAACAAAGTTATTTATCTCTCTCTCTGCATGTGTGTATGTGTGTGTACGTGTGGAGGTGTGTGTGTTTGCGTGTGCATGTGTGTGTTTATGTGTCTGTCAGCATCAGACAGAGAGAGAGAGTGTCGCATGCCTTCCTGTTCCTGTACCACCCTCCAACCCCAGAGCCGCAGACTCAAGGCAGTTTCCAGAATCAAACAATTTCACGCAGCTACTGGAGGAGGAAATGAACTGAGCCCAGAGCAATAATAAAATTATACAAATGTTATTACAGACTCGCCTGCTACTGTCCTACTTTAATTCAAATTTGGGCACTCCAGGCGGTGCTGGTGGCAGAGACCTTCCTGAATAAATCAACATTAGCTTACGTCTAAATTATTAAGGAAGTGGGAGACTTTCTTGTTTATAGTATGAATTATTAAACAAGTGTTTAACGCTGTTTTTCTTCATGAATCCCCAAATATTAATTGCTAATGATCTTTAAGGTGTGTGTTTTATCTTTTGCCCCTTCTGTTGTGTCCCGGGAATTGCGCATCTGAATTTTCAAGTTGCAAGAAATCTGTCTGTTCTCAGTTAGATAAGCATGAGATGCACTTTGAGATATACTTTTGCTGGCATCTCAATGTGCAAATGAAGCTGTGGTTCTTACAATATCCCCATCATATAGCCATTGTTGGTATTTGCAATGCATGTGAATGTACATAAATTAATGAATTATGGAGGCAGTCACTCTGAAGACTATCTGTGTATTATCAGTTTTCTGCTCAACATCTTGCTGATAAGCCCTTTAAGATGTTAACAATCAGACAGTTGAAAAAGTGTTGGTTTATTATTTGCTGTCACTTTTTATTAGCTTTTGTCTAATTGAGGTGTCTGAGGAGTTTGTTAACACAGAGAGAGAACCATTTAAAAGGGAAATCTCAGGATGTGATTGGCACTTCACAGCATCTTCTCATTTATGTAGGAATTTCAAAATATATCACAAGATGTTTCAACAATGTCTTGCTCTGTATGTACACCACACACATAACCACTTTTTAAACATTTTTCTTCTGATCATCAATATTAAAGTTATAACAAAACCAGATTGTAATCCAGAAGGGAGAGCTTTCCTCACCTGTCCTTCTATTTAATCTTCAAGGGATGATAAATCAAAACCAAGTGAGCACACTCTGTCCCAAGAGGAAACAGTCAATGCATGCAATGTCAGATTTATATACTCATTTATTTGGGCAATAAAGATGATTAAGGGGAGCTGAGAGAGTGCTGGCCTCAAGCCACTGAAACCTTAAGGGATACAGGCAGCATGCCTGCAGGTAACGAATAGTGCTGCTGAGAGAATCACTGCCTCCCATTCTAACTCCAGTAGGCCTTGAAGAAATCCATTTGTTAACATCAACACTCTCACAGCACTAGTTTTAAGCCTGTGACTGTCTGCAACCTTTTTAATGCATTTTTGGAAAATAGTTTGAGTGAAAATAATAATCCTTGTACTTTCTCATCCTCTCTAAAATTTGTAAAAAGAAATGCTAACAATAAAAAAAGGTTGACAAAACTTTAGTTGAATTACTTTTGGAGCTATCAAACCTTGCATTCAAAACCTGGCTCCCTGTTGGCTATGCAACCCTTAATCCTCATGTGTAGTTCTGAATTAATGGCCTGGACCAATTTCAAATGAAATGTGGCTTCAGACTTATGAATAAAACTGACTTGTGTCTACCCACGTCTGCAGTGTAATCTGCACATCCAAGGCTCGTGGCTGCCCTCCCCTGGAGAAATCCAAACAGGAGCATTTTTGGACAGAAGGCCATAAGCACTATTGCCAGTAGGTGATGCTGTTGTCACATATAAAAATTGCACTTGGAAGAAGGTGAAATGGAGGCGAGTAAGTACATGTAGGAGTAAAAACAATTTTGATTTAGTATCTGAATGACACTGGCATTCAAGCCTTGAAAACGCAATATAGTTTCACCATGTAGACAACCTCAGTTTAATACGGCAGGGTCAGTGGGGCTGATCGTTTCCTCAACAGAGACAAAAAGATGAAGAAAAAAGAAGATGAATTGCACCTGTTCTTTTAGCAAAGGAAATAAAATGTAGACATAACGGATCACCTCTATTTCGTATCACAAAGTGGTATCATTTCCCGTGCTCTCTACTGATGGAATGAGATTACATGAAGCTATTCTCAGAGACTTAACTCACAGGGAACACACATCATGGACATTTATCTGGCCATAGGGAGACATAATCTAAAGGTAGATGAGCCAATCCATCATTGATCTGAACCTTTCTTTTCCCAGTGCTCAGCTCCTCCTATTAGAAACAAGCGACTCAAGAAAAAAGTCCTATAATTATGGTCACAAGTTATCTTGTGGATGTGAGGAAGCTTAAGTGTGCAGCTATCCTGTTTGCATGTTGGAAAACCTCTATCATGAATATATTCAGACACGAGTGAAAAAACAAAACATTAAGAAGGACTTGGATTTGGAAAAAACCCTTTATTATTGCAACGTAATATTCTTACTGGGATACACATTGCACCACTCCAGTTTGTGATGATATCACTCTATCAGTCTATAATGTCACATTGTTGAGCCCAAGAGAGGAGGTGATCAATATTTGAATATAAAAGTCATCAAGGTAGATCAGCCATCTTTTTTTTTCTTTTTTCATTTTTCTTTAGCAATAAATTAAATATTGAAGAATGAAATTACCATAAGTAACAAAATGAAACAAGAATCAAATCTACCTCTAGAAAAGAAAAAACACACTATTGTCAATACAAAAAATAAAATCATATAATTAAAGACATCATAAACACAACAATTAAATTGATTTTTATGGATACATAGTGTTTCCATAGAAATAAATTGGTTGTTTCCCTGACTGATGCACTGAAAATAGAGAGCAGCATAATACACCCCTGATAAAGCTTGTCAGAGCTGTCTTACATAGCTTGGGACCTGTAATGTGCTTCATGATCCCAAGGAGAATCTTGCCTGTTATTACATATACAGCACATGGACCAAATGTGACACTAATCCAAAAATAACAAGGCTGCATTTTCCTCCACGATTCTCCAATTCAGCGTGATGACCCTGCATAATTGGTTGACCCTACACATAGTTCCTTAACTCAATGTATTGCAGGCTGTCATTTGCAGTGTGCAATGTGCGCCGCATGTCAACACTGCTGTAAAATCATTCAGAGCCTTAGGAAAAGTATTGATAGGCTGTGGATATTGCCACAATGCCATATTAGTTTTATGACAATGAGAGTAATTCAGCCCTGCTGTAAAGCCTCGTGGACAGAAATCATATTCTGCTTTGAGGATGAAGTATTTGAAGGGGGACAGTTTCAAGATGGATACTCCAGTTTTATTGTCATTCTGCTCTACAGATTGGTCTCCATTTCCAGTGCACGTGATAGTCATACAGAGGACAGCACTTCTGTCTGGTCCTGGAAAGGATCTTTTTTCTCCGGTTTCTCAAGATCGATAGTGTGGATGGAACCTGGCTTGATGGCGATGTCCTCTGACTCCACCTCCTTGTATTTCCCTGATGCATCCTTATGAAAAACCTGGCTTAGCCTATTCTTTAACTGAGGGTCAGGGCAATACAGGTACTCATACAGACCAGCAGCAAGGATTCCCCCCAGAATGGGTCCAATCCAGTACACCTACCGTTAACAGAAAGACAAACACCTTAATTAGTCAGCTGGATAATCGGTGCCTGTGGGAGATATTTTATTTCTGTCAACGAAATGCAGCATGGACACATCAGCCAAGCCTGTCAAACTCTCTTGGTTTATTAGGCTACAGATGGGGAGAAGAGAGTGAACCTTCATCAGAGGCAAGTTCCACAGTGTCTGAGGCATCAAGCACCAAGAAAAGACACTTCTGAATATGACACCAGCCACAGTGATAGTAACTGACAGTGTTATACCCCAGTACATCTCCAATACACAAATATATACAACATGACGCCATGCTGTCTGCAAATAGCTCAGTCGAAAGCATTGCTAAGATACAAAAATATTAGAAGTAATGTTATTTTACACTTTGTAATGTTTTCTTCTCTTCAAATTTACTGATATAAGTTAAAAACTCTTTGAAGTTTTGTCATGAGGTTGCACCTGTCTTTACTTTTCTACCAAAGTGATGAAACTGTGACCTTACCAGGTTTCAACATGCTATGCAAGTGGAAGAGCTTGCCCTCTTCAGGACATTAAATTAGCTACAACAAGACATAAACATTTCAGATCATTTTGACATGGGCATACAACTTAACATTTTAACCATTAAACTGATTTATTATGCACAATCTCTAAGCTTTGGAACTTATATAGAAGTGGCACAAACAGGCTTAGCAACTGCACAGGCCAGCAGTATAGTATAGTATCTCTTACCCAGTGATACTCAAAGTTAAGTGTGACCATTGCAGGCCCGAAGGAACGAGCAGGGTTCATGCTGGCTCCCGTATAAGGAATCTGGAAAACATATAAGAGTATTGTTTTTAAATTATGTATCTAAATGATAATAAATATATATAGTACATATGCATAGATTTGTTTAGCTTTGAGATAGATTTCTTGGTACAGTGCTGCTGCATTTTGATTTTGAGAATATGTCTTACATTGCAGAATCTATTTTATGCAAGTCATATTTGCTAAACAGACCTAGGGAAAAATCAGTTGAGCAGTGCAAGAGATAACATCTATTTTCCTGTGCATTCATTTTCTCTGCAGGGTTCAGGGAGCCCCCAGAGATTGGTTGCCATGCGAAGGCACCCTCCAATGAAGATGTGCACATGGGTGTGAATCAGCGAGAAGTATACAATATCACACATTGAAGAATAGATGCTTAGATGCACCTGTTCTTTGTCAAGTAACATTGTTGAAGCTTTCAGTGAATGTTAAAGAGGCTTGCACTTGGAACCAGTCCTGCTCTACAATTCTTTAATGCAGGGTGATGAATTTAATATGATTTTGAGATAAAACAGCTGTGAGAGTCCCTGCTATAAATATTCTCCTTGCCTTTTTACCCTAACTGCCACTAATTTATCTCTATTCTAACGTACTCACCGCAAATAAATGGCCAATGGCTACAGCAAATCCGATGGCCAGGCCAGCAGAGCCACCTAGGTCTGTTCGTTTGGGATCACAGGTGGCAAACACAGTGAAGACCAGTTCAAATGTTATAAGCAGCTCCACAAGGAGGGCATGTCCTACTGTTATGTTGGAGTTCACCTAGGAAACAGATGATATTAAATCACTAAACAGTGGAGAAGTAATCATATACCCATGTAAATATGAACATGATAAAGTTCTTACCGTGGTCACACCAAGTGACCCTCTTACAGCAGCAGGCGTTACTAGGTAGAGGATTCCAGCTCCTGTAATAGCTCCCAGGCACTGAGCCAATACGTAGAACATTGCCTTAGCCAGGCTTAATTTTCTAGTTACAACCATAGCTACAGTGACAGCAGGGTTAATGTGTCCACCACTGATGTGTCCAAAACACTGCACCATAGTGGCAATGCTCAGGCCAAAGCAAAGGGAGATAAGGACTAGGTCAGCTGGGGGAGGCTTCTCCTCCTCTGCAGCCCAGTTGATGGTGGAGCCCAGACTGAGAAGAACAAAGATGAGAGTGGCCAGGTATTCTCCAGATACAGCCCTCCAGAAGCCCTTGGTCCAGATCCCTTTAAATGCAGCCATTATGTTCTGACAGCTACACCAGGACAGAAATCTCCTGGCAAAAAGAATAATGAGCAAAATTATTACCCTACTTACATATTCCTGGTGTGTGCATGTGACTGGAAATATACTGAACCCCTATCAGGATAGTTGCCTCTAGGCACAATATTTATAACTCCAGTAGGGATTAAGCCTGTGACTTTCTATCACAAAATGCCATACAGAGTATTCTTTAAACATTGTGTATAGGGGCAAATTATCATACTTACAATCAAAGCATACAACATTTAATTTCTTGCCTGCTAATCAATGATCTTCTTTCAGGGCAGAAGAAAAATGCAGCTTTTTTGAGTGTTTATTCTAAGGAAATCATGACTGACGTTAATTAAAACATCTATAAGTTACTACACATTTAAAAAAAATGCAACTCCATGATTTCAAATCATTGCATTTTGTTTAACAAACCTCTAGGGCAGCAAAGTTGCATTGGTAACAACATTCATTTCTTTTCCTAGATCAAAATTCTAAAACTTACCAAATGCAATATGTCCCTCTCTCTGCCCCCTTTGTGTGTGATGTGCTTTCATTCATAAGTCCTGGTGAGTTATTCAATCAGCAGAGACATCACTCCTTACATCACACCTAAAAAGTTGAAATGGCAGTGACCTGCAGTACTTACAGGAAAGCAGCAGGCTGTGTGAGCGCAGTAGTGTAGACAGCAGGTCTGTTAGACGAACATGGTCCACACATTGTGCCCTGGGATTGCATCCAGCAGCTTTATTAAGTTACTAACTGAGCATCACCTCACAGGAATAAAACTGCCTGCTCAGGGGGAGGAGTCAGGAGGTTTGCACACTGTGCAAACAGGAGCCCAGTTGCACAAAGTGTGGCTGCACAGTGACTCAGTCAGCCTCAGCATCTTAGTCATATCAGAGATTTGAAAACAAGCTGCAGTAAGCACAATATTTACAAAACCACCAGATATTCAGTTATTTGGAAGAACTTATTGACTCAAACTCATCATCAAGAAGGTAATGGTTTTAGAGGGAGACTGCACAGATTGCAATAATATTGTGATAACTTACAGTAGGAGATGTGACAAAATATACAATTAGTGCATAACTCACACAAAGGTCTGGTAGTGCTGCTTGTAATGCAGATGGCGTATTAAATAAAACATGCATTTTGTTTTGTCTACTCATTGCTAAAAAAAAAGGCTGATTTACCAACCAATTGGTAAGAACATCAAGAATATCAGAGGATTTGTAACAGCATAAACAAGTTCACCTCTCTGTTGAGAAAAAGCAAACACATTCCACATTATAATTGTATCTGAATCAGGAGCTTAAGTGTTTGCACATTAGCAAATGCATTCACACATGTTGCTTTTCTTTATTTGTTCTATGATAAGCTTCCAGGAAGAAGCATGGCCTTTTTGGTATAAACGGAAATATAAACATGTTATCTTGATGGTGATCAAACAGTTGTTTTATTTATCAAAGACACAAGTGGTTATAGGTGTAGTATGTCGAATTTAGTGGCGTCTGGGGGACTGGACTTGGCTGAAATGGAATATAATATTAATAAGTGTGTTTTAATTAGTGTATGATCACCTGAAAATAAGAATTATTGTGTAATTGTAACCTTAGAGTGAGCCCTTTACATAGAGTGTGTCCTCTTCCTCCACCACCACTGTGTTTCTACAGTAGCCCAGAGAAGACAACAAAACACTGGCTCTAGAGAGGGTCTCCCATGTTTTTCACGGGTTTTGCAGCCGCTGTAGGTTCTTCTACAAGCTTGGAAGTGGAAGGGTTAGTTACTTAGTTTTTGTGTTGTTGTTTTTTATACCAATTATGGATTCCCCAGACTTTTGTCAGGAAATCCTCACTCCCTTGAACACTCTCACATTGCTGCTTCATTCTTAGCCACTGAAATAAAAAGCATACAACAAGTGATCATTAAATACATTATTTAAATCTTTCTTCAAGTACCAGTCAAAAGTTTGGACACACTTTCTCATTCAAGTGCAAGACTGCAAGATGTTACCATTAACATTAACTGCGGCAACTTTTTTATGCTGCTGAGAAAATACTACATAGTGTTTTCATATGAAATGGTCTGACAATGAGATTCTTCAAAAGTTGTAGTTCATGTATCGATTCATGATGACGCAGACTAAACAATGCCTGAAATAATATAAAACAGTACATACTAAACACTCGGTGGATGTGCTGAAATGTTTATTCGTCTCAGTTATCTTCTTTGTTATGATAAGCTCTTGCTATGCTTTCTTTTTCTCTTCCATTACACAATGTTTATGACTCTGTTTTGTTAGACATGTGGTCAGAGCCCGAATCACACAGAACTCTCCCGAAGAACCATACAAAAAGATAGAAAGTTTAGCATGATTCCATTAATAATCAAAATGAATGTGCAATCAGACTAAAACCGCTTTCACAATCCATTCAACAGTTAATATTATCTTGGCAAGCATAATACAATGACATACTATATGCTCTTTCTGCACACGCTCACCCAAATGACATTTAATAACTTTCAAGATAATAGCAGGTGCTACAGGTGCTGATTTTCTCATATTTAATAACGGCTGGAATAATAAAACTGGTTCACTAGTAAAAATGTATTAAACTGAAAAGAGCAGCCGAGCAGTCATCACAGAGTAGCTCCATCTTTCTCAAAAGTGTAGTCGCGATGGAGCGGTGCATTAAAATTTGCAGAGCCCTTGCTGAGCATAAAGCACATTTTGGACAATGTAATTATTAAGTGATCACGTCAACACTAGTGGAAGTCATCAATTCAATTAATCTATTTTAAAAAGTAACCATAAGCTTTTGTGCTTATTCCAACCTGAAAAGTCCTAAAATTCTGCGTAAAATATCTTAACTTTTGTCTTGATATCACATGCATTGTAGTTGTCAAAGGACAGTGTAAATACATTGAAATTCCATAGTCAGTGACCTAGGCTGCTCATGTACAATCCACAAACACTACACACATTGTGACTCGTGGTAATTTTGTGTGCCAAACTTAATGATGCATTCAATGACCATGTAAGTGACCTTGCTCTGAAAGGACATTCTCTTGGGTTTTCAAACATGGGTTAATATTTGTCTTCAAAATCCTTCATGCTCCCTTAGGTCAACGCAATGCTTATGCTCACCATCAAGCACCAAGAAGGTCAAGAGGAAAGTGAAGGTGATTTTAGATGCTGAGATAATTTTGGGCTCACTGGACCGACAAATATTTTACTGACACATCTTATCTTGCAAATGAATATGAATATGGTTTTCCTTTTCATTCATTCTTTCCATCTTTCTTATCTGTGCTAATTTGACATTTAGGTACACCAGTGTGAAGTCAGAAGTTGGATCCAATGACGTAAATACGACACAGTGACTTACAATTGCCCTCCACGAGAGCGCAAAAATACACACACATACACACACGTATGCAATAATATGCGCACAATCCAAAGGACATTTTAAAATGAATGGATAACTACTTTGTTGTGCTGCCAGACCCAAAGTTGGCTAATGCTTAACCTTTCCTCTAGATACTCCCCTTGGGTTGGGCATGGAGGTGGTAGACGTTAACTTCTAGAATATCAACAGTCAGAGGTGTTGTGAGGATACTATGAATGCATACTGCAAACAACTGCACATCAGCGTTAGAAGAACATGATCCACTCTGCATACCATGTATGACAGGAGTAAAATACTTTTGTTGTATAAAGAGCAGTCTCAATATGGGTGTTATTCTGTTAAGACATAGCACTCTGGAAGAGGAAGAAGATATACTGCCGTCACTCGTCACTTTTTGCCTACGCCAACTTGTATCCTCTTGCATGTCAAGTGTTGCACTTACCTGAAATAAATAAGGCAAGTCCAGTCATTCTCATCTACTTTATTGGCAATTTAACGGATATGGCCGGCATTTTTCAATATTTTTGTTATTGCCAACACATCTCATGTCAAACCAACAATGAATTGATTCTACTTGAAGTATTTTTTATGTATCCAAAGCCTGATATATTGTATTATTTTGTGCTGTGGAGCTCTGTTGTTGTCCAAAGACTATTAAAATCTCATCTGTGAGCCACACCATTGCACTGGGTGACATGTTCCTTCACCACAAAGATTACGGTCACAGTAGTTTGGTTAGAAACAACTCTGGGAACACATTTCCGTTTGCAGTGCTTTGGTAGCTTGCTGTGCTACATATCACAACCTCTTGACTTTGTGTTCCAATGTAAATTTCCCATAGAACTACAGTACAATCTCCAGCGGCTGTGATATGTAGCACAACAAGCTAGCGAGGCATTGTAAACAGATCCCATGGCGTGCATGGCGTGGTTCATCTTTTAAATAATTTCTGGACAACAACAGAGTATACAGCACAGATGAATTAAACATAGAGTATCAGGCTTTGGATACACACACAATACATGTTTTAGGATCCATTCATTGTTGGTTTTGGACATGGGATTACTATATAATATAAAGTTGTTTTTTCACACAAATCAGGAACTCAAAAGGGCTAAAAAAATATCCTATACTGACTTTCAATTGAAGAAAGAAAGAAAGAAAGAAAGAAAAAGAACACCACGGATATCAGATGGTCTCACCTTGTATTCACTATGCAATTAGTTACAACTTGTACCATATGCATAATTTGACAATTATGCATGAAGTTTTATTTACAATGGTAAATATGGCCACTAGGCTTGCTCATTTTACATAAAAATTTAAATCTGCACACTATACAAACTTGAATATTAATGAGTTACATAAATCGTTAAAAACAGTTACTCTGTATCATGTGGATTTCTTTTCCTGGGTCCTATTTCTATAGCACCTCCAGGCATTACACACATCAGAGGAGTGCCTTCTTTACTAATTAATAGCTTGCCTTAATTCTTCAGATTTGCATGTGTTTAAATTACAGTTGAGTCAATTAATGTTTGTTGATACAGTGTGAGTTCTGTTTGATTAGAGAACTGTCCTCCAGATTAGGTTGTTTAGTTCCAAGTGAAGTAATCTGATTAAAGAGAATTGTTAATGTATACTGAAAAGTAATGTGTTAATTTGGCACTGCTCACCTTTTTAGAGTAATTTTGCAGCCTTATAAAACACTGACAATTATGGAACAGTTAATGTAACTACTGCTGTATAAAATATCTTGAATTTTAAAATCCAGACAAATCAAGTATAGTGGGAAACATCAACTTCCTGCTGTCCATCTATGCACATGTGCTTGTCACTCATGCACACACAAAACCCAGATTGTCAGTGACACTAATACTCAAGATAACAACCTTAAATATTCAGTTCCAGCTGTAGCCAAGAGGGATTTACCAAAGGCAGCATAAGCAGAATGTCTCTGGTAACAAACATGTTTTCCTTGCTGAGTAATACTGCCATGCTTCGTTAGACACAAGCTACTGCCTTTGTTAGCGCTGCACCATGCCAAGTTTTCTACATGCCACAGTGAAGCGAACCCCAACACTATTATATAATCTATAGGCTTGACAGGGAGCCAAATCAGTGGCCTCTTCTTGAATGACGGAACTTGTGAAAAGGGTTGATTCGTATTGAAGTAAATGAAGCAAATGGGAACAATGTGCTTGTGAAAGCTCATTTGACCTCTGACACAGACACAAAAACAGGCTGTTAACTGTAAGATTTGGTAATTATACATTCATGCAAGATGCATGGATGCATTCCTATGAGTTATTAGAAAATTTCCATTTATAAAACTACAACAAAGCACTTGTTCCGCCACAGTATCTACTACACTATAGGTGGATCTTTACCATACCTCCTTTGGGATATGTTAAACATATTCACAAGCAAAAAGCATTAAAAATGATAATATTGTGATCAGTGTCCATTATTTTTATATTTCTTGGTCATATCATGGCATCCTGGTCAATAATCCCATCACAATGTCATCATATTTTACCAGCTGGATGTGTGTCAAACTCTTGGAAAGAAAGCAAATAAGTCTACATCTCAAGATGTTGAACTATTCCTTTAAGTTCTCAAGACATGCCTACTCAATTTCATGTACTGTCTATGAATTTAATTTAAACTACGATATCAATATCAGAGACAGAGGGTTCCTCTGGTAAAGGTAGGAAGAGTCAGCAAAAAATCATCAACCGAGCAGAATCTAGCTCAAGCAGAGTTTTATTGTAACTATTGCAGCCCGAAATGAGTTTCCATTGAACTTTCTGAAAAAACTGCAATGTAATTTGTGACCTCTTGTGTGTGGGTGTCTGTGGGTGCATTTTCTGGTGATTGAAGAAAATGGAGCAAAGCTTGGCTTTCCAGCTCAAGCAGAAAACCTGAGTCTCACTGCTGCTCAACACAGATTCAACTTACTGCTGCATATATTCAGTGTACAGTACCCTTTAAGATAAAACATGTTTTTAAGCTGCCAATGCATTTCTTTTGGTTACAGCTACAGTGCTCAGTGCAAGCATCACTGCATCATCACTGCTCTTGCTCCTACAGTATAGTATTTAATCAACTCCACCTCTAGGCTCTGATTCTAGTTGCCCTGTGGGTGAAGAATTTGTTATAGTTGCTCCCAGTATTAGTTAGTTAAGTTTATTTCGAACATGTTAAATAGCAAAACAAAACAAATAGGCAGTGGTTTATGGCAAAATAGAAATTATAGGAGTATCCCTCTGTAGAGGCTTATGTGTGCAGCATGCTGCAGGATGTAATGACGTCAGAGTCTAAATGCTAAACATTAACTGCATATCCTCTGTTTTCACATATCAATAAAACTTTCTCCCATGAGCTGTCTGACCAAACTGTAATTAGTTCCAGTATAGCTGGCAAAATCCCAGTCTGATAAACACACACACATACACAGACCTTCTCTATATTTCTCTCTCTCTCTGTTTCTCCCTGCTTGTCTCTCAGAAGCACTCAAGACCTTGAGATTATAGTGCTGTTGGACAAAAACAACTTGACAAGATCCCAATGCTTTCTGCTGCGTGGAGGGCACATTCCATGTAAGCTTCATTACTCCTATTCAATCATCCAGAGACTATACTCAGGTTTTCTACTTGGGCTAACATGAGCAAAAGGCATCATTGCTATGGTAGAAATGTACAACTAGAATCCAATGCATCTTTTTCAAAATTCAGTGATGTTTTTTACCTTAAAAATGTTTATTGGTTTCAGAACATACCTAAGTATATATATATTTTAAAAAGTTGCTCTAAGGGTTAAATTATCCTCCCATTCATCAGTCACTTAAGACTTTGTGGAGGAGGAACAGTGTGCCCATTGTGTTCTTTAATCGTGGCAGTCACTATAGGATTCAAGAGGATCAACCTCATTTGCGGAGCACCCCTCATTCCTTTCCAAAATGGTATTTAAAAGTTTATATAAAGCTAATAAGAGTTCAGTCATCCAAATTAGTCAAATCAAGTTAATATCTTTCAAAGTTACTGTCTTTTTAGTGCCAAATTTCCTCTTTTTGTTTTCATCCTCCCACTGCAACTGAATAGGAAAATACTGTTCATCTAGTATAATAACCATGTCAGCCACTTCAGCCTCCTTAGCCACGAAAGGCTAAGTACGTTTGAAGTGGTTACAGTTACATATACATGTGACTACTGTCCTCTGTCCAGAAGCTTATTGGATTGAGTTTACAGTCTGTATCATGTTCCAGATATGCAGGGCAGGAAATGTTTTAGATAGAAACAAAATTACAGAAAATGCCCCATATTATTTCACTCAGGAACAATTTTATGAATTGTAGGCGTAATTTTGGTGCATAAAGGAAACCAAAAGCAATGTAATGTAATGTCATGTCTTTTTTATTTTTTTATTTAAAGTTATGGTACCTGACAGATCACCTGGCCCGAATAACACTGCACAGTCATATCATGTGACAATGCCTTATGAGGGGCCTTCATGAGAAAATCGCATCATCTCCAGCATATGTTATCATCACCTGCTGGGGATTTAATTTTAAGACCTCATTTTTCGTTTTCTCTCTGTCTAACTCAATTCTGTTCACTTCAAAGAGATGTAGTGGCTTGATAAGAATTTTCCATTGCAAATACTGAGAAACAGAAAAATATAAAATAAATGCACAACAAATGAAGGCAACAAATGAAAGTTTGTATACCCTCTCAGACAGACTTGCAGAGCAGAGTCATTTTAAACTGAAGGATGACCTGTCTACCTCAGTATGTCATGTCTTCATTACAGTCCACTTGTGAACTGAGAGTGCCATTTGCCCCTCTCTTCCTGGAAAAGCCAGTCCCACCCAGCATGTCCCTGTTCTCTCAAGATCAGTTTGTGATCTACCACTAAGTGAGTAAAGATCATAAATATCTTGCTTCCACAGCAACTAAGCACTGCTGAGTGATTTGTGTCTGTCTCTTTCTGATTTCAACAGAGGGCAAGCACATTAGCAGGGAACAAACTGTTCTGTGTTGTGGGAGGGCCAGTGTGAATAAACACTGATACCGTTTTCAGCAATTTCAGACAGTATCCAAAGACAGTCTTGCAGAACATCCGGCTTCTTGTTACATTCTACCAAGGAATTTGAGCTTCTAACCTTCCAGTTTGACACTTAATGACTGATGTCTATTTCTAAAATACTACAAGACACAGCTGTAAAGCCATGTTAAACCTAAACAACAATTGACCAATTTGACATAGAGGAGTGTATTGTAAGGAGACACACTTGATTTGATAGATTTAGAGTTATTTAAAAAAGAAAATCACTATTATAGCTGCATATAAAATGGTATAAAACACAATTTGATATATCATGACATCCAATGGAAATTTTCTAATGTCTGTGATTGTGCTGCAATGTTTAATGGTGGATTCACTGGTGAAAGAGGTTATGAACTTAAAGTCGTCAACAACCTCTCCTCTTGAGTGATTTCTTTGCCTGTTAGGCCAGAGATGCAGAGCACCGACTGAGTGAATGCTGCTACACAGTCTCAGCCTTCATTACAAGACAGCCTCAAGGCCAAACACATTTTGAAATCCATGTGAAGCAAAGACAAAATAAAAAGGCACTTTTGAAGCTGTGTTTATTTATTTATTTCTGGACCATAAGGTTTGCAATTACACAATAAAGTGCAGGTGGGGTTGACGTCATGAAAAATACATTAAAACACAAGGTTTTTCTAGGGGGAGCAGCAGACTGGAGGTTCTTCCAATTATGCCAATCCAATGTCTTAGATTTTCTTGATTTACAGTATACAGTGCACTGTTATGTTTTTCAAGGTCTACTCAGTTTGAGTTGGTCATAATTAAACTGCAGTATTGTAAAATAAATAAGGACACTTAAATAATTAATGGTTTTGCCTCTGACATCTTCACCTTTGGCAGGAAAAACAAACGGTGCCATTTTAAAAACTTTCATTTACATTCCTTAAGCGCCTGTACGTGGATGTGAGGGACTATTAGGCTCATCCAAAAGAACAACAACAACAAAGGCAAACCTTTTGCTCTGTGACCATGATTTGCTACATTTTCTGCCGCAACCAACCATTTATACAACATCATGACTGTCCACATTCTGCAGTCTGTGCCAGTTACAATTGTCTTTCACCTGTTGATCATTGAATCCAACTGGCAAGCCTGTAAAAGCAATCCTATAAATACTATTTCAGTGTGATAAAGACATCAACTATAATTTACAAACTGCAGCCAACAGAATTTTGGTGAATGAGTTTATAGTGTGTGACAAGCATAACAGTTTGAGATTTTTTCCATCAAAGCTACATTTAACAGTTCCTTAATATTAGAAATGACACGTGAAAGGTGTTTCCCTTAAGAGTTGGTGGAGACCAAACCAAAGCTAAAGGGGAGCAAATACTGAACTTTCATTCACAGAGACATGACTACAAATAAATGCTTATGTTTCTCCCTGTCTGCTGGATGAGTAAATAATGTCAGCAAATGGTTGCTAACATGTTCACTATATCAATTTTATAAGGTGATAAGTCAGTGTCATATTCACAACTTGTTGCCAGTTGTTACATTTATGCAGTTTAAAGGTGCAGTGTGCAGGATTTAGTGGCATCTAGTGGTGAGGCAACAAACCCTTCCCCTTCCCTTTCTAAACATGTAGGAGAACCCACAGTTGCCACAAAACTCACAAAATCCCCCCTCTAGAACCAGTGTTTGCTTTGTCAATTCTGGGCAACTGTAGAAACAGGGTGGTGCAACAAGGCAGGCTATATGGAAGAGGACCTACTTCCTCTGTGGATATAAAGGGCTTATTCTAAGGTAACAAAAACACAACAATATTTTCAGGTGATTATCACAAATAAGACATACTTATGAATATTATATTCCTTTTCCTCTAAAGGCCTCTAAATTCTATACACTGCAGCTTTAACAAAATTGGCCTTTAAAATATTCATAACTCTGAAACTGCTACATCTTTATCATTACGTCCATTACCTTTAACTAGAACCATTTTTGTAACCGCAGCACTATGACTGTGAAAACAGCACCCAAAGGAGTTGCTGCCAAGCATCTTTACTACGCGTTGTCATATGTTGATGGAATAGCATGCTGTAGGCCAACACCAGAGACACCTGAAAAGCTGCCCATCCCAACTTCAAACTTATACAAATAGATGGTGTAGATAAATGTCTGAAGGTTGTTGGTTGTTACTGGTGTTTGGTTGCTATACTTGTCAAGCAACGCTAAAGGAAAAGCACAGTGTACACAAGCTCCAAAAACAACTGTGAATGTGTCATTCTGACACATGTAGACAGAATGAACACAATCTTTCTCATTACCAAGACTTCATGGAGACAAGCTGTCAGGTTGAAACCCACAGGAGCCTACTGCAGATGCTACAAACCATCATCTTCAACTCCCCAAGCGAAGGAAATAGGATGTCTGCTAGCATCAGCATTAGAGGGAAAAGAAAATATTTACAGTGAAAGCATTCAAACTGAATTTTTGATTATAAAGTGGTTCTTCCACAAGGTGGTAGTCCATTGGGTTCAGTTTGAGTTTACAATCCGATGTCAATGCTGCCAGAGGAGAAATGTAACTATATCATGTCGGTGCAAGATATCTTGATGTCTCAATCGCAAAACCATCATTTTGCATTGCCACCATTCATCACCATTGAGGAAAAAATATATTGATGCTACACTTATTGCAGAATTAGGATGAGAGAGAGAGAAAAATCCACAACTCCTATATGACCAAAGTGATCAATACACTGTAGCTGTATTATGAGCTATAGAGCTTGCTTCACCATGAATATTGATCGAGATGTTGAGATGCTCTTGTTAAGGTCAAGGTCAGCCAATTAATCACATAGAAATCACCGTACAGAATGTGCAAATGTGACAATACAAAACCAAGAGTTGTGGTGCAATAAATCACCTAAAAATCAATGGTTCTGGTGTCAACTGATTAGATATTAACAATATTTACTGTATCTATATATATATATATATATATATATGTTCATACCCCATTTCATACTTCATATTTTACTTTACACACTTTACAGTATAGCATTACTGAGAAGGGTTACGGAACAATTGTGAATGAAAACAGGTAGTTTAACAAATTAATATACATTAAGTTCTCCTTTTTGCATACTGTGCAAAATATCTTTAAGACATCAAAGCCTTATCATTCAAGTTTTGAAAGGTAGCACTCTGCAAATGGCCCTAACACATCCTGACTTCACAGACTTTGAGTCTAAAATGTCACACTACCTCTCACGTTACTAATAAGGCCAGCAGACAGAAAACACCAAACACCCTTCGGTGTCATCCACACTCTCTGTCATTGGGGTGAGGGGAACCCCTTTAGAAACATCAACTTCTTGACTGAAAGCGGAATCAAAAAAATCTCATGGACATAACCGCCATCTCATGATGCTGTCAATTGATTTTAATTATGTCTTGTATGAGTTTTCAAAGAGGGACGAATCCCAAGACAAAGCATGTAAAATGAAATGAGACAAAGCACTTGTTTTTTGCAATAAAGCAACAAAATGCATACTATAGCATGTTTTTTTTGTCCTTGTCTGGTAGTTCTTGTTCTCACAAGTTCAATCAACTATTATTGTACTATCACTATGTGTACTGTTTATTGATTCAGTCCTTCCACTAATAAATTAGTATCTGGTTGAGAGCCTCAGTGCCAAGAATGTCCCTTCCTTGTTCACCCATCTACTCTTAGTCGGACACTCACTCAACACCTTGATCCTGGTAACATTTTATTCATCATCATTTTCTAAATATAGACTGACGTTGGAATTGGGCTGACAGAGAGACACATATCACTTGCTCATTTCATCTATCACCTTGTGGATAGAATGAAGAGCCGCCTGGTGGCCTAATAGAGCAGATAATGCCAGAGAGATTAGAGGCTTTGCATGGACTTTCCCACGTTGCAACAGATGCCAGGTCCTAGCCAATCAAACCACTGATAAAATGCCAAAGACAGAATACATTAAGAAAAAGTAAAGTAAGAACATTTGTGACACAAATCAGTCCGTCTGATTTTATACACGAAGATCAGTTTACTCCTCATTAACTAACTATCTAAAAGCATGTCAGAATCCAGTTGTTATCTCATTCTTCATTTCTACCTCACTACTGTATACCACACTGAAGAAAACCAGTATTATGTGTGTGGTGCATATATTCTCATCATTTCATGTTTTAAATAAATGGCACTTTAGTATGCACCCTTTGTATGCATATCCATCCCCAGGTCATGAAACAGAAGCCCTTCTTCCAAACATTTAAACAATCCAAACACTATTATAGTGTATAGTGCTTATTATATAATATATGTTATTGTTTGGATGATATTATTTCAGTAAGTTCTTCTAGACATGTCAAGAATAATTAATTAAATGCAAAATCAGTGGTAACTTAGTCATCATGATAGAGGGGTAAAATTAAATTAAAATTAAAATTAATGTTTTGTGTGCATTATGAATACCGTAGACTACTTATGGGGGTGTTGTACATGTACATACACAGTCAATGTAATTGGAGTAATGGTTAACATATTCAAATGATTATGTAAGGCCATTTAATTAGTTATCACTTACATATTTGAATATTCCTTTTTTTAATGATGCAGGTGCTTGGTGGAGCCTCAGGATGGTGCCAGTGTGCTTTGAAACACAGAGACCTTTGTTACTGTACCAACAGATTCCACACACATCCACAGCTACATTGTGAGTGACAGCGCTAGTGGTATTATATAATATTAACTTTATGGTGGATGTACTGTCACACTGTATGAGCTCCTTGCCAGTTTTCTAAAGCTTTTCATATTTCTATCACTTATCCCTCTATTAACAGGATGATGGCTTAGTAAAGAAGCATGTATTTAAAATGACTGTCGCTTGCAGATCTGTCTGTCTTGGCTTGTCCTATTTCAGACGACCACCGTCTGTACAAAATGGGTAATATGGATATGGATCAGTGTTGTAATATTATTAGTACAGACTTTGGTCTTTTCTTCTCCAAACCTTGCATGTTAAAAGTCAGCTCAGTGTTAACAAAAGAAGCTGTTGGTTTTGAGCATTGATAGGTAGCTAACTGGGAAGGATTGACAGCCGATCATCAACTCAAGCTTTCCTTTTGCCATCTAGCTGCAACATCCAAGGCTTTATTACTAGCCAATAATGTTCCCTCTTGAACACACCAGCACCATGCATCACATAGTTACTATTTCTTCTAATACACTTACTAGTTTTCTTGCCAAGATTTAGATTTAGAAGATTGAAGCCTCTCTAGTGTTTGTGCAGTGAATGTAATGCTTAGTTTGTCACAAGGAAACAGGTGCCTGCTTTGTCAAAAGCTAACAAAGTCTATAACAACATGTTGTAATCTGATGGAGTGTCATGTTCTGGACTGTTTCTTGGCTAAACACCTTGTGTTATGCTTCGGTTTTTGTATAGATTAAAAAAACACGATATAACATGTTCATTCGTGAGCTGCTAGGTGGGTTTTGCGACCTTTACACAGAAACAGATAGGCTAGCTGTTTTTGCCTCTTTCCAGTCTTGTGCTAAGCTAAACAAACCAGCTGCTCTCAGTAATGTCATATTTACTGTATAGACATGCTAGTAATATAAATAACTAACTCACTAACTAACTAATAACTCTCAGCAAAAAGAGCAATGATGAGTATTTCTCAATATGTTGAACTATCCCTTTAACCTAATCTAAACATTGGGGAAACAGCTCCCAGAAAATTTGTTTGACGCTGGCAGAAATGGGCAAGCCTTAGAATCACAATTTAATCAGCTGTATCATCCCCAGTTTTATAGCACATGACCGGAGGACCTTCAACATAAACCAGAAATTTCAGCATTTAAATGATTTTTTTTTTGGTAGTATGTGGCTGCAGTAAGATGCCTCCTTTTTCCTTTATGCCTGAGTTCAAACTGCATAATTGATAGCCTACAGTGAGTGTTTTGGAGCGCATGCATAGGAGGAATATTTCCCTATGGGGACATATAGTTGATGCAGAACAAAAATGACATTTTCTTCCTCACATGGTGCAGCTGTTAAAGCACAGAAAATAACTTTACTCTGCTGAGACAGCTCTCACAGCACAGACCATAACACAAAAAGGTCTTACACAGTTTTCACCAGCATAAACACATACAGTGTATTGTAGGATACTCAGTGGGTGTTTGTTTATGGTCAAAAGTGAAAGCCAAAATATCCTCCAAATAACAGCATGGAGACATGCATTATTTTTCAGAAAATTTCTGTCTCCAGTGGCACACTCCCCAATGAACTTTACAGAGTATTGATATTTTAGGCTATGCTGTATGCGTTTGGATGCTGCTGAGAGTAGGGGGATGTTGAATTGTGAATTTGATACAGTGAAACTGTAAAAGTGGTGTGTTTCTGGGAAGAAGGGTGAAGGTACTGGTGTTTAAAGAAGGAATCGTTCCCTTGTGTAAGTGGATGTGACAGCTTCTCACCCAGGAGAGCACTTGTACTGAGCACACACTAGAGGCCAGCAGGGCCACCTGTCACACAGATCTGTGACTAAAGAACTCTATTAGCGAACAAGCACCCCGGGGTAACACACACACATATATACACACGCATGCATGCACACACACACGCACACAAAAAAATCAATATGCGAATGAATGAAAAGAGCTATAAATGTAGAGTGATTAGGTAAGAAGACAATAAATATGGCAAAGGATAAAGCGGAGAGGAGAGGAAAGATTGACAGCCCCATTCAATATTAATGCACATTTTAATGATCCCATTCTCTACATTATATCCTTCTTGTCACTATGGTCTGCAACATCATTGCTCAAAAGAGCACATTTTTCACTTTAAATGATTTACAGTATACAGAGGGTGTGAATGGCGACAAAACAACATTTTCCTTACTGTAATACGTGTTAGGGGGTGCATGACCATGTTTCACTCTGTCCACACTCGACTCGGCATATGACAATTATCATGATGGATTTGCACTAAACTGCGTACATTGCCATGAATGCACAGTGTATTTGAAAATTTAAGTGGGTCTTGGTTGAAAGAAAAATGATCTATATTTCAAATGAAAGTCAAGTGGTGTGGAACCAAACGCACACTGCATGCTTGTATTTGCGCATGTATGCATGCAACTTTTCCTTTCCATTTTATTGTCTAAAATAATTACCTGTCAAACACTGTTTATACATAATATAGGTTACTTAATGTGCAGAGATACCCCTTTGGAATGGAATAGCCAGAGGAATTTTCCACACTGTCACTCTGTTGTGGTCAAAAAGGTAATCATATTTGACACTGCCGCATCCTCTGAGAAACTACGACAAGTTGGGCTGTCAGGGCTCCTTTGCCTGGATCTTGTCCTTGAAGCCTTTTGTCATTTTTCAACTTCTTGCATCCTCCTCCAGAGAGTGTAGTGGTGATGTTTGATTTTTAAATGGCTGCTGGAATAATATCCATGAAATCGGGGATGATCGTTGCTGTCTCTCAAACCACTACCTCCCCCATTACCTCCCTATTGCTGGCTCTCACGTGATGCTGTCTGGCTGATCCAGGGAGAGAAATTCATTGGAACAGGTGGAGCTGTGGACCATATCCCATTAGTGAGCCTGCCAAAGATCGGTCCCTGTAGGAGTAAATCCTGCTCTTCATGCACCATAGGCACAAGCTACTGTATATAGACTTAAATATATGGGCTAAAACCTGCTTCTCTTGCAAAAATAAGGAGGGAATGATGAGCATATAGATCACAGCTTTCATTACTTTTAATAAATCTGTAAAATACATGATGTAAACCCCATTTTTCTGAGGGGAATGTACTTAGCCGGGAAACATTCAGAGAACAGTCATTTGCAATGAAAGTCATTGGCTGAAAATGTACTGTAGGCTTGTTGATGTGTGTATTGTGAGTGCATGTGAAGGGCGGACATGGCTCTGACTTTGGCTTTGACTGGCTCGGCTGTTAGCCCCTGGCTTCATGACTCTTCCCACATGGCAACACATTATGGCAACACTCTCAATTCTATACATAGTACAAGGAATAATGTCAAAACAAATGAGAATCATTGTACGCAGTGATCTGATAAACCAGTTTTCCATTTTCTTTTTCTTTATGTTGCGAGAAAATGAAGTGGACCAGACTTCAAACAATAATAGAACTTACTAAAATATGATGTCCAGGATGGCATGTTTTTTATGGTGAGATGTGTCCCGTATGAAATCAAATGTGTGATGTTAGATGATTAAATGAAAGCCACAGGAAAAACTTGACTTGTTTGAAGTATACATTAAAATTATTGTGTAGAGTGCACTGTCTATATTGACAATGATATGTTGTCATATTAAACATTACAGTTCAATATTTTAAGCCTTATGCCTCCTTTTAAAAATGTTCCTCTGAGTTTATTAGGGACACAAATGTCTGCAAAATTTGAATTATTTTCTATAAACTAAATGCAAAGTGAATTATTTTGGGGGGGATTATCACAGTCATTTCAATGATTAACAACAGCATTGATTCTGATGCATTATTATTTTTTGTGCAGTGTCAGATTTAAAAAAAAAAAAAAAAAAAACTCCCTCTGGGATCCCATTATAACTACATTTTTTGACCCTCCAGCCAAAAAAATGACTCTTTCATACATTCCTGTGTTCATGGCTGTCATTTGGAAGACATGGCTTCAAATTCTTTTTTCCACCAGATTTAACTGTACTTTACCTATGGGAGAATTCCCCAGTCCTTCTCGTTTATGAAGCACAGCAGACCAATGAAAAATGTGGTTGCATGCAAAATGGCCTGGATGTGTTGGTATGGGTGTCAGAGTGTGTAATTTATGTGTGTATTGAAAAATGTGTGTGTGTGTGTCTGTGTGTCTGTGTGAGTGTGTGTACGTAAATGTGTGCATGCGCGGATACAAATAGATACTTTATATTGACCTTCAGGTCTCCATTTATAGCATTTTGTCTAAATTTCTCACTCTCTTTATCTCACTCTCTCACACACACACACACACACACACACACACACACACACACACACACACACACACACACACACACACACACACACACACACACACACACACACACACACACACACACACACACACCTTCAAAGCTCAAAAATGTGTAAAATAAATGTACAGCACATTTGAAGCGTTATATTTTATATTCTATTGAGTTTGATGACCTGTGCATGTGTGAGTGGATGCATGAGCGAAAGTGGTTGTGTGTGTGTGTGTGTGTGTGTGTGTGTGTGTGTGTGAGAGAGAGAGACACAGTAATTTTTCAATACACACATACACACGACACTCTGACAGTCATATTAACACATTCAGGTTATCTTGGATTCAACCACATTTTTCACTGGTCTGCTGTGCTTCATAATACAGGACTAGGACTGGGGAACACTGCATTGTATACTCCCATAGGTAAAATACAGTAAAATGATGTTATCTGGTGAAAAAAAAGGGGGTCTATAATACACACTGTATTATAGACCTGTTATAAGTGAATGATTAAAATAAAATATATATATGTATATATATTAAAAATAATGTCCTTGGAGAATTTGATGCCATACGCATGAACACAGCCCAAATGATCAAGAAAATAAAAACTGAAAAGCTAAAAATGTCCTTAAGGAGGCATAAGGTTTAAATATATTATGAAGAAGAGGAATTTTTTCTATCAACGTTCCTTTCAGCTTTCTCAACATTTCTTATGTCTTCATATTAACAAATCAGCAATATACTCCAAAAAAAAAAGCTTTATTTGCTTACTTTATAAGTTTATGCTTTTAGTGTAATGCCACAAACACTGTCTGTTGTGTCCAATTAAAAAGAGAAAAAGCACCCAAATGAAGAGTAGCCTACCTCATAGCGGTGTCAAGGCAGAACGGGCTACAATGTCGAACTAGCTTACATCACCATTTCATTATCTCACATTTCAGTCTACATCAACAAACTGAACTTGGGGATCTTTGAACAATACTAGAATGTGTCTTATTTAACATTTATCCTACCAACAGGGTTAGCTGTAGACCCCAGAGGTATATTTTTCATATCTCACAGGTGCTTTATTATATCATTACAATTTTTCATGACTTTGTCAATCATTTTTTCCAAATGACTTCGTAGTATTGTTTTCTGTTTCTATTTTATTTAGTGCTTTTAAAAATACCAATGTATTGACATCCTGGGGGACCCCAGTTGAAAACACCCATTTCTGCCTATGCAGTTATAATTGATGGAACTATTTACTAGTTAATGTTTGCCATGGATTCTAAATTAAAGTATCATACATTACCAGGGGGGTAGGGACACTCTGTCAGTCATTTTGAAGGGTTTGTGGAAGGATTGTACTTAGTATAATTAACCAACTTTCCTAAAATGTATTATAATAACTTGTTTGTCTTTTGTTTTTGTTTTTCAGATGACATTAATTACAAAGTTAATAATGTTTTGAGAAGAAATAAGTTAAGATTTTGCTATGATGATTATTTCTTACAGTAGCCTATTCTTGAGGCACCCACGGACCCCAGTCAGTAGTCCTTCATGTTAAATATGTAGTAGGATGAGGGCTATGCTCAGAAATTAATTATAAGGTTACATCTCAAATGTAATGTATGCAGCCACTATCAGGAGGTAAAAGCTATTTTTAAAATAATTATGCTTTGGTTTATGAGACAGTACAGCAGTACAGCTAACCATTGATGTTTTGGCATTTTTACCAGCTTGTAAATCCACTGACTGCTCTGGGGTTTGATCTGTGTGCACTGTCTTGGGCTACAGTGGTTCAGTGGATGTCTCCCTGTATTATGATGGATTATTGTTGGGGGTTAAAGGAAAATATAACTCTGAGGGGGAAAAAACCCAATTCCTAGATTTTGTTGGTCCAATTTTCCACACTATTGTGTCCATGGTAGCTTTACATAGTTTACACCTGAGGACGTTTACAGTCTATCTGCCGGAATGTGCGTTTATAGCATTGCACAGCGTATTTTTAGGTCTTCCCTCTTGGCTGTAGTTTGATCTAATACCTAAACTCACTCTTTCCTGAGGTAATTTGTCAACTTGTTGAGAGATAGCAGAGTGAGGAAAGAGGCAAAAAGGATCACAGACGAAGCAAACAGACTGCCATGGCACATAATGGTTAGAGTAGAGGATCCTGTCTCCTCAGGAAAACAATATCAGAGAGCCTCAGCACATTCAGCGCTGTGTTCTCCTGTTGGGCTGTGCACAGCGGATGCTGTTTATTTGGGTTAGCTAAGTGTCCTGTTTCTCTTATGTCACTTTACCACTGGCTGGAACTGAATGCTGTTGAAAGCCTATGAAAAATGTGTCCAAGATAGACTCCTGGGTCTCATGCTGAGCTGAAAAGCTGTTTGAAGAAAAAGCAGTATAATTATCCTCATCACGGGAAGAGCCTATTGTGTATTTATATTCAAAAAGCAGTCTCTCTAAGCAGGCACCAATAATCCTTCTTCCCGTTATGTTGTCTTCTGCTTCTTTCCATCTTAGTAAAGAGCTTCTTTCACTTTGCAATCACACATGTGCAGTCTTAGTTTTCCACCTGCCACATTGTAGCATCTATACGATATTGTAATGTTGCAATAATGACTACCTCAATTCACAAGTAAGTGGGATACAGTGTCCTTGAACAACCGGCACTCATGAATTGAAAGTCTTGCATTACTCTCTAGGGCAGGGGTGTCCAAACTACGGCCCGCGGGCCAACTGCGGCCCGCAGTCCATTTTTAATTGGCCCGCAGGAAATTTTATAATTAGAATAGAATATGGCCCGCACTGCTTTGCATCTCAACCACCAAGTTTACTCCTGACCTTCCAGCCATCCTTGAGTCCAAAACGCAGCATCAATGCTCCCACTGAGTGCAATGCCGTTCCCGTTTTAGGTGAGTTAAAAATATATTACACAGTATCCGTGTGTTATTAAGCATAATAACTTAAATAACACGCTTGAAATGTACCCAGGGTTTCCCACAGCACTTTACAGTTAAGGCGGCCGCCTTAGCAACACACGCCTGCCGCCTTAACTAACGTCTTAAAAAAATAAAAAATAAAAAACAAAAATAAATATATATATATGATCAGGGCCTGAATTTCAGCGTGGGATTGCAGGTATTGCGCACAATTTAATTGATTCCCGCAAATCCAACACTTATATTCCTGCACACATTTACAGCGATGTATATTAATGTTCAACCAACGTCTGCAGCGGTGTTTACTGCAGGACGACTGGCCGGAACCGCTGTGTCCGACTGTCTGACTTCGACCCTGAACACACCTGTAGCTCTCGCTGTACCTCCCGCTAGCATAACACAGACAAGCTAACAGTGATATTAAGTTTAAGGAAACAAACACAGACCGCTGGTTAAAACATAAATCTACATCATCTGAGGCAGAACCTGCTCAGAAAAACTAATGAAAACAGCGCCATGTGATGTCATCATTAACAACGTTAATCCTCAGACAGGTAACTGTGACGTTACTATAGCAACACGTTTCAGGTTTTCTCATTCAGCAGTCCTGAAGAGAGAGAGTGAGGCAGATTCAACAAAAATGTGATGCTACTGAAGCTGAATATCACTACTTAACTGTAAAATACTATATAACTTGTAATTACTATAAAATAAAGTTAAGAGAATAAGTTAACTATATAAGATAGACTCACTGGCCTAACCTGTGCAATCTAATTTAATCCAATACAGCAGCTCTGCTATAAATTCTACATTTATGAAGCTTATACTACATTTTTTAACAAGAAGGTGAAAATTCTGCTTTATGTTCATTATTGAGTGATTGAGGTGTATTAGGATGCATTATATTGAATGGTGTTCTTAATATTTTGTCCATTCCATCAACATACATGAGGAGGGCAAAATATTAGGAACACCTTTCAATATAATGCACCTAAGTACACCACCACCTCTTAGTACGACCTCAGTAATAAACTAAGTGGAATTATCACATTTTTGACAATGTCAACAAAAACTAAAAATGTATAACCCCCCCCCCCCCCTCCGTTTCACTGCTCCCCACCACCTTAACAAACACATTTTGTGTGGGAAACCCTGGTACCCATCCCATTTTCCCCTTTATTGTTCTTTCTCTGTACTGTGAATGGGATCACCATCCTGTCTAAGAAGAAATCTGAGGCTGCTGTTCTGAGAATTAGCTACCAACCCTTTTTCTGAAAAAAACAATAAAAATCCATTTATGGAAAGCTTTGATGACGGCTGATTTTTTCTGTAAATATATTCAACAATATAGCAAATTTGACCAACTTTTAAAGGATTTTTCTTACTTTAATACAATAGATGTGAGGCTATATAACTCACCTCTAGTAAGTGGCCCAGCCCCTCGTATATTTTGCCGTATATGGCCCTCAGTGAAAAAAGTTTGGACACCCCTGCTCTAGGGAGTAAAGGTGACTAAGGATTCGGTTCATGACTCTGAACCTAATGGGAATGTCAGTATTATTATAAGAATGATCCATCTCGTTTTTCTTGACCTTTTGTTTGAATACTCCCACTGAGTGTGTATTTAGCACAGCAAAATCAATCATCATGATGCTTTTTGTTCTACATGCACAACATTGACAAGTGGCTACAAATTGTACTTAGCATAGTAATGTTTACAATTCAGTCTTTTTTTGTAATGTCTGCAATGAATGGGCGATAATATATGATTGTATGGTATTTTAATCACACAAAAGCTGATGTTTACCCCAGGCTGGGAAGTGAATCAATAAGACTGCTTAAAGGGATGTATATTTTCTTAAATAGACATGAACTAATTGTGCTCCATGTGAAAGGTGTCAAGGTACAAAATGTAAATCCTTGCTGGCCTGTATTTAAGCAGAGTCAGCAGGGCCAAAGCTGCCATTGAATAATATGTCAGTAATTTAGTTCTATTTGTGGCATGTTGGTCATCATGTTGTCTTGCTTTTACTAAAACACAAATAGACAGATATGTGAGTGTTATCTTATTTGAACACTATTGATTAAAGTTTGTACGAAATGGTTTTGCAACAAAGTTGTGGAACGTTGAGAATGAACGTTGTGTTATAACATAATGTAAGAGAACCTTGAGTTGCTCGCTACTGAGTAGTTTTTTGAACAGGTTTTTTTTTTTTTAAAGAAATCTGAAATGAGAAGAATTTGAAGGTACACAGCCTTGGAAATTCCAAGTAGTGTCTACAGTGAATAGAAAATATTGCCAACAATGTCTTCTTTTTTTTTTTTTTGCATTTACAAAAAATATTAATTGCACAAATAATTGACATTCACATGAAATGGCACTGATGCTTACAAAGTCGTGGTAAAGATTACGTTTGAGTGGACACCCTACAATGGATTTTGGTGAATTATGGTATTACTGCATCTTTTGCTGGTTTCTGACACCTTCAAGATTTTGTTTCCTGTCCTAAGTACAGAGCTGAAACTACATATAGGAAAGCCCCGGTTTGTCATACACACAACTGATTGACATCTTTATCCGTACAAAAAGAGTGAGAGAGATGTGCCTTATTTAACATGGTGCTCTCCTGAGATTTTGTCCCTCTTCAGCCCTGACATACTGAACGAAGGACAGTTTTGAAGCTGTAATGAATGCTTCAAGATGGCTAGTTTACCTCTTGGATCCTCATCACCCTCCTGACCATGACTGTCAGCATGACTGGCCTATTACGAAGCAGAGTATGCACCCATAGAACTGGTGGCAATGTGTCTTAGAACTTTTTTCAAGCTCAAAATTGGCTTTAAGTATGTCCATCCCCATAGATGACATGGCAATTATTTATCTATTTTTTTGTAGGTTTTGCTACCTGGCACTCATGTGATCTAATTCTAATCATCCCTGTGCTTAATATGACATACTCCAAGTTAACCCCACCAACAGGAAATCCAATTGGATTCCTCACAGCTGGAAAATACTTGGGAAAACCAGCCTTTCTATCTACATTATTACTTTGTCTTATGAAAGTTTAACATACCCCTCTCTCAGATGTGCATTATCGGCTCATGTCTCTCATGCTCATTTTTCACTTTCAAGCCACCACATCCATGCACATTTTGTCCAGTATTGCTGTGCCTTGAACATCATTAACATACATTTTGCATAACCAAGTCTTTGTAGAATCTCTGACGTTTGGGTTGTGAAGCTTTTTTTCTGCAGTTAAACGAACATAGCAAATTTGTAGCTCTTCTTAATGAGACAGTCGTGCTGCTAACATGGTCTTGTGTCACAGGCAATCCATAATTTACAAACATTTAGTGCTTGCCAGGATACAGTACCTTGCCATGCAGTTGCTTATATGAGTTGAGCAACAGAAAGAACATTAGAACCCACTTTAATATTACAAGAAATGAAACCCACTGGGGGTAAGATGTGAAGAGACATTAAATCGAATGGTTTTGAAGCATAAGGACGAGTAATGACTTCATTAAGGCAGCACTTAGCACTATATATGCCCAATGTGCTGTGTGGTGACGAAGAAAGAAATGGTTATTTGTATAATGTAAAGATAAATTGTTCAATAAAAAGGTTGTACAGAGTGGATTCCATTAAAAGCCTTTTTTCCCCCTTTCCTTATGTTATATATCTGCTTACATTTGTTCACTTTCACTGTCCATCTCCCCAGTTATTACCTACTCTGCATCACTTTGGGATGAAAGTGGTCAAAACTCAATGTTCATTAATACAATGTCCATCACAGTGATTGTTGATCCAAACTAAGGAACCTCCCATTGGTGAGAGGAGTGAAATCAAAGCAATCTTTTTGGCTGAATTTATAAGAGACAATATCTGCTATAACTGATCTATCTCTTCACTGAATGAGTGATTTTGAACACTGAAAGGAAAAGTTGGAGACCTATTTCCAGTTATATATAAGGTGTGCATCTCCAATACGGGTGTTAGTAAGTCCAGCATTTTTAAGACGATTTTAACATTTAAAACAAAGTACTTAAAATGGCTACACATCATGTTCCTCATTAACATGCATACTACTACATATTGATTAAATACAAGAAAACACAATTATATTAGCCAGAAATACAACACACTTGATCCCCTGCCCTTTTTTTGCAACACTGCTTTTGCCTTTTTGAATTGAAAAAACAGGTTGACATAGCTGTATTGCCACATTTAAATAATAATAATAGGGTGGTGAAAATGTACATTTTAACAAACCTGCTGCTGCTTTTAAAACTATTTTTAACATATTTTTGAATTGCTCATCTTGACAACCATTATTGTCACTGACCCAGAAAGACATGAACTGAAGTTAGGATTCTTACCTTCTCACGTGGTTGAAGAGCTCCTGAAAGTCGTTCCCATCAAATGGAGTTTCACCCACCAGTAACTCACCAGTCCACAGGCTTTCCATATCTGACCTGTAGTATGGTCTCTGGGGCCAAATAAACAGCAGTGCCCACTGTCTGAAGGTAGTAAACACAAAATGATAAGAATAATGATCCAGGTTTGAGCTCAAATAAGCACAGAAGAGAAAAATCCAAGACTTTTTTATCAGTGAACTCCTGCACGATCTTCCTTACCGGTGCTTTCTGAACATCTTCGGCCATCGTTCAGTGGACCTTTTTTGGAGAGGCCAAAATCTGTCACCTTGATGTGGCCGGTGGAAGTGATCAACATTCTACAACAGAGGAAAGCAGAAACATGTCTCATGTTAGCTTACACACCAAACTTAATTTATAAAACTCTAACTCTTCATGTCAGATTCACGGGACAGATTGATGACTCGCTTAGCAGGTTTCAGGTCCCTGTGCATAATCCCGAAGCTGTGGAGGTATTCCAGAGCTGTGGTGGTCTCCGCGACGTACATCCTGTCCATCTTCAAGGGAAAGTACCCCGTCCTCCAGCAAGGAGGCACAATCCCCACCTAGAAGGACAGGAGGAGACATCTTCTCAGTGTGTGTTGGGTGGTTAGCATGGATGGGCTCCATAGATGATAGAGGAAAGTCGGTTTAAAGCTCATTTATCTGTTTGATCCCTGTCTAAACAAACAACCTTCTTACCTGCTACGTACTCCATCACAACACGGAGGTCTCTCTTGGTCTCAAATGCACAAAGCATTGAGACTATGTATGGGTTGTCTGTATAGGTGAGGATGGCTCTCTCCACCAACACCTGCTGAATGTCTTACTCCTTGGTCAAGTTCTGCCAGTTGATGATATTCATGGCAAAAGCCTGACTGGTTTCCTTGTGGCGCACAAGGTTCACAGATCTGCACAAGAAGGAAGAGGAAACATGAGTAGCTTCTACTACTGAACATCAGTTCTGATTTAACAACAAACAAAAAAATTCTTCAGTATGACGTCCTTGTTCCAGTTTCTCTGTGTTTGGACTGAACTCTCTGTGGTGTCCAAACAGACTGTTAGAATGTAAAGAAGTCTTACTTACCCAAAGCTGCCACCGCTGAACCGCTTGATGGTGTCAAAGTCACCCTCCTCTGGTTGTTTAGGTGGAGGGCGACACACTGAGCGGGTCTAAATCAAACACACAAAAGAGACAAAATCTGTTATAAATGAGTCAACTAAATATAATAAAGCATTCACTATAAACAAAGAAAATAACAAGACAAGAAATACTTACTGCTGCTAGCTGCTGCTGAGGTCTCAGGATAGATGTTGTGATGTGTCCTTACAAGTAAATTGGCCAGCAACAAATGTTACCTACTGCTGATAGAAACATCCCTGTAGCTTATGTTAATTGGACATTTCAAACAATATATACAGTACTGTGCAAAAGTCTTACGACACCACTAGCTTTGTTGTTTTAGCAAAGTTTTAATGACAATCCATATTTATTTTTCAGTCTCTTTATTAAGATACAAACAGAAAATACAGGAAATGTGTCTGTGATCTTTAGCATTTTGAATGGAATGTGATTGAAAGTTGGTTTTATACATATTAGCAAACTTCCAATGAGTTAAATAACATGTAATTGTGTAACTTGTATTATGAAAATCAAATGAGGTGAATACCTGAGTAAAAACTCAGTAGCTACTTGTTAGTTTTGTAGGATGATGTTACTCAGTACGATGCACCATTTTACACGAAATACTAACTAAAGTTTAAGTAATTAGTAATGAATGAATAAATGAGTTAGTTCTTTTAACCTTACAATAGTTTAACCAACTAATCATATAATGTTTGTTTTCATGATACAATATACAGCAAATAATACATGTCTGATCATCTACTGTAATATCATATTTTAAATCCAATTAACGATATAGCTGAATTAATTTGCAGTCTGAGGGTTTAGACACATATCTGCATTTTTCTCCTCTGCATGGTCAAAAAAGTGAAATAACAGACAGCATTAACAATGCAGCGTTGAAGAAGAGCAAACACTTCTTCATTGTTTCTACATTTTCACCAAATGATAGATTTAACAGTTCACTAAATGCAATGGACATCAGTCACAATGAATCTGATGTGCAGCTAGTCAGGGGGTGGCTCTACTTTTCATCTCGTATGAGGCACAGGGGCATCAAGGTGCAAGATGGACTAGCTGTGCTTATTGGGGAAGACAACTCATGTTCACTTTAATTTTCCCAAGCCTTTGTCAAGATGCTAGGGTAGGTTCAAAAGATGTTTTCTTTTCCGTTTTCCCCCTCAATATAGAGAATAATTTATTTGGGCCTATTCAGGAAATCTGTTTGTCAACACAAGACTCAAAAGATGTATTCATAACAGAGATAGATGACAATCCTGTTTAATAAAAATAAAAAAAGCCAGTTATACGGTTTTCTAAATTTCCTGTGAGAATAGGCCTACACTCATCATACCTGTTTTAATCATATTCATAGAATATCCTCCAGTGAGCTGTCAATAGCAGCTTGATATACCCAGCGCTGTTTCTGAAATCGTTTTCTTTATATAGTTAATGCCATACATTTGATTGAATGATCTGTGTCTTTGTAGTTCAATTGAAATTATAGAATGGCATGTAAGTGAAGACAAGACCATTTTCATTGGAAGATATTTACAATTTTCAAATAGCTACCACACAAACCTCAGCTTTTTAATTAACTCTTTGTGTTGATGAAACCCAAAACAAACTGGCCAGCAAAAGCTACTCTAAAACCACATCAGTACAATTGTGGTCAATTAATGGGCTTTGGACAATAATTAAGTGGTTTGATTCCATTCCTATTAATGCCTACAAAAGCAGAGTTCAGACTGTTATATGTGCAATACATGGTGCAAAATGTGTAAGATCTATACGGCAGATTCAAGTGTAATCTTTGCAGTGGACTGCATCAGGATTTAATCACTATATAGAGGCACAGTCTCATCTTTATCTGTGCTTGACAGCCCTTGATGGACTTTTCAATTCAATTTTGTGTGAATACACAAACAATTTTGTGGAATATTCATGCCATAAACATTATTTTTCACCTCATGCCAAAGGTGGTTTATTGGATTGAGATTTGGGACTGAGCTGGCAACGCTGTAATGTTTCTGGAACTGTCTTAAGATGATATGACGCATTATCATACTGGAAGAATGAATCAAAAAAAAAAACAGAGTAGGCATGTGGACATGCAAAGAAGTATTTTGTCAGCAACGTTTAGGTACGCTGTCATTAAAATTATGCTCAGCTGGCATTAAAGGGCAAAATGTGCACTGAGATAAACTATTAGTAGGAACCCGCACAGCCTTCATGCACGATGGACCCATGGATTCATGCAATTTATGCTAATTGTCACAATGCCATGACCGTGTTGCAACACAAACTTTGATCCCTTTGGACTAGGCAACGCTTTCCTGCTGTTCAGTGGTGATGAGATCCGCACCACGGCTTCTACTATTTTGTTTTAAGCTGACCATGTGGAACCTGGCATGGTGTTTTGCTGTTGTAGGCCATCCATTTTAAGATTTCTGCTTATTGTCTGACTGAGATGATTTGTTGCATTTTTGTGGGTCATCTGTCAGCTTAAGCAAATCTTGTTCTGCTGTGACCTCTCCTAGCAACAAGACATTTTTGCCCACAAAACTGTCGCTTACTGGACCTTTTGTGTTTGTTTGTTCATATTTCTTTTCTTGTGGCACCATTCTGATTAAACTGAAGCCACTGTGAATGAACTTCCCAGAAATGTGAATGTGTTTACGTTGCAATTAGCACACCTGGGATCAGACATCACACTACATTCAAAGATGCTTAGATCACATTCTACCATTTTACCATTTAGTCAAACAGTTACTGAACCTCTCAACCTTATTTTCTATACTTTAACAACTATAAAATCAGGGGAAAGGGTAGGGGGAAAAGTTCTGTGTGGCGAGAGTGGCTTTCTCTCAGTGGCGTCTCCCAGGTGACGCACATCAGGTCCTAATAAGCTCTGAGCGCAGACGCACTCAGCGTGCGGCCTCTCCGCGGCACTGTCCAGGGTACTGAAGGTGACAGGTTAATGTGACACTCAAACCGCAACAAACTCCGGGCCGATGGACGTTTAACACGTTCATCCCTCCACTTCCAGATGATAAAGCAGTTGAATAGGTCTTCTTAGAATAATGTTGAAAGGTAAACGAATAGAACATGATCTTACTTTTCCATCACGGCCTTGAAACACTTCCTCCACTCGACCATTCCTCCACATGTGACGTGGCAGCCTTTCATCATGAACAAGAACAAAATCTCCAACCTTGAATAAAGTTGATTTCACACTTCTGGTACAGTGAGCGGAACGCAACTCCATCAGATATTCTGTTTTCCATCTGTTCCAAAACTCACCCACCAGTTTGCGGCGGTAACTCCAGCGCTTCGTCAGCTGTTCTCCATCCACCTTCCTGTTGTCTGTGACCTGGACAGGCTCCGCCATTTCAAAGACGAATTCATCCGTTTCACTTTTCCAGACGAGGCCCAGGACCTTTAATGGAGTGGAATCGTTCCCTTGTTCCTGTTGTTCCTGTGACCATTTTTGTTGAAGTTCAGGACTGTTTGTTTTCCACTTACAAAGATCCATCCCCGCACTTGCCATGATTTCTCTGGCGTTTACACACAGCTCTTCCGCTGCGTCACTGCTGTCGGCTCCACTTATGAAATCATCCACATAAAGACATTCTTTTATTGTCCGTGCCACTTCAGGATTTTCTTCTTCATGTTGTTTTAGATGGTGTCGTACAGTAGCTGCCAACAGAAAAGGACTCGATGACACTCCAAACGGGACTCTGGTCATCCTGAGTGTTTTCACCTTTATCTCCCTTTGCGACATCAGCTTGTCATCTGTCCAGAGAAATCGCAGTGCATCTCTGTCTCTTTTGTCGAGGGAGATTTGCAGAAAGGCTGACTTAATATCTGCCATTACAGCTACTGGATATTGTCTGAATTTGATCAGAATGTTCAAAAGGTCAGGATTTAAATTTGGACCTATAAGCAGACCTTCGTTTAATGAGCAGCTAAATTTCTCATGAGAGGAGGCATCGAATACAACTCTTAATTTTGTCGTAGCTCTGTCTTCTTTTATGACTGGATGATGTGGTAAATAGTACACTGGGTCATTTGTCACATTATCATTGACTATTTCCACTATATCTTCTTTTAAATAGTTTTGAATAACAGCGTCATATCTTTCAAAAAGAGTTGGATTAATTTTAAGCCTTCTCATTAGATTATCAAATCTGCTTTTAGCTGTAACATAATTTGAGGACATAGTTACATGCTCATTTTTCCAGGGCAGTCGGACTTCATATCTGCCGTCAACAAACTTCACAGTTTCTTCAAATCTTTTCAGAACTGTTTCATCTGTCTCGGAATGTAACTCTTCCTTACCTATTCCGAGTGACTCCAGTTCCCAAAAACTGCGCAACTGGTTGGAGAGCGCTTGGTCTTGCTCCACACAGACATGCAGCAGTTCAACGTCAACAGCTTCGGTGACAACATTCAGTGTGGTGACTTCTCCTTGCACAAGCCATCCAAACACACTCTCCAGCGCAACAAGTCCGTCTTCCAGCTTTTCCATTTTGCCAGTGACAATTCTCCAGTACTGGTCTCCTCCAATTAGGACTCCCAGTTCTTCTGATTCCATTCCTCTCACGGGAACATCCGCCATAGGCATTCCTTTTGACTCCAAATCATTTCTTATCGTTTCATTTGCCATTTTAATGATTGAAGAGCTCACCTTGGGCGTCTCCAGGAGCTGAACTTCGATATTCTGATTATTTCTGATGTTCCTTAAACGCACCTTCACCTTCTTGCACATCAGTCTTTGAGGTGTTTTGGAGCCAAATACAAAAACATTCAGTGTTTCTTTACCTATTACTCGCAGGTTAAGTGCTCTGGATATGTCTTCTCGAATAAAACTACGTGAGCTACCTCCATCCAAAAGACATCTAGCCACCTGACTTTGAGTGGGTGCGTCTATCCAAACGGTAGCTGTTTGGAGTAAAACTGTACTACTCATAGAACTACTGGGAGCTGCACTTGCTATCACTGCATCTGTTGTAAGATTTCGGGCAAGTTGCTGTGTGTTTTCTTGTCTCTCTTCTGTGTGTTTTTCTTGTTGATTGGATAATTGAGGGCAGACTACTTTGTGGTGTCTTCGTCCACATTCTTCACAGGTAATTCCCTGCATCTTACAATTACGCGCTATATGCCTGCTACCTAAACACACAAAACACTTTCCTTCTTTTCTCAATTTTTCTCTCCTCAGTTCAAGAGTCAGTTCGTAGCGGCCCGTACTGCTCCCCTTAGTTTCTTTTGTCTTTGCAGGTTCGACATTGTTGCTTTGTCCTATTGTCCGCGTCTTCAGCTGTCATGCGTTCTTTTTGTTTCTTCTCCCGGGTTTCGGCACCAAAATGTAAGGTGCGGATATAGGAGGAGTCGAAGTTGCAGGTAAAAAATTCGTTACTTTATTTTCTATACTTTAACAACTATAAAATCAGGGGAAAGGGTAGGGGGAAAAGTTCTGTGTGGCGAGAGTGGCTTTCTCTCAGTGGCGTCTCCCAGGTGACGCACATCAGGTCCTAATAAGCTCTGAGCGCAGACGCACTCAGCGTGCGGCCTCTCCGCGGCACTGTCCAGGGTACTGAAGGTGACAGGTTAATGTGACACTCAAACCGCAACAACACTCATGCATTATTTATATACAGTGTGACTCACTGTCTGGAGGAGCAAGCTGTTTGTGTAAATGATGCTTATTTAATAAACTGGATAGTAAGTGTACTGTATATCCTTTCTGAAAACACAAGTTATAAACGGGAGACTCCCGGAACTTCCGGCAGAGTTGGGATGTCTGGAATGTTAGCATGCCAATTAAGGGCATACCTATATTCTGTTTGCTTTGGTTGAATAAGTGGATGAGTTGCTACTTTGTTGCATTTTGCCTTTTGCTTGCTTTGGTTTCACACAGGCAAAATTTCAAGCAAACCAAAATATATTAACAAAAGCTACATGGGAGCTGTCAGTCCATTCATTGGTGAGAAATCTGGCGGGTTGAGAAAGTTGGCATTTCTGTATAGTTGCAATCATCATTTGGAACACATACCAAGCCACAATATGTGAACAAAATGGCACATTTGACCACACTTCATGTCTCGCAAACAATGTGTTGCTTCACGAGGAGAAGGCAATGTATTTCATTGCTGCTCCTGGTCAACCCTAGATTCATGTTTACAATACAAAGCTCTTCCTAATCCCGGCATAATGCACAACAGAACTGGCTATGGGAGCTAGTTTAGTCCTACATCTGCCAGGTTTTATGCTGTTGGGTTGGATCGAGGTCAGATTCCATCTCAGAGTTTGTTTCTAACCGGACCAAGACCACCTCTTCAACAAAGTGTCAGTCCAGTTGTTTTGGTCCGCACCCAAGTGTGATTGCTTCTTTCACACCTGCCCAAATTAAATGCACCACGGGGGAAAACACACACTAGACTTCAATTCAATCAAACTGAACACAGCAAGTGTGAAGAAGGCCCTAGAATATTAAAAAACATTAAACCTGCTAACCATCAGCATGTTAGCATTGTCATTGTTATCATGTTAGCACACTTACATTTAGCCACATAGAGCTTCTTGTGTAGTTTGCAGTCTTGTTTCATTCCATAAAAACAATACATTTGATAATAGGAATAGAAATACCAGATAAGTCTGTGCTGACATGCACAAACCACTTCATAACCTTTTTTTTATGCTGCATACATTTAGTAAATCCTTTTAGAACAATTCATTGTTTTAACATCCTTGATAGGAGTGATTTTGATCACCCTAGTGATAAACTCAATCAGGCAATTTTGTAAGAGGGTTCAGTAAATGTGGTGGTCAACTGAAATTTGTCAGACATGCAGGAAAAAGACCAACTCCTACAGTATGTGGTGTCTGTTTCCTGATGTCAGGAGTAGGCCTTGAAACAGAAGCACACTGACTCACCCACTGATCCCGTTGAATGCTGACATCAAAACCAACAGACAGAGGAAATAAACTGTGGCATTGAATCAACAAACAGCTGTCAGCCATCTCTGCGTAACATGACGGGCTCAGCCGTGGTGAGAACAACAGAGCGTAAAAGGGAAAGGACAGATGGACACGCTCCGTTTGGGTGACAGACTGCACAGCCCTGGGAAAGGTGTGGGACAGAGAGCTTTTATAAAGAAATATGTTTGACACAGTAGACGCTTGCTGCAGAATCACATCTGGTTGCCTGAAAACACTTTGTGACTCTGGTGCTGAATTGTTGAAAATATTTCCAAGCTGTGGAAATATCCATAGTGATCTTTTTTTTCTGCATGACATGGGGATTTAATGATCTAGTTAGACATACTGTAATAATCAAAGCCTCAATCAACCCTTTTTTATATTTCAAAATCTTCATCATCTTCAATTTCATCATAATAGATCTATTTCACTGCAAATTCTGAATGCCCACAATTAGAATGAGAACGTTTTCTCTCTGTGAACAGAAAGTAATCAAACAGAATTACACTGGTGAGGTTGTCACAAAAGATGCATGCCAGCAGTCCCCTTACAACGTAGCCACAGTGATTGCATGTTATCTCTATAACGATAACATTGCATATGCAATCTCCTTGAATCCCCTAATGTATTCTTCATTACTTGCATATCTAGAAATTTAAATATATTCACATCATAACACTATTCATCTTTCTGTTTAGCTTTTAATGTTAATGCAGTTTTGTTCAAAAGTCTCTGGTGTCACTTGTTATTTATTATAGGTGGATATACTGAAGAGTGAGTGATACTGCAGTCCAGCCCCTTTGTGTTATCACCAAGACTGTTCAAGTAATATGTTGTCAATAGCATCACATAATGTTAAACTGTAAGGTTAAAGCGGGACACAGACTACCTCCTCTTTTGGGAACAGCACTATGAATTCTCTGTCTCCATCAGCACCATAGATCTTCTTGAATTTGACAACTCCACTCAATTGCCATTGTATAATGGCTTGTATTCAGATATCGAAATGCAGAACAATATGCAGCCACTGCTGGGGAAACAGATGCATAATGTCTAACTGGGAAAATAATTGTATATGAAATTATATATTTTCTCAATAGCATTGCTACTCACACATCTCGGATACAGTATGAGTGATCAGTATGAACTTTGATTTCGGAGCTGTCAGGAGCCACTAGAGACATTTGGATAGCTGTGAGATTTTCCCCTCAGTTTTGTAAACAAATGTGGGCCATAGACTCTAACAGAAGCATTTGATGTTCTGTGTAATGTTGGAGGAGCATACACAAACTGAACAGGCAAACATCTGAGAGATACTACCCACAAAAATATACAGTACATTCTCTGTGTCTTTGTTGTCCCTGTTATGTGAGATTAAAGGGAGGGTTATGACAGATAATGTTTAAATTCCGTATTGGTAAGTACAAAGGCAGAAACTGCAACAATCACACAGCTGTTCATGTAGAGACTGACGAATTATATTATGTATGGAAATGGATGTGTCAAACATGCATGAAAACACTGTTGAATCATTCTACAGTATAATGTGTCCCAGATGAGCAAAAGTGTTGCGTTCTGATATGATCAGACTGGAAAATGGTACTGTTTTGCAGATATATATATTTTCCCCGATACATGTCTGCAGGAAAATGAAAATGCACTAGAAATTCAGATGATATAAAAGTGCACTTTACCGTATAACACAAACTTGAAATTTGAAATGGATTTATCATAAAAATGTGTTTCTAAAGTTGTTACATTCTGAAACAAGTATGGATGTTCATATGTGTACAGGATCAGTGACAACATCAGGCTTCAGTTGTTTTTGTGACGAAGGCAGGTGATGAAGAGTCACCAAACATAAATGGGACCTACTTTACTGTAGCTTGAGATGGATTTAGATCAATGGCTGCTTTTCAGAGAACATATTTCCATGGATTCATATTGTGATGCTCGACAGCACTAATTAATGTGCCACTCTCCTAGCAGGGACCCAGTGTTGACCTGATCCTGCTTATGGCGCCACATTTCATTTGCCAGTGGCCATGAAACCGAAAAATTTGCTTCAGATTTTTTTGCTCACATGAAAGACTGACATACACAGTCGATGGTTTTGAATGCTGAGTACTATTCACTCCACATTAAAATGGCAGTCTGGTTCATTATTTATTCAAAGCTGCCAGAGAACAAAAATAAACCCAGAACTTTTAGGATTCCAAGGATTCCTGGTTCCTGCTTTATTAAGTTTGTAATTTGTGTTATCAAAGCATGCACATGAATATCTTTTGTGAAGCATTTCCCCTGTACAGTATCACACATTTACAGACACGAGTGTAGCTCTTAACACCATTATACACCAATCGTAGAACTCAACTCATTGCCTGAATGAAAAAGAGACACTTAGCTAGACACACAGCTAAGATTGATAATGACTGTTAAACATAAAAGCATGACCAAATTTTCTGCCTTCTTATAAATATCAAGCAAGTTTTTTGGTGTACCAATTTTATATACTGCACCCTTTTATTACTACTGGCTTGTAAAATTAATTATTTAAAGTTTTGCTTTTCAGGCTACTTCAATTTTACATTACTGTGATACCCATCGAGCTATTCTGCCCCCTCATGGTTTTGTAGAACATCTTATATAAGTATTGTGGTTTAAAGTTTTTCTACAAGTTTGTTAGACTTGCGTCTGTTCTTGCTTGTTTGTTTGGGATGACTTTTCCCCCTCAAAGCTTTAAAGTTCCTGACCATGTTGTATATACTCTGCATACTTTCATACTTTTTGTTTTTTTGGATCTTTTTCATTTTCCTCCAAACATTACACATGTACAGGATCTCAGATGAACACTAACGCTCTAAATATCAAACCAAGCTCTCCAAATTTCTGTTCTTTAAATATAAAGCTAACATGAAGGAACGCACAGTATCTGCACTATTTTTTATATTTATCCGTACATGTTTGCAGTACGTGGGTGTAGATCAAATCAATTTTTTTAGGACTTTTTTTAGGATGTTTTTTAGGACTCTTCAACCAGCGGATATTTTCTCTCAGTGGTGCTTAAGACTGGGTTTTACAACTAAACTACTCAAACTACTCTCATAGTAACCATGCCTCCGATTCCTTGATGGATGAAATCTATGGTATATGAGGTACATTTCAAACAAACAAACAGAGCCCAGAAATACTTTTTGAGTTGTCAAGAAACATTGCAAAACCTTATTAATAATTAAAATGGTATTACTATAACCTCTTACAGTTTAAATCATATTTTAATGGCACAAAATAATGTATATTTATTCCTAAACTTTTTTTACTTCTTACATACTGACCACACAAGACACATTTAGCAACATTATCCTCCAGCGTGAAGTGACATACCATTTAATGGGGGCTTGTGTCCATGGGTTATGTGTTTTTAAACCTATTATGCTCTTAGTGATGTATGTTCAGCATTCAGTGCTAAGACAGAATACAGTGTGATGATCATATAGCTAAACAAAGAAAATATTGATATTCATATAAATTATTCATCACTGTGACCCTCCTTAACCTTTACCAAATGATTTCAGTCACCTAATCTAATCTGTCCTTCCATACTTGAGTTGCCATGACCACAATCTTTCCTTAGCCTTATCTTACCACTATACATACTTTAGTTGCCATGAGTGAATAATTGAAATATTGGGGAGGGGGGCTGTAGGCAGTGCAAATTTTGCCGTTTGCTGAGTTTTTCAGGAGCCTTTTTTGCTTCTTGTCTTTTTGACATCACAGTAGTGTCAAAACCAGCTGCTTCAAATAGCCACATTAACAGACAATTTAATGAGGGCTTGGACTGCCTAACACTATTACTGCTCTAATTATTCTCAAAGTGCTCGGCGGGTGAATATGATCTGATCTTCAACATAAACATGCAGAGGTTCGGGAAGTGCATAAAATCTTAAAGGAACTCAGCCTCTTCAGGGGATAGAGACTTAACGAGCTGAACAGCCTTTGAGTTGCCTGGAGACAGTTGCAGGGTTATAAAGCATTAAGAAAGGAAATGAAGTCCTCCTGAACACAGAAAAAGGAAAGAGGCTGCAGAGATTCTCACTAAGCTGTGGGCGGTGGCTACAGAGGCTAGAGGGCTGCTGAGGACAAATAGTGAAGGATCCTGAAGAAGAGGTAAGATTAATAAGATCAATACAGGCAACATAATTGACAATCACTGAGGCAGTGACATTTAGATGAAGCCAATTTAATGCTATATCCAGACTTAAATCTGTAAGAAACAATTGCCTGAGTGAGTTGGAGGCTTAGAAATTACACGTCAACGCGCCATGCTATTGTGCAGACCATTTCCTTTCTTAATTACAGAGTGAATCACAGCAGTGTTTAATATGTATAAAAAATGTGGTGTCAAGGACTGTCAAGAGGTATATTTCTATTACTAATCTCTTCCCTCTTTTTTCCTGTCTTCTCCCTTCATTTCCCTTGACATACATTTCAAAATGTGACAGTGATTGGACTGTAGGCTTTTCAACTGCCCTACCAGCAACATTTTTGTGGTGCTCTCCTCTCGTTCTGCTTCCCTCTCTGAGGGTCACCTGTAATCCTTTAGTTGGAAAGTCAAATCCTCCACCACCTCTTAATTTCCTGCACTTGTTGCTGGGTTCACCAGTAAAGAATAATTTAATCAGGAGAATCAATGACTTTACCTAACCCTGCGCAAGCCCTATGAAAAAATAATTCTTTAATTATTCACTGGTGAAGATAAAGGGATTTAGTATGGTGGCCAGAGATCCCCAAATTTGTCCATTAATTGGAAAAACCTCTTAAAACACTTTAATATGAAGAGACCTTAGTTAACTCATTCAGTAAAATTTGAAGGGTACATACTTCTTAATTTAAGAAGTTATTAAGGGGTTCTTAAAGTACCATAAATAACCCCCCAAACCCTAACATTAATCTGAAAAACCCTTAATCAACAAATTACATCAACTTTAAGGGGTCCACTAATTTACACATTAAATTACATCTAGACAATCATAGACTGAGTTTTCTCCTTAATTGAGAAATTAAGGACTTTAAACATATAAATTAAGGGCTGGTTTTTGGTCAATTTTAAGGGCCTTTTACAACTCAATAAATACATTAACTTTATTATTAGAAATTTGTAAATTAATTGAAATTTTAAGGTAAGCAGTTCAAGGTTTCTGTGTCATAGTGAAGTTACATGGCTCTGGGGACGGCAATGTCAGTTGGTACACCACTTTGGTTTCAATAACTCTGTGATGGATTTGTGCAAGATTTTGTAGTCGAAGTTTGTACAGACATTCATGGTCCCCAGAGGATGAATCTTAATAACATTGGTGATCCCCTGGCTTTCATCTTGGCCATCATCAGATCAACATTTCAGTTTATGAATGAATGAATGAAGGCTTTATTTCAAACATGTAGAAAAACAAAAACAAAGAAAAAATATAAATATATGCATCTTACATAACAGAAAACAACAGTCAAACGCACAAAACAAGGAAAACAAAATTGATTAAATATGTTTGAAAAGGAGTAGGAAGAAGCATTCGCTTATTGAATCCTACCCCTTCTCCAAATTTATAATTCAACTATTTATTATTTATTTATTTCCTGTGTGTTTATATCTTATTTATGTATGTATTTTAATCCTAATTGTTATTTATATTTACTTATTACCATATCTAAATAATCAAACATATTTGTCTGGTACAGACTAAAAAGAAATAAAATAAATTAAACAGATAAACAAATAATAAAGAGAATAATATGTGCAAACCCTAGTGCTCGTCCCACCCTCCTTCCTCCCTGTACCTAGTGTAAACCATGTGCTTATACCGCTGTTTAAACATGTTCATGCTTGGACATTGCTTCAGCCCCCCCGACAACCTGTTCCACAGTTTCACCCCACATACCGACACACAGTGAGTTTTTAAAGTTGTGCGAGCAAATGGATGCTTGAAGTTCATTTCCCCCCTGAGATTATATCCCCCTTCTCTCTGAAAAAACAGTTTTTGAATGTTGACCGGAAGTAGATTGTTGGCTGCTTTGTACATGATTTGTGCGGTTTGAAACTGAACTAAATCTATAAGTTTAAGTGTTTTTGATTTCAAGAATAAAGGGTTGGTGTGTTCTCTGTAACTAGTGTTGTGAATTATCCTAATGGCTCTCTTCTGCAATATAATCAGTGGTTGTAGTGTACATTTATAAGTGTTTCCCCAGATCCCTACACAGTAATTTAAATATGGTAATATTAATGAGTTGTAAAGTATGTGGAGTGATCTGTGGTCCAGGAAGTGTTTTGCCTTACTTAATACTGAAATGCTGCGTGACAGTTTGGTTTGTACATGTTTTATGTGAGATTTCCATGTCAGTTTATCATCCATAATTACCCCAAGAAATTTATTTTCATGTACCCTTACAATATCTACCCCATCTACTTGTATATGAACTTTATTACTTTTACAATTCCCAAATAGCATGACTTTTGTTTTATTGAGATTTAATGACAATTTGTTTCTATCAAACCATATCTTTATTTTAGACAGCTCTATTGCAAGCATCTCTAGAAGATCTTGTAAATTCCCCCCTGAACAAAAAATATTTGTATCGTCAGCAAATAAAACTAATTTTAATAACTTCGAAACCCTGCAGATGTCGTTTATGTATAAAATGAACAGTTTTGGACCCAATACTGACCCCTGGGGGACACCACAAGCAATGTCCAAGCATGATGAAGTACAGTCCCCCAACTTCACAAACTGTTTCCTGTTCTGTAAATAACTCTTCACCCAGTGTAAAACTATCCCCCTGATCCCATACCGTTCCAGTTTATTGATTAATATGTCATGATTGATTGTGTCAAAGCTTTTTTGAGGTCAATGAATATTCCAATTGCGTACAGTTTATGATCTATAGCATTTGCAATTTCCTCAACTGACTCCATTAATGCCAGTGATGTTGAGCTGTTAGATCTGAATCCATATTGACTGTCAGTGAGAATTTTATGTTTATCCAGGAACTTGTCTAATCTATTGTTAAATATTTTTTCTAGAATTTTTGAGAATTGTGGTAGTAAAGAAACAGGCCTGTAGTTTGTGAAGTGGTGTCTATCCCCAGTTTTATACAGCGGCACAACTTTTGCTATTTTCATTTTGTTTGGAAATTTACCGGTTTGGAATGACAAATTACAGATGAAAGTTAATGGCTTTGAAATCCCCTCAATGACTCTTTTTACAATATTCATGTCAATATTATCATAGTCAGTAGATGTTTTATGTTTACAACTTTTTACAATATCAATTATTTCCTTTTCTTCCACTGCTGTGAGGAACATTGAGTTTTGATTCGTATCTATAATACTGTCATTCCAATCCTGAGATGGGCATGGATCTGGGATTTTTTCTGCCAGGATTGGTCCAACATTTACGAAGAACTTATTAAAACTATTTACAATGTCGTCCATGTTGTCTTTCTTAATGTTGTTATCTATAAAATACTGTGGGTAACATTGTCTAGAGCTATTTTTGATGATATTATTTAATAAATCCCATATTCCTTTAATATTGTTTATATTGTTAATTAATATTCCATGATAGTATTCCTTCCCGCTAGCTCTAATGATATTGGTTAGCTTATTTTTATACTTTTTATATTTAATCTCTGCCTCTATAGTTTTCTGTTTTATAAATTCTCTATACAGAGTATTTTTCTTTTTACAGGCATTTTGTAATCCCTTAGTGATCCACGGCCGATCTGTATATTTATGTTTCTTGCTGTATCGTTTAACTGGACAATTTTTGTTATATAGTGATGTGAATATCCGAAGAAATGTTTCATATGCATTGTCAACATCATTATTCTTATATATATCATCCCAGTTTTGCATTAATAAGTCATTTTTAAATGCATTCATATTTTCCTCAGTCCTCAATCGTCTATATATTGGTCTTGTATTGGAATGATCTCCTTTAAACTTGCCATCATACACTGTAAAAACTGGTAGGTGGTCGCTAATGTCGATGACTAATAATCCACTCACAGTATTATTTTCAATGTCATTAGTGAATATGTTGTCGATCAATGTGGAACTATGTGATGTAATTCTACTAGGTTTGGTGACTTTTGGATAAAGGCTCATGCTGTACATAGTGTTGATGAATTCATCAGTCATATTATGCTTATTAGGATTTAAAAGGTCAATATTGAAATCGCCACAGATGAAAATAATTTTTTGATTCATCCTTGAAAAAGATTCCTCAATCCAGTCTTTGAATAACTCCATATTAAACCCTGGTGTTCTATATATACAACTGATTACTACATTCTTGGCTTTCATCATGCAGATTTCAATAGTTATACATTCAAGTAGATTATCCATTGCAGTTGACATATTGTCCAATATCTTGTAATCCAAATTTCTGTCCACATATACAGCCACACCTCCTCCTCCTTTGTTCTTTCTGTTTATATAGTTGAGTTCATATCCATCCATCTCAAAATCCATCCCTTTATCAGCGTTGATCCAAGTTTCTGATATAGCAATAATTTTGAAAGGTTCTGTAAACTGATTTAAATAGTCCTTAATATTATTAAAGTTTGCGTACATACTTCTACTGTTGAAATGTATTATGGATAACTTGTTGTCAGTTTTAACAGTCTGATTGTATTGATCATTCGTGTAATAATAACAGTTGTCATTAATATTGGAAAAAAAGTTGTTGTCCGGATCTATATTGTTTTCTATATCCAGTAAATTGTGATCAGAATATTGAAAGGTTTTTAGCTCCACATTGTTGTGATCAGGAATCCTTTGAGATGTGTCATTATTCCCAGTTGCAGATGAGTGATTTATTTCCGATGGTGTCATGGTTGTGTGTTGCGAGATGCGTCATACCTCACAGTCCGTGTCATGGTGATTATTGGTACTTGTCCAGTTCCTCCATGGTCCTGATGACCACAACCTTGGCTTGCTCTGGCGTTCCGTTGAGTTTGATGAATACTTTGCCATTATTAGTCCATGTGCTTTGAATTTTTCCCTGCTTTCTCAAGTTGCGTGCCTTCCATGCAATGTCAGAATTTCGTTTTGTGAGGTGCTCATTCATGAATACATCTGTTCCTTTAAGTTTCCTTCCCTGTTTCAGCAGCGTAGATTTGTACTTCCTATTTAAGAATCTCATGATAACGGCCGGTGTGTTTCTGTCATTTCTCCGGGGCAGGGTATGGCACGCTTCCACGTTGTTTAAATCCACATCAATGCCCTTTGAGTGGAGGAAAGCAGCCACCTGCTGCTCTGCCGATCTGCCATCCTGCTCACCGGGCTCCATCCCGTTGTCATTGGTCACTGCCCGGGCGTATGACCGCGGTTTAATGCGGAGTCCGGTGATGATCACATCATTTATCCTGGAGTACTGCTCCAACTCCGCCACTCGGTTCTCCAGTTCCTCCAGACGCCGGTCTTTCTCGGCGTTCTGGATCTGGAGAGCCGTCACCTGCTCCACCAGCTTCAGGATTCCTTCCTGCTGCTCTTTAATAGCAGACATTTCCACTGTCATAAAATCGAGGGTCGCCTTGAGATCACAGGCCCCCTCAGCTGTTGTTGCCTTCTTTGGCGGCATACTGCTGCTTGGTAACGCTAGCGTTCGCCGCGTCAGCTGTTTACCTGGCCACCGGCTAACTAGTTAACAAACTAGCATACAAGGCCATGTCTCAAGTCAGCGCCGCAAAATAAAGCAGTGTCCAATGGCCAATACTGATCAGTTTTCAAAGATCAGTATTCAAAATGCTTCTGATAACTTTATATTCAAAGTCGAGCACCAACTCATGAGAGAGCGAATACCACACATCACACACAGGAAGTGTGAAACAAATGTCTGAAAAAATAATGACATTCTTATCAGCCTCTGATTATGTTTAATGCTTGTTAAATATTAGCATGCTAACACACTGAAGTAAGATGTTGAAAATGCTCAGCTATATACTTCAGTAACTCAAACATCAGCATGTTAACATTGTCATTATTAGCCAAGCTAGTATTAACATTTAGCTCAAACAAACATCTCTGTTCCTATAAAGACAGCCTCGCAGAGCTGCGATAGTATGGCTATAGACTCTTATTCTTGTTCTGTCATGTTTTCAAAAAAGTGAACTGCTGCTACAAATCCTAAGAGCATTTTCTGCATTAAATATCTGTCTATCTTTTCCTGTCTATGCCTCGTCTATAATAGTTCATTTAGATCAAATGAATATTTGATAGGGTCAGTTTTAATGGCAACAGTGTTTGAACATTTTCAGATCATAGTATCAAGAAACCTGCTGGGGACAATTGTACAATCTTGTCTTTCAGGAGAAAACAAGGGAGAAACACAGACCTCGGCTAATTTGATTGGCATCTATTTTGATGACTGCTGAAGTGTCCAGGTGCCCTCTTATCTAATTCTCTGTTCGGCTGGGAGGCTGGAGTCTATAATAGCCTCGTTATGGAAGCCTGTTAAATTCATTATGAAAGAAGGAAGCAGGAGCGACAGTGGGGGCAAGAGCTCGGTTGTTCTGACATTCTTCTGGCAGAGACTCTGCAGGGGGAATAGTGTTTCTCATTTTCATTACTTTTCATTAGATAACACCTCGCTTTTCACAAGCAGTTAAAAAGATGAAATGCTATTTTGCACTTTTGCCATGTTTTCTCCACACACATAGCTGCTTCCAAGACTGTTGTGTTAAAAATGGAAACAGAAAAATGTTTAAGATTAAAACTAAACAAGGTCTTGGTTTGAATGTTGGGGAGATTATTTAAATGTGTCTATATTCACATCATGTATCAGACCAATAAGTGGCACAACTTTGACTGACATATGGGTATATCATCAGGACAGAGCTAATGTGAAACATTTTCTGATGCAGCCACCCACGTTGTATCGCTGAATATATGCCACAGTTTGCAGCACCTCCTCAGTCATTGCATAAATTATCACGGTGAAGATGACACACAGTCTTGCATTTGGAAGTTAGATTAAGTTCCATGATCCTGTCTTATGAGCATGCTTGGCTCTAACTGACATACTGTACATTTCTAATTACTGTAATTACTTAAAAAATGTGTATTTTTCAGATATTACACGAGTGCAGTCATAGCCATTATAAACAGTGTGCATCAGGGTGGAAGGGATTGTTATCTAATCATAATTCATATTGCCACCACATTAATGTAATTTGTTAATCACAACTGCTGTAATTATCACCATGCAAGTTTAAAAAGGCTTGTCAGATGTTTAAAATATAAGCTTTTTGTATTTGAAAGAGGGAATGAATGAAGGGATGATAATGAGGAAAGATCAATGAGGGAGAAAGTCAGGATGCAACAGCAGAGGCAGAAAAACATATAAAGTAAAGAAAAATACATGATTTCCTTGTATTAAGAGAACAACACAGAAGACATTACTGCACTTTTAAATCAAAATGAAGACAGTTGGAGAGGAGAAGAGGAGGAAAGGAGAGGAGATGTGTGTGTTGTAAAGAGCTCTGCTTTCTGTCAGCAGCTATTCAAGGTAAGTGTTTGGACCAAACTATCCTTGTGAAACTGCATCAGTCTTACTTTGGAGAACACTGTACACTCACGGATTGAAGAGTCAATGGTAAAACTTGTGGACTGTCAGGTTCCTCCAAGTTTATCAGGGTCGTGTCTGATGGTTCACCTTCAGATGCTCTAACTGCAGGAGTCAGTTGTTTAACATTACATCCTAACAGGACAGGATCCAGCATCTCCTGTCCTGTCAAGGGCGTTAAACGTTAGACTCCTTGTGGAAGAAGATTGTAGGTACAGCATTTGGTTTCAGTTTTCGCTTATAACCAGCAGCTCCCGTTAGCTCTTTTAACATGCTGTGGCCAACTAAATGCATCAAATGGATCAGGACTGAAGTGGCGAAAACACAACCCTGGGTCTTTAGGAAGCTGTATTCGTCCTCAAGCATTTTCCCATTTCTTTCGCTTCTTATCACTGGAAAGCTGTGAATACTTATATCTATTGTATCGTTTCATTTCGACTGGAAATTACAACCAAAAGCAGCACAGTCTCCTCTCGAATTGAAACCATTTTACATCATCAACCCACGTAGTGTAATGGCGGCCTCGGAATGTCAAAATATTAGGGTGTAACAAATAACCGATTTGATCGGAAAATCGGTTTGATTTAAACGATGCGAGTGCATTGGTACAGGGACTTTGAATCAATCTAAACGTAGCATGAACCGGCCAATGGCCCGATTACAAAGTTATGAATCAGTTTGTTCCTGATGTGCTGCTGAAAGCTCTGTTTGCTCCCTGTCTGCGTCTCTCTCTTTCTCCTATAAAAGTCTTGCGAAAAAAAAGTAAGTTCAAAAAAAAAAAAGTCTTGCGATACTCGTCACAGTAACGTCAGGTAGAGCTGTATTTGCGAGGGAAAGATAAAAATGTCAGACACCGGCACTATTCACAACGCACCGTCGAGCTTAAAGTATATACACGTATATGCAAAGAGTGTAAAATAACACTAAAGTACACGGGTAGTACAACAAATCTCAACACTCACTTGGTGAGACGGCATGGGGAAACAAGCGATGAGGAGGCTCCGCTAACACAAAGACAGACATACAAGACTTCTTCCAGCCAAAACTCAGCCACAACTTGGCTAGAGCTAAGGTCATAACGGCTTCAATAGCCCGGTTCATTGTTAAAGACTTAAGACCATACTGTGTCGTGGAGAATGAGGGCTTTCGGGACATGATCAAAACTTGTTTAGTTGTTTCTTTGGCTCTAATTTGTGCCAATAGTGAACTTAAATATTGTTTGTTTTTCATTGTCATAGAGGCTTTGTAGAGTTCATACAGTGCAATAGTATTAACTTATGTTAATTCATAATGTAAAATGATTGTCTACTTTAAACAAAGAACTATCAGATTGTATCATACCGCATCAAACTGAACTGCACTGTATCAAATGGTATCGTATCAAAATCCTACTGAATCGAATGGAACCAAATCGTTCTATTTAAAAATGTATCGTTCATGTATCGTATCATACCCCATGTATCGACATATGTATCGAATCGTCATATATTGGAGAGATGCACATCCCTACAAAATATGTATTAAATGTCGAGGATTTTTAAATAATGAAAATATTTATAGTGTTTCTAATGACGTATTTTAGTAGGAGAGTTCAATTATAGTGTATTAAGGCAAACAAGTCTTAATAGTCAGGGTTCCTTTTAAGGAATAATCTAAATCCATCTAAATTCAAAACACAAGACTGGAACTTAAAATGAATGACAGGTCTTTTAAAACAGAGGCTAAAACTATATATGGCAACCATATGTTTAATTATGCTGTTTAAGGGTTGTTTACATCAGTAATGTTGACGCAAAAAAAGATATTTTTTAACTTCAAGCACAATGAATGGGACCGTCAACTTTTGTGAGAAACACATTAGGGGTTGCTAGTAACAACAACATGAACATCAACGTATTCATGAAAAAAGGCATGAATGAGGGGCAGTAATTGCACACTCTGCCCTTAAAAATTTATAGAATATACATGTAGATCATGGATCTTTAATTACCATTGATATGAGCGAAACCTGCCGTTGAGTGTTTAATCAGGCTCAAGGAGAGAAACAGCAAACCAGGGACGATTGGATAAGAGAGGATAAAAGAGAGCACATCAGCCCAGGCACTAATTAGTAATAGTACCCACGAGTACACGAACAGGCATACAGTAATTACATGACACAGACAATAAATATAAATACAGGTAAGTCATGTCACCAATTAGTATCTCTATAAGGAAAACAGATGCCAGGTACCTCTGTGAAGCAATACACACCAATTCCCTTTCAAAAAACATACATTATTAAAACTCTAGCAAAATGCTGTTTAATAACTTAAGACTAATTAACAATTTTTATTTAAATCCACAGATTGTGTGTTCACACGAAAAACCTCCCATTTGTAGATTGTTTACAGTGCTCCCTCTTTATCATTTGTTAGGCTGCTGGTTTTCTTTGTTGCTTTTTGCAGCAGCAGGGAGCTTCCCAAAAAGTTTAACTGTACTGTCATGTCAAAATGTGTTCATATCTGTATTTGCATTTGCAAGTGTTCCTGACAGTAATATTATTGCAACCTTACGCAATATATCTAAAAGGTCATCTTTCTAAAATTAGAAAGCATTAGAGGAGTTGAGCAAGTTACAAATTCTTTTCCCATTTGTTGTTTTCAGCTACGTTGGCTCGAGGGCAAAAATGTATGTACTGTTGATTTGGACGGAAAATATGGAATGAATGAACTATGTGTACATCTTCAAATTTTAATTTAATGGGTGAATAAAGGATGAATAATAATCCATGTTTTGTCTGCTGATATGTGTTTTGTTTTACTGAGCTTGTTGTTAAAGCCATGGGAGGGAGACCTGACTTATGGTTGTCATAGCTGTCTGTAGGATGCAATCTCATAATCTGAAGGTTACTTTTAGTAACTATGGTCTTCTGTTCCATCACTACATGCTACATGCTGGATATTTATAGAAGATTAAATAATGAGATTTACCAGTGTTTAAAAATAAATAATGTTTTGGACTTTTTGGGTTTATTTTTCAGCCTAAAGCCAGGTAAAATCTGCCCCTCTGTGAAATAGGAAAGACATGTTCCTGTTAGTATCTTACATCTGTTAGATTTTTTTTTACAAAACCACATTACAAAGCCAGTGAGTAATCTCTTCACTTTAGTACAGTTAAATTCTGGCTAATTTCAGCGTGATACTTGGTTTAGATGGAAACAGACCATAAATGCCATTTTGTTTATTGCTGATATCTCTTAAGGTCAAAAACAAGATGTACAATTTACACACAGTTCAGGTCCAGTATAGTAGATAGCAGTACATAAGTCAAACGTCTGCATTTTAGTGTACTATAATAACCTTAAAGCACCTGTTCCTATGAAATGGTATGACTCCAAATGTTCACACTGGAAATGATTCAGCTGAATGAAGAAATGCAGCAGCACTGTATTTTAATTCATTCTTGCCAGCAGGGACACATTTTCTTACTTGTTTATGATTGTGCCACAATTCTCAATGGCCCTGTACAACCCCCTCTATGTGTCATGTTTAATCAGCAGTTTATGTCATGAAAAGATGTAGGCTGATGCTTACCTAAGACAAATGTTGCCTCTTTGCCTTAACGTACTTCCTTTAAGTTTGGCACACAGGGCTGTTATTCCATGCTATTCTGTGATTTTCTTTGCTGTAAACAAAATTATCCTACGGCACTTGTTCCCTGCCATAAAGTGTCTGACAATCTGTCCGATATCATGTTTCACACAAACAGCAATTTCCTGACAGGACTTGCTTACAATGACAGCCACACAGCATAAAGATCAAAGCTACTTGCAGCATTTCAGTCCACACTAACAGTGTTATGCTCCAAAAAAGAAAATGTTCTGTGTTTCACTGAGGGCAGTTCATCACTTTTCCATCTTAAGGAAAACTGGTGTTTTACTTTAACAACAAGCCAATCTAACATAAATATGAAGTCATTGAACTGTAGCTTCAAAAAGCTTTTTACAGGCTTAATATAAGTGTTTGCTACTGTATTGCACTTACACGTCTGGATGGTCTTTTGATATTTTATTCCCTACAGAAAATTTCACCACAGTGACACCCTGCGGTACATTGGTTGAGCCACTCCTAACTTAAGTTGCATTTACTCATCACTCTGCTCTGTTAAACAGAGGGACTAGAGAAGCATAAGTTACCTTTTTATACTTCATATTTTGACCAGTATTATTTTATGTTGTATGCTTGTTCTCATTCCACAAGAAATAAGATAAAATATTTCTTTACATTTTAAAAGAGAAGATGTGTTTTTATAGGTTTCTCTCACTCCCCCAATGATCTCCATTTTCTCCAAATGTGTGGAGAAGCTAAAAACTCTAACTCTGCATAAGTTACTACATGCTTTGAGCTAAATGCTCAATTTAACGTGCTAACATGCTAACATAACATGTTCATGTTAATGATAATCAACCTTTTTAGTTTAGCGTAGTATTGGCCATAAATGTTATACATTTCATGTCAATTCATTTCATAGTTGTTGAGATATCTCAATAAAAACAAAAGACATCAACGTAGAGAAAAAGTCAGGAAAGGAATTTACAATGCATCTTCTGAAACCATGAAAACTTATTCAAAATTTGGTGCCAAGCCATGAAGTAGACCACTAAGTCAACCAACCAACAGACTGACACTGTCATCCCTAAAGCCATCTCTGGCATGGCTAAAAACCTTAGACCAAGGCAGGTTTTAATGGGTGGTCAGAGCTGGTCACCCACCCAAAAAAAAAGCACAAAAAAAAAGCAATAATATAACTCTGTGGTCTGTAGCATTCACCATGTTGACCTCAAATATCCATAACCTCAAGATTCCACATTTCTAGCCTTCTGCCCAACAAAATTTCCACTAACTCAGCCATGAAAAAGGAAGTGATGTCATAGTTCCCATGTGGGTAGTAAAAAAAAAAATACTGAACAGAATAATCACAAACTGTAAACAGTGTAGGAGCTCTGCTGCATTTGGTAGTCTAGTAGTGCACTATGACAGAAGAGAAGGTGAAAGCACGCTGCTGTAATAATTACTTCTCCATATCCAAATGTGGTGCGTCGCACTTTCAAGCTGACCATGCTAATTCACTCATGTATTGCATAGTTGTTATTTTTCCCTTAATAAATATTACCATAGTTTTGTTTCTGACCTCTGTCACATATAATAATATGTCTTGGAAGTAATGAATTATTCTGAAGTGACAGAAAAATCTTAATTTTAAAATATAAATAATATACCCAGTGTCACAAGTGGTCATTGAGCCCTTGTGACAGTTTTGTGCTTCAGACAGATGAAATTCACTATACACTGACGCAATAAAGAGTAACAATGTTTTCTTTATCAGTAACTGCTGATTTCTAATCTGCTGTATGAAGGTACTGTGATTTCCACACAAGAGTGCCTAATTAGTAATCAGTACAAGTGCTCAGTGCTGATAAAATACAAAAAGATGATCTGCAGAATACCTTTCATTCTTTTCCTATTTTTTCCCTCTGGTTGAAGATGGGGCTTTCAACAAAGTGCTGCTATTTAAATCAATACATCCCTCATTACAGAATGATGAATATTTCATCAGCAAGACTACTACTTCAAATGAATAATTTAACTGTGTTATAATAGCCAGGGTTGGGGGTTCAGTCGTACCCTGGTCCCTCAGCTTTTAAACCCAACCACTCATTATGACACTCTTTAAAAAACTGCATAACCCCACCGAAAAGGTCCTGGATTAGGTTCAGAGATTGTTCTCTCTGAAAATGCCAGGGTCGCAGTTCAAACCACCAACAGTAAAGGTATCCTTAGCTCCAATTAGCCATGATATATAATTGTATGAAAAATGTTTCACTTTATTATAATGAGCTCCTTGCTTGGGAAAATCCCACATGGATGAATGGCTTTTGTGCTTATTATAAATACCAAACCTTCTCATGACCTAAAAGAATACTCTATCAAATATTCAAAGGACTGTAAGGAGTACTGTAAATATGTGTGTCACTGGCATAATGTCTGCACAGTCTGGTTTGCAAACAAAAGTTATTTTTGTTTGGTTTTTTTACTTTTAAACTTGAAGACTGCTGTTCAATTTGTTGTTTTATACACACATGTTACAAACAGGTACAAAATAATAAAATTAAGCTGTCTTTTTTTTTTACACACTGCATGCAGCTTAATGAAAGATGAACTGCAGGAGAGCTGCAACATTCAACTATTATAAGACAACTCCTGCAATTATTCTAAAGCATATTCATATAATAAGATACAAATTAATAGAAAAAATACTGATTTATTGTTCAAAAACATAAAACATCATAATATCTAAAACTTTGATGATAAAACGAGCCTTAAGCTGCAACATATCTGAGTGTGATGTAAGGATCCTTTTCATTTCTTTTGTCAAGAATATTACTCAATATGTACTGAGCAGGGTTGCATTTGGTAAGTAAACTTGTTTGCACTGTCTAGTTGGCAAACTAATATAATAAAAAACTGATATAATAAAAACTAATGGTGACACTGTTTCTAAATGGGCCCAAACATACTGTGTATTTGACATGTTCTTAATTACCAGCTAATGTATCAACCCAGTTACTTCCCATTTCATACAAACAGTCAATGCTGTTTTCTTCTAATGGTTAGCACAGATTTCTCTAACTTTTAATCAAGTATCTTTGTGCTCACCTAGCAAAATCCTCAACCTGCACTAACAATTTTTTGGGGCACTTGGTGGCAGCAGAAACAAGTTGTGAACACATACCTCGAAAAACTTGCTGCTAAACAGTTGCTTATTTACACAATATTGTCATTCATTATGAGTTGTGTTTTTGGCCACCTGGAAAATGGAAGTCCAATAGTCACTCTCTTATTGCTCTGTTGTTGGTCTTGACCAACTCCTGAGGGAAATATCTGGCCGCATAGCTACTAAATGCTCAACTATGTTCCCAAGCTAGTTGCTAATTGTGTCTGTTAGCTGTTTGGTACTTAGCAGGTAGTGTACAGGGGCTTTTGAGGGGTTTTTTCCCACTGAAAATAGCTTCCTCTTGAACGTCCAGTGTATAGAATTTAGTGGCATCTAGCAGAACAGACTTGACAGAAATGGAATATAATAGTCATAATTCATGTTTTAATTGGTTTATAATCTCCTGAAAATAAGAATTGTTGTGTTTTCATTACCGTAGAATGAGCCCTTTTTTATCTACATGGGGAGCGAGTCCCCTTCCACAGAGCCCGACATAATGCATTGCCATATTTGTACATTAGCCCAGAATGGATAAACCTAACACAGGTTCTAGAGAGAGCCTTTCGCCTTTTTCGCAAGCTTCGCAGCCACTGTAGGTACTCCTACACACTTGGAAGGGGAGAGGGAAGGGAGGGTTATTCAGTTGGATGGAATTTGTCACTCACCCCTAGATGCCACTAAATCTTAGACACTGGTCCCTTAAAACAACACTATGAGAGCAGTGAGAGTGATCCAAAACAGTTCTCTGTAGGTTCATCACTACACGAAAGAACCCTCACACATTACACATTGTCATTTGATATTTTGTAATTTAAAAAAATATTGATTATAGCTGCTTTAATGTTTTCCAATCAGAAGACATTCACATGAATTGTTTTGAGATGGTAATATGCATTTTGGAAAACGCTCAGTTGGGTTGTTTTTAGGGTAATTGTCAAACATATTTTGTCATATCACTATAGCCCTTATAAATAGCATAGCACTCTTTCCCCCTGACAAAATTAAGCTCCATAGCAGGGAATTTGTATTGAGGCATGCATCCATGGAACAAATTCTAGCCCTCTTGTACAACGTGGATTGAGCTAAGTAATACCACAAAAAGGATAACTTTATTATCAGTGACATCAAATTCACTATCATACATAAAATATCGAGTGAGTAGATTGTAACCTTCGGTATCTCCATGGGGGAAAGGGATGAATCCACTTTCCCCCTTCTGAACTTCATCAAAATGGAGATAAGAGTTCTTTCAAGTGTTGAGCTGTGCTGGGTATTAAGTAACACAAGGTCAAATTCAGTGTTCATGTAAGATTATGGAAATGTCAGTCTTTTCTCTTCCTCTCAACTCTGCAGTTAAGAACATTGACACAGAGACCACGGTGGTTAAGTATGTCGTACACAGATAGATGTGTTGATTGCATGAGAGGCACCTATTTCAGTCACATGCCTGCTTATTGGTAGTCTTTCACTCAGACAGGTTATAATTTCTGTGTAATTACTTCCATTAGCATGAATTGCTCTTTTGAAGCTTGAGTATGTAATGACATATTGTAAATGCAGATAGTGGGGCACAAGCATCATGAGCTCTGCAATCTCCTTCTTGAGAAGGCTGTACTGCCTCTGCAAATAAGGCATTTATCGAGTTAATTCAACAGCATCAAAGCACAAAAATCTAATATATCTGCTCATAACTTTTTTTTCAGCAGAATGTAGGCAGAGGTGGATATAATTTTCTAGCTGTCCTCTGTAAGCATGAAAAGACTCACATTCATGCTACATTTTTTTTAATCATTAATATACAGTAGTGATGCATTCTTTGTATAAGTTTAGCTATATAGTATATACATTTAATCTGTGTCCAGTGTATTAAAGTTGTTATAAAGGGATTTTCCTCTTTGTGATATCATACTGGAGGAAAAACAAACATCTGGTGTCATTTTCCTTTATTTTTCACACTTTCTAATGCCCCTGAAGACTCTTTTTTTCAAGGACTGTATACATGTAGACCTATTACATTTCTCTTTGTTTTAAGGTGATAAACAACTATTCTCTTTTTTTACTGTCAAATATTCCTTTCCTGTCAAGCTCAAAAGGCATCTGTAAAAAGTTAGCTGCTTCCTCCTTTGTGTGAGCTTGAATTCATGCCTGTTACAATAGCTTCTAGGTTTCTGCAGTGGAAAAAAGTATCAAAAGGTCATAGAAACATCTCAAACCACCCCTGTGGCATTGTACGTTTCCGCACTATCTATCTGTAATCTCAGCATGTTCCAAACAATCGTGGTTTCAATAAACTGTGGCCTTTCTTGGCTGGTATATAACCAATGTTCAGAGAAATAACTGACTTCTAAATGGCCTCATAATAACGAGTGAGCTTCAAACACTTCTCATGTGGACTCCACTACAGTACATATATGTTACAAAATCCACCCAAACATTTGATGTATAGAATCGAGACAAATAAAAGTAAATAAACAAAAAAGAAAAAAAAAACTGTTATGTAGCCCTTGTCTGTCTGCCAAACAGTTAAGATCCTGACCTTTGAGCTTCTAAACCAATGTATTTAGCATTGCTGGTAAATCTTTTTAGCAGTGAGACATTCATATCCTCTCCAACAGTATGTCCTCCCAGACAATGCTGATAGTGATGGTGGAAGTAACTTATCTGGATCTATATCTCCCCGGACTCTCCCCTATCTCTCCATCCTCTGTCCAAGAGACCTACTGAATGACAAACTGTACTGTTCTCTGTGGATCAATGGCTCATAAGTATAAACCAATTTCCTTTACAAACTGCACTCTGGGAAATAAAAAGACACACTGCCTCGGGAGCCTGACACTGTGTGAGCTTCAACAGCCTATTAATCATTTTAATCTTGTCGAACTTTGGTGGATGTGTCAAACTTTAGAGATTAGGCTAAAAGGTAAATCTTGCAAAAGTAAAACTCACATCAGAATAATGTTTTATGTAGGAAAAATAACTATTGTACCTTTCAATGAAAATATCACATCATCCTTTTCATATAGGTTTGCTTGTTTAGCCTTTTAAATTGGATTATCTGAGAATATAATTCATCAGTGCAAAGCTTTCTGACATTCAACAACCTCTTGAGTGTTTAAGAGTCCTTTAATGCACCACCAAGCAGAGTTTTGAGAATGGGTTTTGTCTGCAGCTGCAATGCAACACCCCAGAATACTCTCTGGGCCTGATTTACTAAAATCCCAAATAGTGGGTACAAAATTGCGTGCACAGTGCCATAGATTGCGTGTTTCGTTTGTGTGCGGTGTACTGTGCAGGGTGATCTACTAAGAATAACTGCGTAAATTAAAACAGGTGCAACAGGGTGGAAACAGCAGTATTTAAATGAGGGTTTTGCGTGTCTTTATGGAGAGTATTTGTGATCAAGTCAATGCTGTTAGTAAAACCAAAAATATTCCACTCCAAAAATATTAACACAGGTGGAAAAAATCTGTCCTGTGCGTATTCTGTCATTGTGCCTCCGTCTCCTCCTCTCCACAGTGACAGCAGTCATCTGTTCACAGTGTGCAGCCGGTTAATACCTGCCCTTCAAAGGTATTATTTATAGACGCAGTTAGCATCAGAAAAAATACCTTCAGGTTTGGTAAATCACAATGCGTGTGCCAAATAACATATTTACATTTTCTCCTCCTTTTATTTTACACACTGGGGTTGAAACGCCCCATATCATATATATATATATATATATATATATATATATATATATATATATATATATATTATTACATCTTCATTATGGCAAATGTACTTAATGGACAGTGCGTATTATCTTGCACAGTTGAAAGTCGCAAACCTCAGTTCGCTGTGTTAATAGATTAGCTTGCACATTTTCTGCGGGTGATGTCAAGTTTGAACACGTTTTTACACACGCAGACCTTTAGTAAATCAGGCCCTCTGTAGATTCTTCTCATTGATACCAGTATCACAATACTGAATAAAAAATAAGCGATATTGCAGTATTGGAGATTTTTCGCTTTTTTTTTGGCAGTTTTTCAAACTATTATTACTGAGGCCATATTTCTTTACTGCACATATTTGCATTGTACAAAAGTAAACTTTTTTTGGTGGGAAAAAAAAAGTCAAATGTGTGAATAGACTGAAACAAAAGCACAAACAGAAATACTAAAAACAAAATACTAAATGGAATATATGGTAAAAAAGAACCAGTATCTACCTCAGAGAAAGAGATATATAACAAGAGGAACCATGTATACCCTCACTTTTGGATAAGATTAATAAAATTAGTATAGATTACAGTTAATCAAATAAATAACCATCTCAACAATGAAAAGGTTGTAGAAGGGATGTTTTTTTTCTCGTTCTATTATCGAAAGAAAAGGCGAGTTGGTTTTAGCTATTTGTTATAGAAATCTCGAGTCAATTCAGATAGTCCAGGAGATATGGATGTCTTATGCAAAAAGATTTATTGACATGCACAAACTTGATCGACCAAGGAGATAGCAGTTACAATTCAAAATGCTTGTGGAGACCCAGTGAAATGCCACAGCAAATCTGAAGGAAAAGAGTTGAAACTCAGTTATTCAGGCACTGCCCAGGCAACCTTGCCCCTAGTCATAACATCACTATAAGACTGTTTACTTTAGCACTGTCTCTATGGCAACAATCATAAGCTGAGGTCAGCTCGACCAGGAGGAAGGTAGCTGTCTTCATCAGACCACACAGCTGATAGATGACCCCTGCAACTTTTTACGGATCCTGTTTTATGTCCAGGCTTTGAATGGCCAACAATCTTTGTTGTTGCTGTGTCTGCATTTCTGCATTGTTAACTTGAGACTGGTGCACAAATAATTATTGCAATTCTGATGGAAGAATGTGCTATTTTGATTTAAGAAAAAGCGTTACACGAGGAAGTGCATTATGCTACAGGAGTGGTTAGTATATAAATGAACAAGGTTTAACAGCCAGCTTTCATGACTACTTACAATGAATGTGTAAGTTACTGGAGAATCCACATTTTATGCATCTGACAATGCATTGCATTTATGAAAAATTTCCAAGAAAAGTATCAAATACAGTTTAATCTTTCAAAACAGAAAGATTGTCACTTTCTGTCTTGAAAGTGCATCCTGGACGGCAGCTTAACCATAAAATACCTTTTGTTTTCAATGGCATTCAAGTCCTTCTCTGCCTTTTATTATTATTCTCTAATTAACAAGAACTCTTGGTTCTTCAACACCAACCTACACAAATCGCATCTCTTCTTGAAGTTTCACTGTTTCCGTTTTAGTCTCTTGTAAAACTGCTCACCATACATCATAATTTTTTTTTTACCAACAGTCAATACTGCCACTGCTACTGCTAACGTTGGATTATTAAACACAAGTCTCTTCCAAATAAATCTCTGATCTTTTATCAAGACTTAATTGCTTCCAAATTCACTATGGATTTCTGATAATTGAATTGTGGCCGAGTGATGAAAGCTTTGCAGCATTGATTGAAGCCACTCTTGCTATCTAGGCTGTTCCATTCATGTTAATGGATTCGCAGTTATATCAATTTAAGAATTATATAAATTGATTTCAAATGGTATCCCTTCCATTTGCTCATTTTAACTCCTTGCTTGAGAAAATGAGTTTATTGAATAATTACGAAACCCTTTTTTGCATGTCTTGGACCGCTGAAACAAAAGATAATGTGTGACCTCCCAGAACTTCATGACAGTATGACAAAAATGTAAGTCTAAAATTTTAACATCTGTATTTATGAATGTCTCCTATGACTTTTCATTGGATTTATGTATCGCATCATTTTGCCGGTAAGTCTATTAGCGATCATATATCATCATCATAATTAAAAGATCATTGACAGTAGTGCTGTTTGGACTCACCACCGCTTACCATATGGTAATTGTTTTCAATGTCTAGTTGCCCAGCCTCTGCCAGCTTTTGTGCATCTGTCTACTGTAGTTTTAACTTTGAGTCTGCCAGTAAATGTTCACAAGCTTTTTTTTTTAGCTTTTTTTCTCTTCCAACAGTACTTCAGTGCTTTGGCTCAGTTCTGAAGAGTTTGTTGATTGCTTCAAATGCACTTGCTTGAGTTCTCTTGATGCTGTTGCTCCTTTTAAAAACAAAATCATAAAAAAATCCCTGCCTTGACTAAATGAAACCACTTCAGCCATGTAGAGAAGATGGCTTAATGTTATATCATGAATTGGCATAATGTTTTCAATTATTTGTGAATGTTCATCTGCAACAGACATTATTTTGGAGACCCTTCAGTTCAAAATGCCTTTTCATATTTGAAAGCATACCATGCTAACTTTTATGCACTGTTACATCTGTTGTTTCTACAACCCCATCAGAAAAGCACTTCTTTCTCATTTACCAACTGCTGCTACTACTAAAACATAAGTGTCTTTCTAACAGTGTACATCCAGTAACAAACACACCCACATCACTTATTTTTATACTTGTTATCTGCTTCAAAATTAGTATTTACTGATTGATAGCTTTGTCCTATGATCCCTAAAATAAAAGACTGGATAAAACAACTCCAGGGATTTTATCTACTCATCCTCACATATCCTCACACAGAGAGGCTGTCAGTGAGGATTCTCTGTCATCCAGATCACAGCACATCTAAAAGTAGGAAGTCTAAGGCAACTGGACTTGCTGTTTGGTCTTGAAGACAGTTTGATGCTCACTGAAAATGTTTCACAAGTTTGGCTAACCAAATTGGAAGTGCATGGGCAGTGCTTCTGTCAGGCAACATTATTTTGATAAAGTTGGCATCAGAAAGAAATGAACACATCTGGAGAGGAGGCTCCTCTAGTAGCTAAAGCTTTAAAATAGAACATATTCTTTGAATTAGGTACAAGAAGTAGCAAAAGTGAATAGTTGATTAACTGATATTTCGATTGACAGAAAATCAATCTGCAGATATTTGAGGTGTTTCTCAGCCTAAACGCCAAACTTCTCTGGATACTGCATCTCAAATGTGAGGATTTTCTCAGTTTTATGTCTTTGCAAAATTAAATATATTTGCCTTTTGCTGCAAAGTAACCATAAAACAATTTTCTTGAATTTCAGACTATGCGATTGTGAAAATGGTCTGCAAAGAAATTGATAATTAAAATAAATGTCACCTGCAGCCATTGAAAGAAGTAGGCATAATCAATGAAACTGATTGAAAATTAATATTAAAGGACAGATGAAGATGAAAACCATGAACAATGTAATCACATTTTGGATTTAAAAAAAATATATATTTATTTTCATGTACAACTGTAAACTAATAACTACTAAACTATACATCATTATCCTGATAATCCTATAGTATTAATTGCTTGGTGATGCGAACAAATGTTGACTGACTCACATATAATAATTAGATGGATAAGAGAAAGAGGAAGAAATGAAGACACACTAAAAAAATCGGGTATACAGTATATTTTTAGGAGCATATCTAGGTTACAAAATGCATTACTAGACTGCAGACTGAGACATATGGGGAAACCAATTCACACAGAACGCTGAAAGGTTCTGATCTCCTGCAAGAGCCATTTTCTCTGAACCTCCTACTTAATGTTTTGACACCGTTATCCATGTAAATGCTCAGCGCAGTGCTTATGAATACTGAGAGCTCTCTTTTGCACATGAATTGTCAGAGTGGTTGGAGATCATTTAATTCTTAGGAGATGGTGATTAACACATGCATTCATTTCAGGTTATACACCTCTTTGATGCCAGAAGAGGGAGGGAGACCAAAAGAGGAAGAGAGAAAGATAGGGTGAGAGAGAGAGGAGGAGGAGAGAGGGAAAGAGGGGATGGGAGGAAAAAGACGAAAGAAAGAAATACAAAGAGACAGAATGAAAGCCACGCAGGCATGGGGGAGGCAAATCCCTCATAACCATGTATTACTGACGTGTCGCAATGCACAGGAAAGAGTCCTCATTAACACTGCTAATACTAAGCACATTCAACCTCATTCAAAAGCACAAAGACCACTTTGCATTGCAGACATTATCAGCATTTCTCTTAGCTCAACAAAGACCGGAATCAAAAAAGGGTAACAGTGTATTGTACAATAAAAGCTGCCAGTAATTACACTACAATGGCCTCGTTGACATAATGTTCAATTAAAGCAACATTTCTGCATATTTCTGTGCAGTCAATGCAATATTTGTGACAGGGGTTTGCCTGAGAGTGTGTTGGGGGGGGGGGGCATTTTTAATCATACATGGTTGTGATGAGTAATGACTGAGAGTATGGAGGGATGATAAATGAGGGACAGAGGAGAAGTTTGATGGTAGCTTTGCAAATATAATTACAGGATTTAACCATTTAAAGGGGTATTGAGACAGTCATTATCCTTGTCTTAATGGTTTCAACCAATCTCATACTGAATGGAGATATTTTTATACCTTCACCACCAATAATATGCCAACACCTTCCTTTGGGTAAATATCTCATTGTTTTTAAAGGTCATGTCCCAAATACTGATTCATAGCTCATGCAAAAGGGCAGATGTTCTTGAATGAAAGACAGCACAGTCATTTGCACAGAGCAACAGCCATCCATGTATTGGATATGTTATCTATAAACTTCTAACCATCCATACATCTTATCCATACGTCAGAGCTGCAACTGCAACAGACAAAATCACACTTAATTCATTCTTTAGTCTCTTGCTCTAGATCTATTAATAATTTAGAGGTCTTCAGCTTTAGCCTAAATGGTACCATAGCCTTAGGTACTGCAGTGCAGTGTCTGAATTTGCCTGTAAAATGAAACTTTCAAAGAAAGAGCCACTATTTTATGAAAAATAAAGTTTGCTGTGGAGTCGTTTTGAAAACATGTTTTTGACTAATATCACAGAAAATGAGAGACAAATGATTTAATAACATGGGTTTTTGTCTTCTCGCAGTATGTATTTTTAGTGGTAACAGGATTCAGTAAAAGATTGGATTCTTCTAAATCTTACTGTTATTAATAGGTTTTGGCACCTATCTTCAAGAATTTAAAATGACCATGACCAAAGCCAAACAGAATCACTTACTGTATATTACTGTATATTATTGGATTTTTTTTTTTCCAAGTTTGTAAAAAGTCTTTAACAAAACCTTAAAACAAAGCTCAGTTCCAAACCTCTTACAGGCCATAATACAACAACAAACTGGAGTCATTCAATCAAAAGGTTTGTAGACAATGTAAAGGATGCTGACTTTATAGAAAATATGGTAGAGCAATGGATATTCATGTTCTACTTCACAATGTGGGTATAAAGCTCAGACTGCCAGTACACAAAATCAACTGAACATACCTTAAATGATTGTTTTGTCATAACTTCAAAAAAGTCGCCCCAAGTTTTGTTTGGAGAAGTGGAAGTATGTATTTCCCCTTGAATGACTCATATAAAATAATTTACATTATTATTTTTTTTTCTAAATTTTTCTGTCACAGTTGGAGTTTGAATAATTGAAACTGCTGGGTGCATTGCAGAAATGCTTGGCCTGTGAAACAGATTAATACTATGATAAATGCTTTTTGTAAATAAAAGAAAAACGCATTTCCGACCTTGTACATTTGAATCTGGATCAACAGATGACGTCAAACTATTCATGATGTCGCTGATACATGTTGGCTCTCACCACAATCAGGTTACCATTCTCACAATCTCTGCATTCTGAAGGATGCCCCGACGCCTTCACTGCTCTCTATCTCTTTTCCAAAGGTAGTGTACATTTAAAGAAAAAAAAAATTAGAGCACCTTTTGTGCAACAGCTCTTCATCTTACAAGACTGTTTTCTTTCACAAACAGCAGCCTGTAAATTCAATTACCCTGTATCCTTGAATGTTGACAGTATTGTTTACAGAGATGGAAGGAAGGAAAGAGAAGGAATGTAAAATAAATGCCAAATAATGTCTGTGGGCGTTAAAATGTAGCACTAATTTAAGTGTTTGTTTGCAAAAGAAATCCACACTGAATAGTTGCATTTTTTTAGAAGAAAGCAAATACAATTCGCTAGTATACTGAATAACATAGTGATTGGGGAACAGGAGAAAGAGGTGATGGTGCTTGTATCCTCATGGCTGTCGTGTCACTACATGTGGACAAACTGTGTGGGGATGATGGGGGACAAAGGAGGCGATTAGTTGGACAGAGTACTCGTAATACACTCTCGGGGGACCAGTAAGTCAGGCAGCTCAATGCTGCAGCCAGGTTCACTGAGCAATTAAGAGAGCTGGGAGAGTCAAAGTGGCTTAGCCTGATGCTCTGCAGCTCTGCACCAGTGTTGAGAGCAGAGGGTCACTTTCAACCCCTATCAGTCCACCTGTGTGTCTTAATGCACCCATCCACACTGGCTAGAGGGGCTGAGAACAGAGCCAAAGGGACAAGTGGGGCCATAGCAGTACATGGGAGGAATTATTCTCCTCTTTCTCCATAACTGTGTCTGACATATCCTTTGGCTTCATTCCCAGAAAACTAGCAATACATATATTTTTCTTTATACCCTTGTTATCCCAGCTCCTTAATGAATTATTTATAGTGGGGAGAGTGAGGGGGTAGAGAGCATTTCCCTCTGAGTAAACATACCAATAAATGGAGAGATGACTGCAATAAAATGTTATGGAAGGCATCATTTGCCCTTTTACCAAAATGGGTTTCAAAGTATTATGGGCTACGCCACTTTTGAGCTTAGAAACATACTAAAACAGGGCCCGGCTTATTAGCAACACAATTCTCTGGAAACACAGAAGTTCTGACTGAAATTGTAGAAACCTTGAATTAAAAGCGCCGGATTAGTATTAGCGGACGCCCTTGTTATAAACTCCATCATTATTAATTTGTGATGCACAAACAGTTGATCTTAACTGTAATAATCCAGGCTTCTGCATGAACTGAACTGATTAAATCCACCTAAATATTTCATTTTCTAATGCAGTTTGACCTCCATGGTAGAGTAAGTGAATACAGAGTGTTACTGCCATCACAGGTTGTTTTTGTTTTTTAGATGACTGTCAAATATTACCGATTACTAGTCAGCAATCAGGAACTCAAAGAAAAAAACCTTACTGTACTGGAAGTATTTTGACAGTAAGGTCCCTAGACAATCACCGATCCTAAAAAGGTGTATTTTTGATTCCCCCCCCCAACACCAGACCGCAAGACAAGCAAGATTACAAGAATGAAGGCAGTGATGCCTTCAGGGGAACAATTTCCAACTTACCAGCAGCACATTCATGAGCACTCTCTCACCTAGTGGTCCTCAGAGAAATCTGTGCTCCAATTTACAGCTTCCAAAAGAACGTGAGAATGACTGTCCTGAAATGAGGAATCAAGCTCGTTGTTACATTTCATTAATTTGGAGAAGAAACTTGTCTTTTCATAGAAAGATCAAAAGGCGGAAATTGAACAGCACTCAAAGGCTCTCCTTCTGTCTAAGCATGTATATGTCCTGAAGACTCAATTTACAGCCACTCTTGTTCATTCTTAAGCTTCTCAATGACATTCACACATGTGAAAGTGGATTATTCTCCCACATATGAATCAGCAATCCACAAGTTTTGACTGACTTACTCACACTTGCTAGCAGACTTCCAACGATTTAGAATTGCAGGAGAGGGCAGCAATAGGTCAAAGCAGAGAGCCTGTTAATTGAAGTGGTACAGAATAAAAGAAGGGGGGAGAGTGGAGGGGGATCTGTTCATTAATAATTGATCAAAGAGCCGTTAAATTGAAATGTGTTTGCATCAATTAATCATCCACCCAGATGCCACTAATCAGCATTTTCCATCGCATCATCATAGTAATACTGCAGACTGCACCAGTTGTACTGAGCCTAAGCCATCATTCATCATGTCTTTGTGTGCTCTTAAAGCTGGCCTCAAGTCTGTGACAGAGTGATTAAAACACTATCGCCATTGAGCGCTGCAGGCTTTACTCACAATCTCCTCTGAAAATTGGTTGCAGTCTATACTGTGTATGGTGTGAAACTTGTTTACCATGTTTCCACCAGCTATTGATATTCTTTGAACTTTAACAGGGTAGTGAGCTTTTTTCTGCAGTCTGTGTGACAGTGTCAATTCTCAAAATGTTCAGTTTGATCCTTGTACAGTCCGTTTCAATTAAGTGGTTTATTGTGGGGCTGATTAGGAAAACACAAAGGAAAATGTACAGAAATGCAGCAAACTTAAGTGCAACTTGATTATAGCTCATTAATACTGTACCTAAACATATACCTAAACAACACAACACCTAAACAGAAACGCTTGTGTGTTGGTGTCTGTGTTTGATTGACAGCAGCTTCCAGGCTGAGCTCTGCCGGCATCAAAAGGGGAATATGAGACAAAGTAAACAAACTGCAGTGCTTTGTTAGCAGTGGTATTCAAAAGTAAGGACCACAGCAGCATCTAAATGGACCAACGTGACATTTGCATGCTATTTAATGTGCTGCAGCTGAGCAGCTAATTAACAATCTAGCCTGCAAACTGATGTTAGCGGTGCACTTTTCCCTGCTGGATGTTTAATTCAGTAGCTCCTTGAACAACCTTAGGTGCAGGACAAGATGTGTGTTAATGTCTGTAAGTAAGAAAATAAGACGACTAACTAGAAAGCTAATGTGCTGTATAACAGGATGCTCGATAGGCTGCTGCACACATTTTACTGTCTATATAAAAAAAAATAAAAAAATTTTTAAAAACAGAGAACCATTCTGCAGTATCAGTCAATCAAAAATAGGTGGCACCATCATGAAACCAAAAAAAACATAAAAACAAAAAAAAAACATACATTTCACAATTTTGGTTTATCATTTTTTTCGCAAAGTAAAACACACAACAAGTGATTGAAAGATCAGAGATGAATGCTGGAGTACACACACATACAAAGAAATGCAATTTCATTTCATTTGGACTATCATTCATCTTTAATGCTCCAATCAATGAGCATGCTAAGAGACCCAAATCAAACACACCTACTGTACAATAAGGCTGTGCAGCAAACAGGTGCTGGCAATGTGAAATTGCTCCTTAAAAGAGGAAGACAGAGTGTAATTTGGAGCACAGCATTTGAAACATAAATAGACTAGATTCTTTTTTCAAAAAACACAAGTTGGATATAGAGCAGAGCTGTGTGAAGCTCACAAAGTGCCATTAAAATAGGTGCATTTACTACATCATTATTTAGCCACCGGTGGGTTGCAATTTACTCTCAAGAACATCAACAACCACGGTGTAAGCAGTATAAGCGGTTAGTAGGATATGCAGAGTTACTAGCAGTAAACGTGAGTCATATAGGTGGACCAGATCTGAAGACTTTAAGAACAGCATGACCCAAGAATAACAATAACAATAACATCCACACTGCTGCTGAAAAGATAAACCTTTTGCATTGGACTGTTTTCAGATTACATATTAATAACTAAATGGGACCCAAGATAATGTTCAGTTCAAATCCAAAACAATAAACAAATCCAAAACTAAATTGTGTAGGTAAATAAAAAATTAAAATCAGACCTGGGTTTTTTAATGTTGGTTTTCTCCAGTTCAAACCAGTTGGTTAACGTGAAAGTAGGTGGATATGCGGGAAATCCGTCCACTGTGTGTCAGAGTACAGTTTGAGCCTACTGTATCCAGGTAAGTAGTTGAATCTCATGTATCATCTATAGAAGGTCTTCGGGAACACTCCAGTGTCTAATCCCCTGGCCTACTGGCTCCAACTCAAAAACTTGACCTATGAAGATAAGACAAGACAAGATAATCCTTTATCTTATCTATCTATCTATCTATCCAATCCTTTATTAGTAAAATTGGCTTCTTTTCCCGGGATTTAAAATGTCTCATTTTCTGGGAAAACATTAATCCCTCGTATACATAATATCACCCATAACCATTATAAAAACCAAATAAATTCCTTTCTGAGAGCTAATACATACTTTAATAACTCAATGATGGCTAATGTGCATAATAATTGCAAATATAAAACGGCAGTCATATTCTTCTATGGTGCACCTTTAGCTTGAGCTCAACATTTCACAGTAGGCTAATTAGAAAAAAACCAGGACTAACAAGAACTTCACTGGCAGTAAGATATTTGCCAACTAACAGCATAAACATATAGAACAAATAATTATATGTAAAACACAGAGTTATCATTAAAATACCAGTACTTAAAACATGAGTGCATATCAATTAGTTTCTTTAAACTCAAAGTAAGTACTGTTTTATTCAAGGCAGCTAACACCTTAGCCTGAGTGAATGGGAATTCACATTGACCAAATTAGAGTTTAAACCAGCGGTTTGAGATCGCTAACAGCTTTAGCACAAGTCTATTGAGTAAACAATGATAAAATGTAGCATAGTGGCTAGCGGTCTCATGCATTTGAGGTTGACTCACCAGTGCATAGCACCAAGTTAGCGAAAAAACGGCGTTGTTGTTGTTTTTTTAATCCATTCTATTATCTTGTGGTGTTTTTTAACATAACATATGAATTACCAACGTAAATTAATATACTTTGAATTCGTTTTTATCCATGAAATTGCCAATACGCTTTCCACAGAGTCAGCACATAAGTTCAGCAACTATCTGGCACAGTGCCCTTTCACCTTACCAGTTTAACCAAACAGAAAGAGAGTAAGGCGGGATAACCAGTCTTATTGGTTAATATGAAACAGTATCAAATCAGCAATTGGTCGTTAAACAAAGCAATAAAACTAACAGTAACTTATAATTCACCTCACTGTGAAGTTTTATATTATTAGTCATTTATAATTATTTCACATTTAAACACATTATATTGCCAGTGCTCGAGTTCAGTTTCATTTTATTTATTTTTTCTCTCTTTTTCTTCTTTTTTTTATGACAAAAAAACAAAAAAATTGTTTATATGTACACAGCATACAAAACTGTATACACTCTGGGTACATATAACAAATACAAAGAAAAATTAATGTATATGTAAAGAACATTTACATATTACAACTAGAGATTAATGCTAGGGGTAGGCCTATGAGGATTTATACAAAAAATGTTAACTGCACAATGTGTTACACTTTTAATTGCTTTTGGTTTTAGGGAGGAATGAATTCAACTGAATTAATGTATTGTTTGATCTCATTGCTAAATGCAATAAAGCCTGTAAATTTACAATCATAGATATGGAATTTGGCCATAATAATAATAAGACTTATCATGTACAAATGATGATGATGATGATGATGATGATGATGATGATGATGATGATGATGTTATTTTCCACAAGACCAAACAATACATTCTTCCAAATTAAATTATAACTTTCATCAATATTTTCAACAATAAAATCACAAAGGTTTTTCCAGAATATCTTCTCAAATGGGCAATGACAAAATAAATGTACAATAGGTTCTCGACTTTCACGACAAAAACTACATCTAACATCAATGTCTCTTTTAAATCTCTTTTTAAGATCATTTTTAGCTGAATAGACTTTATGCATGAGGAATTTTTTTAAGGAATTTTCTCTCTTTGTCTACTGTGGGCTACACTTGCAATGTAACATTATATATGTACAGTATAGGCACTTTCTTTGCCTCACTGTGTGTTTGTGGGCTGCTCCTGCTGTGGTGTTCATATTGTTATGTAGACACTGCTTGTGATGCTTTGTTCTGCTATTCTATTTGATCATTCATGTAGCATTTTAACTGTTGCATCAAGTGATATGAGTATCACTTATATAACTTATGAGTGATATGAGTTTTGTACTCTATTTGCATTAGTGATATGAGTTCTGTACTCTATTTGCATTAAATCTAGTGAGACTAAAATGAAGAAGGTGGTTGCATCTTTATAATTGGTATTCTTTTGTATGCATAAGCTGCAAAGTCCCCAACTATATAAAATTATTTAATATTTAATTTGGACAAATAGCTCTGTGGTGCAGTTTGCAAAGCATGACATTGTTCCTCTATAGCCCACATACAGAGAGATAAACACATCAAACAGCAAGGATCATTATTGTTCCTTTTATGCATGTCATTTCATCAGATATATATTTTATGTCTTACCTACGTTATCTCAGGAGAAGGTCACGACAAATGTGATGTGTTCCAAAGAGTCACCTCCATCTAATCTCCATGAAATCAGAGCTCCCATCTTTAATTAAGATGAAAGCACAAACTGATGCCTTTTTACATTTACTACGTCAGTGAACATCCAGGTTAATCCAAGAAGGGATTATCTTCACTGACTGAGAGTGACCACTCATGTAATAAACTCACAGGTAAGGTGACTCACTTTTAGAGGGCCTGTGGAGTTGCAGGATGGCCCTACCACAAGTTATAGTAGTCATTCCGCTATAAGCCATGTTTGGAAATGTCTCCATCATATTTATTTAAAGTTTAATATCTCCAGGCTGTGTTTTGGGCGCAATGCTGTTGACATAAAAATGATCAATGACAGTAGATCAGCCCCATGGGAAGTGCAAGATACACATCACATGATTAATGGCTTTGCCAGCTGTCATGAACTATACTAGACCAATACAGTGAAGGCTTCATAAATCATAAGTGTTCTGACACATTAAGTTTTTGTGCTCTTTATAAAAGCCAACATTTGATGCGTTTTCATTTTTCCCCTCTTGATTTTTGTAGTGCTTTCCAGAACATGATCGGACCAATTTTGCTTCCAATTGTGTGTGCTTATCGTTACTGTTTTCTGTTGACAGTATTCCTGTTGCAAAATGCCTCCAGTTTAATGATGAATTAAACATGAAATTTAAGAGTACAAATGAGATATCCCTCAGGATAGTCTGTCATGCGCTGTCATGCGCTAATGAATGTCTCTTAAACCTGCATTAAGTGTTTACCACTAGAGAGAAGAAAGACTCCAAAACAATTTCACAGCAACAAAGCCCTTATATATCATCAGCTTATCAAGTGCTTTGGGCTACAGTATTAGGAGAAAACTGGCTGTATACACACCCAAAAGACAGAGCAACATGGGCATCCCATCGGAGTCGATTTTTCTTTCAACCTGTCAAATATAAGCCTAATATTCGCTCACATTTCAGCCTTGGTGTGGTCTGTAAATCCCTGAGAAAAATATCTGGATTTCATTTGCTTCCTTCAGTAGATGTTTTTTGATATAAATGAGTTAAAAGGGACTAAAGGCTGCAAAAAGCTTTAGAAGTACAGGTGTTGATTTTTTAACCTGATTAGTAATATAACCCTTTCACCTCTCCAGAAGTAATTTGATTCAGTGTCGTAAAAATATTACTTACTGGAGCTTTAAATGCTTATAATGTTTCATCAGTTGTCATAATACTTCAGAGTGTATGGTATTAATTTTCGAAATCTAACAGGTGATTTCTATTTTCTAGACAAAACTTTTTTGCATTGCTTTGTGTGAGTGTGTGCAATACATATTTCCTACTGCTCATTATATTTAATTTGAGATGCTCTTCTATTCCATTTTAAGCATTTGCATTCCACACAAATCATTATGCTGCCATGTGGTCACAATAACTTTCCTTAATAGCCGTATTAGTAAGACAGGTCACCAGGGGTACATCTTGGGAATGATAACACATCCACTCTCCAACCACCTACACATACTGCATGTGTGCACAAGTTCATTACTCAAACACGCATGTATGTGCCCAGTCTGCACAGACACCGGGAAGCAACAGAAGGAGGTGATGTTCAGAGAGGGAATAAGGAAGGAGAGAGGTAGAGGTCAGAATTAATAGAACACTGAACCTTTAATAACACTGTACAATAGTGAGGCCATTACGATTATAATTATACTCATTAGCCTAATATCTCCTCCTCCATCCTGTCCAGAGTGATATGAAACTCTATTGAGATCCATCAGCTTCATACCCACTGGGACTCCATGAACATATGGTGCATTTAACGATGTGGGGAAAAAATAATTTAAAAAATAACTTCTCATAAATATAAACTAATTGTTTACCTGACCATGCTTTCGGGAATGCTCATCATATCTATGAACACAGAAACATATATAAAAAAAAATATTTTGGATTTAATTGCACACATTTTTACACAAGCAGGTGCAATATTTTGTGAGCATACTTTTAAAGCAGAAATTAACAGCAAGCAGACACCAAGATAGCACAGAAGGCAAGTTACTGATATTGCCAGCCAAGACAATGACACATGCATGTTGGCAGAAGCAGGAAATATTTGGATGACGAGAGGTGAACATGGTGATGTGAAACAGTGATCCCTGGCATCTTAGTAGAGACCAATAATGGAGTTGAATTGAATTCCAATTGCCACATCATGCAGAGTAAAATCACAAGCTTGAAAAAAAAGTATTTATTCAAATGAGCAGTGCAGCCCAACAACCCGAAAGCCTAAGTAGACCACCCAGTAGCAAAATGTGCCTAGGATGTATATTTCAGCTAGTACAGTAAGTCATGAACAAGTGTGCCAGTGCAGTTTAACCCTCATACAATGTTCAGATTAAATTTGACCCATTTGACATTTGAGAGTAGTAAAAACACCCAAAATGACATTCTGTAAGCCTGGAATTTTAAAGGGATTTTAAAGTCTCCAGAGGGGGTCAAATCAAGGTAAAGAGTAGCTATGTGGAATTTTATATCAGTGAAACTCTAAATTGGCATGTCTGTGTATTTATGTAATGGGGCAGTGGGGACAGAACTAAAGGGGACCTTGACTCTGAGATGAAAAACGCCTGTGTTCCCACCATATCCCACCTACATGGGCATCTGCAAACAAGCCTACACAAAGTAACCCATCATTTCTCTCCCATCAACATAGTGCTTACCAACTCCTCTCTATAGTGGAGGGCAGCATTCATACAACTACAAGTAGTATGTGAGGCCCTATTTCAGTGATTTGGTGGAGCCGTTATTCCAAGATGAAAAAGGAGAGAGTGAGTTGAAGAGAGAGTATTAGAGGAGGGAAACATAGAGGAAATGGAGGAAGAGCCCTTGTGACTCCTCTTATGCAAAGGTAACATTACCTTCCCCACACAGCCACAGCAGCAGAGCAGCACAGCAGTCCAAATCTTGCTCTGATCAGTCTGCAATCCCACAGTCAGTTGTCACAAGGGGACAAAAAATAATGCAACTTCTGTAAAAGTTATGTTTGTTTGTTTGTTTTTTGCTGTTTTATAGGTTTGAAATTTACAGAGCAGTTTGTTATTAAATGACTAATGCGCTCAATGCAGAGTTTATTTTGTACAATTGACAGACAGAAGAGGGCATGTGGTTTACGGGCAGTTTCGATTGATGGTTTTAATGATTATGAACATACATTTTGATGCATTCTTCATTTTCAATAAAAATGTATAGAAATAATTATGGCTGTTTTGTTCTCCTGTTTTAGATAACATGAGATCATAATATGGTGTGATTTTGAATGTATTGTCTAGTGTCACACCCAAAGAAAATACTCTCTCTGCTTTCTGAAACAATTGTAGTGGAGAAATAATATTCATTATATACATATGCATTTTAGTATTCTGTTAACCTGTGTTAGGCCTTGTTAGCATGTCCTTGTGTATCTCTCTCATTGTGTGAAAGTGCTGTGGACTGGGCTCCCACTAAGGCACTGATAAGACACCACCTGTGAGGCCTTGTTATGTTTTAGGAGAATGGGCTGATTCTCAGAGAAGTGTGGGATGAGCCCAAAAGAGATTATAACTTTGGTTCTGTTTCTTTATATAGGCAGTTCTGTTCTCTGTACAATACCATACGTGTGCTGTGTGCTGAACTCATCTTGTACAAGATATATATTAAAATACTAGTATGTGATTTAAATTCGTTTACTGGACTCATGATTTTCTCTCTCACCCTTAATTAAGGAAATCTCCATAACACAATACTTAAGGATTAATCACACATTTATTAATGACTGATAAGATGTCTATGGATGCAAAATACATTTTTGGTTCAAAATTTGGTATTTCAAATCATTAAGGTATACTTGAGCCGGTTCTAAAGCTGACTAGACCTTTTTTATACTGCGAAGGGTTAGGATATGAACAGTATGTAAGGGTTAAACTGTCTGCCTGAATGAGCTTACAGGCTTTACAACCAGTATAGAAACCAGAAGTAAATCTTTGGACAGATTTGATGTGACTATAGGCATATTTATTTCCCATTAGTCATAATCATGCCTTGCTGTTCTGTTAGTTAGCAACTATATATGCTGTCCACATGTCACTACCAATAAATTATGTTCTAGATGATCTTAAACTACTGGCTTTGTTGCTAAAGTGATCAGTGTATCCACAGAGGATTTTGTCATTATAAACATAAATAAAGAACCACAACCACACTAACAATCATATTTAAACACCACTTACTACAGGAATGTCTAGGCATTTGGAGTCAGCTTTCCAACAATCAGAGGTCTCATCTTCAAAGAAAACGTGAAAATGAAAATGCTGTAATCAGCACAATTAAATGTCCAGTTGCAGACACAGAAGACTGTGTGACTGAGAGTGCCAGAAGACAACATCCTCATTAAATGCTGCGTCTCAGGCTGTGAACAGTAAGGCCTGACCCTTTGATTACAGCAGAGCCAGGGACAAAGGCAATCCAAAAAACCTCCCTCGTCACTATGATTAATACTGCAGGAGGTGAGGCTTCCCTGGTCTTTTTTGATCATTTCATATAATGTCTGTCATTGTGGCTTCCAAAATAAATAAATCAATAAAACAGAAAATGAAAATATAAAAATACTGCAAACCCCATTAGGAGGGAAGGGACAGCAATCTCTTGAGATGAAACAACTCTCCACCACTATGGACACTTGACTTTGTGAAATCTGTAGGCAATGGGTTTACCATGAACAAGTCTTATAGCATATCATACACGGTCGCCCATTAAGTTGGAATAAAATATTTTTTACTTCTTCTCATGAAATGATTGTGACAATGTGATTTATTCTTGATAGATAAAGTGTATATATTCTCAAAATTGTATTGATCAATCTCATTGCACCTGGTCAAAGGTGATTATTGATGTGTATAAATAGAAAATAAAAAGAGGTATGTGTCTGAAATCAAAATTATTCCAACTTTATGGGTGACCGTGTATATCATATATCATATATCATATATCATATATAATATATCATATAACACATCATATCATTCCACATAGACTGTGTGTGTTAATCAACATTGTTAGCTATGTATTAAAATAGATTATATACTATTAAATATTAAAAATCCACAGGGCATTAAGACATCTGAAACATATGCAGTACAAAATATCATTTTGTATTGGATACAAGTCTCCAGTTAAACTAAAGTCCACAGCTGGATAAGTTCTTTTTTTTGTCCATGCTGTGAATAATATTTTGTTCAGGTGGCAACTGGAAGCTGCTTGGTGTCCTCTTCATTACATTTTTCATATATATTGTAAATCCATTATAATTTTTTTTCCTGTTCTATGTTGTATTCTGTAATTTGTGTTCTATTCTGTACAGAGAGATTCCTGTGGAGACAGATACCTCCTCTGTTCATCTTCCTGAGATTTCTGCCATGATTTGCCCCATTAAAAGGTTTTCTAGGGAGGTTTTATCATTGGAGTAAAGAGTAAAGGACAGAGAATGTTATATTGCTGTACATACTGTAAAGCCCACTGAGGCAAATTTGTGATTTTTCTGAGCTACACAAATAAAACTTGACTTGACATGATTCTGTTGCTGGCAGATGAATGAATAAACAGGAATTAATCACAAAAGAAAAGCAGTGGCAGAGGTGCAACTACTGCAGAGATGAAAGCAGCTAAATGAATTAAATGAAATGCAAAGCAAAGCAATGCACAAAGAAGCTATTTTGAGGACTAACTGGGAGCTTTACTTCAGCAATAACAAAATGAATATAGAGTACAGCATATTAATATATTATGTGTATATACCATACCAAATATGGTTATATAATAAAAGGCTGAAGAAGAAAATTACTCTCCACAATTTACCATTTTTTGAAGGAATAATTATAAACTCTTACATTTTCTTACTGTACCAATATTTAAAAACTAAATATAAGCATCATTTTCCCCTTGTATGCTTTAGGCTAATGTTGCTTTTGCTAACTATAAATAATTAGCTTGATTCGTTAGGCAGCTGTCATGAAGCGTGACAGTTGAAGTTTGCCCTCTTATTATGCAGCTTGATACTAGAAAGCAAGTGAGCAATGTAGCATGTTGCGAAGATGATGACCACAACAGTTAAGTGATAATACACAATTAAAATAATTTTGTTACAATATTAAAATAATGTTTCTGGCATATCAAGTGGTACTGAAGCAAGATTCCATATTAAACAAAAAATTAGAAGCTGGAATAGAAATTTGACTCAAAAACAAAACTTCAGATACAAAGTTGTGCTCTTGGTTAGAACTAAAAGAATGGGAAAATTACAACTAAGCTAATATCCACTAATTTTGGTCAGATAAAAATGTCCATATACGAACAAGCTATTAGGCTTGAGAAGCAAGGAACAACAGAGAAAATAGCAAATAGTAATAATCCAACATAATGTTACATGAGCAGATTTTTGTGTTGTTCAAAAATGAAGAGCCTTGGTAAACACTGCTGTGCTCACAAAGTAAGTCTTGCCCTTATCTTCAAACTCACAAATTGTACATTATTTTTCTCTGGTTTAAGGAAACATGCAGTTTGTACTGAAATTGGTTCTCAGAAACCAAAAAACTGTATTTGTATATGTATTTGGGGTGATATTTGCTGCTACATGTGAATAAACCTAAGGTTTTATGGGCCTGAGAGCCTTTGATGTCACAAAAAATGGCAATGACATCTGAATCAACTGCCCTGTTCTCAAATTAGACTTAAAAATACAAATTATTAATTGAAAATTAGTAACCAAATAAAGTTATTCCTGAATTCATGATTGGAATTATAATTTACCAGCATTTATTAATGCAGTTATTTCAATTGTAACATGAACAAGACTGATTTTTCTTAGCTTTTACTTAGGTTTTGTGAAAATGTGTGCTACAGTTTCATTGTGCTCTCAAATAAAACCGCTTCAATACTAACTCCACTGTTGCAATTGGTTATTGGATTGTTGTCATCTGATCTGACCATGTTGCATTAATATGACTCTTGTTTGATCATTCTATTTGGTGTCCTCCTTGCAGTAAAGAGATGTTATACAGAAACTGATTTGTCTTTTCATTACACAGCACAGTAAAGTCACAGAAACAGAGTTCATGCAGGCAGCCATGTACATATGTGGTCAGGTAATTTCTATCCACAGAGGGTGAGCCACAGGAATGAAAGGGGTGGGGGGTTGGGGGGCTGCTTTCAGTTCATTGAGATGAAAAATTATCTGTGAACATTCCTCTGAAAGCAGACAAACAAAATTAGATCAGGCTGATGGAAAAGGTGTCAGGGCTAATGCTTTGGCTTGTTAACACTGCTGATTTCGGTGACCAGACTCTGCCCCCGGTTTACATGTGGCTACGATTATAAGAGGGCTTGTGGTTTTTGTAGAGCAATGACCCTAACTGCTTAAAAGCTGTTCTGAATCAGGGATGAGGAAATATCCTTCCCAAAATGTTTACTTTGCCTTTGCTCTGCTGCCTGCTCTGAAATATCTTAATATGGTCATCAAGATGCTCTGAAACCCGCACAGCATATGCAATTACTGAATACATTAGTATGCAACATCTGGAATCATTAAATTTCACCCTTTTTTTTGGTGTTGGGTGAAAGAGTTGTTAAAGTAAGCAAGTTTTATACCATACAAGTAAGTGTTGGTACAAAACTTCAAATAAGTTGGCAGGTGGATGTGACATGATATGTATGCTAATCACTCTTCCACTGTAGAACATGAATGAATGTGAAATATAAATATGTAGGAGTTCCATGTACGCCTGCTGTTTCAGGACACCTGGCTATTACGCTGCCACATAGCTGCTACTTGGAGTAAAATTTTCTTCAAGGTTGCTTCTTGTCTTGCAAGCTGCACATCTTTATTTAGCATTTAACATTACTGAGGCTTTTATCTTATGAAATATGAAGTGTATCTATCAGACAATGATGCTCAGGTCTGACATATGAAAACATCCCAAGTAAAAAGCACATATCGTTCTCGGCAATCCATTTTCAGCGAGTGATATGTTCATTATACTGCACATGAATAAATACTATTTTTTCATGAACACAACCGAGCAGCAGCTGAATAGACAGGAAAATAGATTTTTGTACATTTTGCTTGATAAAGAATCGTCTCAGGGGAGCTGTACAGCTTCTCACTATCCATCATTAAACAGGCGAGCAGTGAGAGGATCAGAAGAGTTAGAATGAAAGCTAAAGTCTTGGAATAATTATCATTATTCTATAACTTTTAAGTTTCTGCAGCAAAGCTCGGACTTGTCAGCATCTCACCACATACGCAAGGACAGCTTAGATGCAGAAGACAGCTCTATGCGATCCACTGTATGGCCACCTAGTTATTTACTGGTTCCTATAATCTCTTCAACATCTTAATCACCATTAAAATACTCAGAGGGAGCCTTTTTTTCGAGGAGAAATCATTTGATAATGTAAATTGTTAATCAAGAGACTAGCAACCATTTTGGCTGTATTTAGACAATACAGAACTCACAATGCGCTCACCAGCACAATGAAAGCACAAATGCACATGAATGCACTCAAAACAAATGCACACGCAATACAGATGTTTGAAATAGGGACCATGGAGGCGTCTAAACACCCCCACTAATCCTGTCGGTGTATTTTGTCATTACTGTGTGAGCAAGGATGCTGGAATGCAGCATCCAGTAAGCGGTGCCCTATAGCCAACACTAGGAGAGCCCCTGCCAGCCCGATGTGTTCTGCTAGCAATCACAGCCCACTGAGTCACAGGCCAGTGGAAAATGTCAGATAAACATCACACTGGGAATGAGCTTCCTCCCTCTCCCTCTCTCTCTGGCAGTATAAGTGGTTTAAGAATAGCACTAGAGATGGAGCTGCTTATTTTAAACGACACCATGAGAGTCAAAAGGTCAAATGAAATATACAAGGTTAGAGCAGGCGAATATGGTGCTAAGTAGATCAAATGACCGAGGTACACGCCAGGGTATGTTGTGGGTTTCGCTCTGATTCAAACACTATGCCGCATGTTATTCCGTCTCACCAACATCTCTGCTGTCATCCTGTATTATGTACTATCCAATAAAGGAGAGACTCTGTAGGAAACAGAAAGGAGCCGAAACCTGAGTCAGTGCTCAGACTTCTGTGGCAGAAATACTGCATTAGGACTTAATCTCAGACTTGCCTCATTTTTAGCCATCCAAATCACACCTTCACACAAACATACACAAAAGATTGTCGTAATTTCCTGTGAGACCTTAAAAAAAACACAGTCTGGAACAGCTCTCACTGCAGGCTAGTATTGTAAATCACACGAGGGCAGCTCTGATATTTCATTTTTGCTGAACATTTCTCTGCTCATCGACCGGTGGAAGAAAGTAGCCTGTGAAACATCTCTTCCAGTTTCTTGACGTATTACACTAACTATACACTGCACTGCAAGTGGGACTTACACTAATAATTTTGTCAGGTATAACAGCCTTTTACTTGTTAGTATTGGATATTTTTTTAAATCCCTTGACTTTTAAGGTGGTGGAAAGTATGAGCATTAACTCAAGTACTGTGCTTAAGCACAATTTTGAAGTACTCTGCTGTATTCTATTTTAAGATGCTTAATACCTCTACTACACTAAATTTCAGAGGGAAATGTTGTACTTTTTAGACCACTACCAACTACCAACTACTTTTATTCTGTGGTAAGGAGTTAAAAAATAGCTTCACCGTACCAATCCACACCTTTTTAATTCTGCTTACACATTAATGCATCAGAAATAATAACCCATTAATATTATACAGATTAATGTTATTCTCCAAAAAGGATCATTCTGTATGATAACTATTTTTATATTTTACTGTATAATTCTCAATCTTCACTGTCATTTTAAATGCAAGACTTGTAATTGAGTTTAGCCCAGATACGGAAGTGGGACACTTCAGGCAATGATGCGGCACTGCTGGACTTCTTCTAGCCTGGACAAAATGGATATGAGCCTGAAATGGCCCACATGTAAAATAGCAAATATGGCCCAAATATCCCAAATCAAATGTGGGCCTCTTTTGGTAAAGATGCAGGGCTCTCAGGTATGTGTTTTCAGGATGTGGGCCAGTTTTGGTTTATCTGGTTTTTCTTGGTTGACATACAACATTGCTATGGCTTCCTTGTGACCCAGATCCAACCCATACCCGACACTTTCGGTACTCTCATCCAGCCCACATACCACATCCAATGATTGCACTTGGATGGTCTGTTCCTGTTTTGCAAATCTGGGCCACAAGCTAGCAATTTTGCTATCTGTGTGTAGATTGTGTTATTGCTAATTAACTAATTCTTCCCATCGGGCAGCTTTAATGTTGGAAAAATAATCTGTCTGACAATATCAAATGTATGTTATATTTATCTGCTTGTAAGTCTCAATTAAAACTGTATTTTTTGTAATTCAGCCTGACATAGTTGGTATTTTGGAAACTAAAGTAAAGTACTGTGGGTTTGAACAATGAGCGGGTTTTGCCACACAATAAAAGTTTATATGTGAAATCGGTTGAATGAAAAATTCCACATCATGAGGGTTCTATTAATTTGGGTTAACAATTGAAACCTCTTTTCTGAACTTTAAATGACTTTAAAAGACAAAGCCACATGTGAGGTTCATTAGCCTAAATAATTACTCATAATGTCTTGAATCATTCTTTTCCAGTACAAGAGGAAAAGCTGAGGTTTTGGTCCATGTCTTCGGGACTACGTCAATGCTGTGTTGACTGAGTTTTGCCCATCCCTCTACTGTATAGCTGCTGCACAGGGCACAGATGAGCTACTGGAGCTCCTCCTCCTCCCTGGCAGTCACTTGCCACGACTGCCGGTGATCATGGCGACGGCAGGGCTAGTCAGGTCTAGACTGGTTCAGGTTGTAGTAGTGTGTTGGCTGCAGTGCTAAGAAGCTGTGTTTAATTAGGCCCATCCTGCTGAGCTGCTGCTGTTTATTTCCCCTGTGACACTCTGCTGATCTCTGCTGAGTGGCCAGGGAGAGAGAGAAAGACAGAATCATTATGCATACCCTTCTGCACAAAAACCCCTACATACTATATAGGTAACTCACACATTTTACAATTTACACCCTAACATACAGAACAGCACTCATCAACCTGACTATACTTTGCTATATATGTACACATTCATTTTCTTTTATCTTGTGCGCACTCTAACAGCAGGGAGACAGTATAGCAGCTCATAGTGCTAAGCAAGTGATATGCTGATCTTAGAGTGCATTCCCACATTATGACACAACAGCAATTAACTAGAACTCACACATCTCTAAAACCAAAATGGTGTTAAGCTGACTTTGTGTATGATTGAGTATTTAGACATGTGACCAGTCAAATGAATGAATTAAGTGGAAGAAAGTTGCAAGGCAATCAGCAGAGACTCCAGGAAGTAACAGTCTCTGGCCAAGAAATAGTCTAACACACAACCCCCCAAAGAACGCCAACGTGCTAGTTTTACACATCAGTTTCTGTACAGAAATAAACAAGATATTTTGAGTAGTGAGCTTTAGATTTGCTGGTAGGTGGATTGTGTTACCTTTGGACAGAGGCTGGCTGCTTTCCTCCTGTTTGCAATCTTTGTGCTAATCTTTGTGCGAATTCAAATAAGCATCTTTCCAATTTTTGCTTTGACAGACATCCTATTGCATCACATCAAATTTATGTTAGTATGCTACTGTGACACCTCTTGATCTGAAATTTTTCGTTAAAATGTTCATGTAAAAAAAAGAAAAAACACACACGCACCCACCACTCTCTGTCTCATATAGGTAACTGGAAATTGTACATGTCATATGAGGGAAAGGGCAGCAGCCGTGTTTCACCACTAGTACAAAAATCAATCAAACAAAAAAACAAAAAAAGCAGTAGCCCTGACAAAAGTTAAGTTGGGCCTGTGAATTTGTCTGGATCCCTGCAGGGCAGAAACTCCACTGAGTTTTTTTAAACATTAGCTACTTAATTTAAGTGTGGCTCCAGTGAACTGGAAGAGAATTACTGTTTATCTCTACTGGGTCTCCATGCGGCAGGGAGAAGCATCAGGTCAGCACGATGCTGCAGCCAAATGGAGTGACTGTGACGGACGGATTGTCAGAATACTTCAGTACCAAACATTTCATACAGTAGGACACGTTTTCCCTACATGCAATTGAAGCTGCTTCGAGAAACGAATCTGAAGCCAAGACAGACAAACAGGATAATGTGTCCACACATGTTGTTTCCTCGTTTTTACTTTCCTTGTTGTGTTTCAGAAGCTGAAAATTGAGAACAATTGGAACACATGGTGTGTTAGAAAATCAGTTTGACTACTCTGGCACCTCCCATTGTGAAAGTAGGACTGGCAGAGCAACCATATGCTCCATGCCAGATCCTTCTTGTTACACAAACACAACTGAACACTCAAACAATTATTTAGGAGAAGCACGATGGATTTTGGTGCTTTTGGATATGAACATCCCCTGCTTCTTGCACTGTAGTTTTAATGTCAGGCAAACTTACAGCACAATATGAAATGATAAACATATGGATGGCAGTACACAGGTTGCTCTTCTCAAATTTATGGTAACATAATATCAAGGTCTTTTAGGTGTTTGAGTTCAGATGAGAAGCTTATGAACCTACTGTATATAAGCTCCAGGTGTTAAATTATCATACCATTACAAATCATATTTCTGTTTTTATGGTCTCTGGCAGGCAATTCCCTTGTACCTAAAGATAAGAACAGAATATTATCCTTGTTAAATGGAACAATTTCTCCTCTTTAGGCTAAATATAAGTGAAGAATAATTCATGAGACACATATAGTATCTGCATCGGGTTGTAATTCATTGGCCACATAGTCTCATGTCTGGATGATAAAGTGAATGAAAGCAGCAAAGTGGACATCCAGGGATTCTTTTGAAGTGTACAGCTGTGCTCATTTCAGTGGTATATGAAGTATAATGAGGGACCTCCTTGTCACTGTCACCTGTGATAGACTCACCAGACTCTAAATCACAGTGCTAATAGAGAGATCACCCAGTGGGATACAAAGGAGAGATATTGTTGTATGAGGTTACAGTGGCACGTGAGCATTGAAATGGGATGTGTAATGGTGGATTTATTTATGGTGTTAATGTATTTTAGAGGAGCTCATTTGTCTGTCACTGTGTATACTTGACTGGAAAGGATGGAGATTAGCTGTGAAGTCAATATGACCTTTCTGTCTGTCATTTCTCTTTCCTTCACACCATCAGCTGCACCCAGCTTTGGTATTTTTCTCAAACTGTACGCACAGAGTGACCGTGAACTTCCTTGGCAGAAACAGCACTTTTCTTGGATGACAAAGAGCAATCTCAGAAGACAAAGTGTTTCTTGATCCAGTGCCTTGAACTAGAACATTTGGAGAATGCCTCCAGGAGGGAAATGATTGCTGCTGATGTTTACTTAACCTGATTAAAATGCACTTATCATTGCACAGGCATATATAAGCATTCACAATTTGGAAAATGTGAATCTTACTCTTGGTGCATTTGTTTTCTTTAGCATGTTACCCTTAAAAGTAATAAATATAGAGCAGATAAGATAAAATGAGACTGGTGCTAAAATTGGTCTCTGGAAAGGCTCATTTTGTATGTGATCAGAAATAACAAATGATAAATAATGTAACATAACGATAGACAAACATTTTTTACATCCATTTATTCAGTGTTTACAATACTCGTTGGGATTTGTTTGGTACTTTGACAGGCATCAGCATCTGAAGCCAAAACAGATTCATAGCACAAAACCTTTTTGCCAAATGTTTGTAAAGATTAGCAACAGTCTAACTGGCAGTTTAATTATTTTTGATTGCACATTATTAACATCTCTCTCAGTACATATTTCTGTGTCTCTTGTCTGGCAAATGAGGCCCATTGTTGATTCCCTTTTTCTCCATGTCACCAGAGTTCAGGACAACACTGTTGGCACTGAGAATGATTGGAAGAAGGAGAAAAAAAAGAGCAGTGACAGGCTTGAGCAAACAATCTCAGCATGATCAAAGCTGCTGAGTAGAAGAGAACACTGTGTACAATGATTGGAGTGAGGCAGGAGGAGAGCACCGTAGTGAAACTGATCACCTCGACACAAAGTTTCTCTGACACTGCAGTTCATGGGATAGAATGGGAGCCCAGTTACAATCCATTAATCAAAACTACCATACTAATGTGAAACCTATACACTGACTTATATAACTTTACAGCAAGCTGTGATATCTGCAGCTGCATCCTAATTAAACTGTAGTCTTTATCTCTTTTCAATGTACTATTACCTGAGGCGCGACAACAGACAGCAACAAAAACAACACAACATATGTCAAAATGTGAGGCCTGGTCAACGCTGTACCTTGTAATCAAACTGACAAGGTAACAACCTCCATTCTGTATCACAATCACAATCTGCCTACTTGTACATAATTACCACATTTCTCCCCTGCAGCGAGCATTGCCGGGGGGAGCCGCATCCCTGTTAAGGCAGAAGGACACGCAACACCCATAGCCACTGAACACAGTCATTAGACACTGAGTGGAGGCAAAGTTCAGCAGACGAATCCTGTATTAGGCCTAATGGTTTCATGTTGGGATGAGGAGCTGAGTGAGGGACAGGGCAAGTAAAAATGTGTAATAGAGGTGGTGGAATTAAATGGAGGCACTGTTAGCTGAGTGTGATTTAGATGTTAGCCGAATTGTGCTTTGTGTGACCGCAAAGCTGTAAATAATGTTTTCTTATTTCAATCCTTGGATGTCCTTTCTCTTCCTCTACAACAGCTGGAGGCTTTTCTGATATCATTTTTGCTTGGATTATTTGCTTTTTTCATTCACATCAATGAGGGTTTGACTGATATGGTTTTTGTTTAAGATAGCATTTAGGATTAAATGTAAATACATTTTTTAAAAGAATGGATCTTACTGTTACTCCAGAATTGACAATTGACTCTATAGACAAGAACAAAATCTCAGTTGTTGATATTTTTCCACCAAAAAAAGGTATTTTCATCAGTATTGTTCATATAGGAGTGAAAGAGACTGATTTCCAAATGTGATGTCATGAAGCATTTAAATAGTAAGCACAATAAGAACTTTATTGTCTTTATGCAAGCACAATGACATTGCAATTGCAATTAAGATTAGAACAGTACATAAAAACAATCTGATGAGAGTTTAAGAGATAAGATAAGACTTAATTGATCCCCAGAGGGGGAAATTGGCATGTTACAGCATTGCAGGAAACAAAAAACAGATAGGGTTCATTACTGACCTGAAAATATATATGAGGTTTGATAAGGTGGGAAAAAGTGAGCACTGCATAGTTTTAAGTGTGCGGAAATCTCTTTCATCAGGGTGGGAAACGTAAAATAATTGCAGCATCAATACACGCTTGTATATTGTTGTACAATAAATATTCACACAAATCAGGAAATTATATAATCTCGATGATATCAAAGATGACATTTTGACATATTTTTCAGTGAATGCCAACTCTAAACAGACATCTCAAGCCTGTTGACTAAGTTTAAATTCATGCGCTGTATCTTTAGTGTGTGTGTTTGTGTAAAATGGGTGTGTTTGTGTGTCTGTGTGTGTTTGTGTGTGAATACATCATCCTATATTCTTCACATAAATGCATATAAGCCTGTATTCATCAGACACTTCTGGGTCAGTTTCTTGGCAAGATCCTAATCCAATCTGTTCCCTGAATGTACAATTAAAATACCACTCAGGAATCCTGCACCGTGTCCCAATTATATTTCTCCAAATGTTCCCGGCAACACTGCAACACTGCAGCATGCTTCGCTCCCACTCCTCCCACTTCTAAGTTTTGGTGACAGGCATCTGAAATACCTGGTTTGTCTGTAGAGCTTTTCACAATGCCCCAGATCCATCATTGCGAGGCCATTGAGGCTCATTGTGTGCATCCATTAACTGTATCTATGGTGGAACTTACAAAGGGCCAGCTTGAAGAGGGTCATTGGTGCGTGGGCCCCCGCTATCATAAATCTGGTGCAGTCTGGAACTGAACCTCCCCTGTGCTCAACTAATGGCGCTCTAATCGCTGCTACAGCTTCTTGGGTGGGATTGTGTGTGTGTGTGCGTGTGTACTGTATGTGTGCGTATGTGGTGGGGGTTGGGGGCTTACGAAGGGACAGGGTATATAAAGCATTACTCATTTGTTTCCAAGCTCAGAGACCAATGGGCCCTAACTAATCACTCAGCTTTTTGTCTTTTCCATAGAAGTGTTTCTGAAGAGCACAAATTGGCCAACTGTTTTAGAGACACTTCCTTTGTCAAGATATTGATATTAATCATTGTCTTTATCCCCAATCCAGGACAGTGTTAATATCCGTATGAATAAAATATAGACTGCTCATAAGGGAGGGTCAAACCCCTTCCCTGGCTTGCTTTTGGATAGGTCTCATTGTTCCTCATTATTGAAGTGGGTCAGTGCCTCCTCACCTCTCTGCTCACCTGTGAAAAAAAAACATATGAGTTTAGAGAGACCTGCAATATTAATGCCCCCATAAAGCAGGGAGGACTTTCTCCCCAATCATATCATACCATAAATATAGCTTTAGGTTTTCTTTCGAAGCTTTTAACCAGTCCTGTGAACCATATATTTCCTAAACTAGTGGATTAACAGAATTAGGACTGATTAACAGTATTGTTTTTTATAAACATTGTGCTATAATTACTAATATGTTGCAGTATTAAACCATGAGGCTATTCATAATTAGAAGAATCAGGAAATATATTATTATAGCAGACTAAGTTGACGGAAAATAGTCTTTTCAAAACTGTTTTTCCACTCTCTCTTTCACTGAAGAAAGCTGTGTCAGAACTGGCATTCATACCAAAGTCACAAATTGTTAACTTGTTTAATGTGTTTCTATGCACTCTGAATATTAAGTAGTATCCCTGGAAGAATTGCCATGCAGGTACAAGTGTCCACTAATTTGCCTGCAGGGCCCTAGGAACAGCCAATTCCCTCACACTGTATAACGTCATCTAAATTGGGTTATTTTGAGAAAGCTGAGCAGAATACGAACACATTCTCTCTATCCTTCAGTATACCACAGTTTGTCCTCTGTAGTTTGGCCAATAATTAAATGTACATACATTCATTTTCTTCTTCTGCTGCTCCTTCTTCTTCTTTTTCTTCTCTCCACCTCCAGTTTTGTGGGCAGCTCAGTCAGAACATCTCCCACCAGAGTCTGTGGGTGTCCTCTCAAATAAGAGGAGCTCCTATTGGTTTTCGTCTGCATCCTACCCACACACTTACAAAGGTTTCCTTCTCTTAGCCAACCAATCCCTGCAATTCCTGGCAGCTATCAGAGTGTCTGAAACACAAAGAAATTTGTCTACCTCAATTCTGTCCCAGAGTGCCGGGAGATGTAGAGTGTTGGTGTTGGCAAAAGTGAGAATGAGAGTGCCTCTGCTTAAGGGCCCCCAGTCCTCCTCTCTGCTTCACATGGTAGATGCCTGCCTCAGAGGAAGATTCAAGTCAAGTTCTTGGAGTACAATGGCTCTTTCCTGCCAAACACCGCAGGGTATATTTTCACATCAATTTCACCATTTAGATAAAAGACTGTGTCCAGGGCTTGATGTCCAATCAGGGTATTTAATTATGGAGCTTCAAAGTGTTCAATAGATAAATCATAATTATTAAATACTGTAGAAGAATAGATTATTCTAATTGTGCAGTCACACCTTAAGACAATCTAAGATTTGTAGAAATTATTCTTTTTTGCTTTATTAACATCAACAATTTGAATGATTTTTCATGATTCATTTTTCCATGCCATTGGAAGTGGGCATCTCCATGTGGTTAATTGTCAACCATATGGAGAAATTTTAACCCTAAACTGACACTAACTGTTTAGGAAAATGCATTTCTCTGCTGCACATATATGATGCATTTTCATAATAACGGTTTCTTATTAATATTTTACATGCAAATCATAACTAAAAGCATGTTTAATGATATAGTCTTCTTTATTCCTTGTGGCATTGTGTCATAAGGTTTAAGAAAATGTTTTCTCTGATGTAATGTATAGTAGTAATATGTTATTATCACTGAAGCGTATGGAGCATATCAGATATGCATCCGAGGTAATTTCCTATGTGTAAACATGAATGTCATCCTTGATAAGGTTGTGCCCAATAGTCCAGCAATGATGATAGATGGTCAGTGATACACCCGTGTGTTATTCAACACGGACTCTGGACGTGCAGGGATTACCATTTTGCCCATGTCCGTCTTCTTGGTGTGCCGGGACAAAAAGCAGAGGCATGGGAAAAATGTTAAACTGATATGCAAACAAACAACCGAGCAAATAGATAAATAAAGAGAAACATTCATGCCTACTTGTTGGATGTTTTTGGTAATGATTTTAAGATCGCTCATGCATCACAATGTGTTTTATTAAATGGAATTCCTACAGTGCACTTAAAGGTATCTCACTGTGTGCATTCAGTTGAAGATAGGATTATCCATGGTGTTTTACAATGGTTCATTTTGGGGCTGGTGTAGATTTAAAAAAAAAACAAAAGGAGACAAGATTATATGATTATTGAGGTAATCCTGTCTCTCCCCATGTATTAAAATAAACCAAATATACCTTAAACACACATTCCAACAGATTTGAAACATGCAGGAGAGAAAATTCACCAATAATTTGAATTTATCTCCCACATTGTAGTTTTCAGCTGTACAGAAGTTAAAAGGATATTCTGATGCTTTCTAAAATATTTGAACACCCATCTTTCTTTCTGGATAATACACAATTTATGTATTATACATTTTGCTGAGTGTCTTCTTTCCCTCCAAACTCTCATTAATACAAAGTATAAGTGACCTACCAATGTTAGCTGGGTTTAAAGAGTTACAGTTTGACAGGTTGCTGTAGGTCTTAAAATGACAGCAGCATCTCCATAAAAAAAAGATCCAGTCTCAGAAATGTTGGCTAAGAAATATTGACTCACTGCTAAAACTCACTGCAGAACAATGAAACAATAAAAAGCAGTCGTGTGTGTCAGGAGGCAGACAGGAAGAACTGAGACACAGGTAAAAATTAAAATTAAAAAAGGAGGAATCGGATGAAGGACTGGGACAAGCATCGCCTCTTTCTTATTATAAGGTGTGATTGATCACAGTATCATGCCATTAATGGTGTTGGAGCTCACATCGAGACGCCGGGATAACAAGGTCGTGCTAACACATTATTGTGCAGTGCTGGTCCTTGACAGGGTGGCAATATTCTCCACTTCTGACTCACACTTCCAAATCTTTTCATTCAACCTGACTCATATTATTATTACAAATTTGGACCTTTTACTTTATAATAATGTTGTTAGATTTCTTTTGAAAGGGCTATTTTGCATATGAATGTTTAATGACTTGCTCCCAGCCAACTATAACCAAGGAATTATTGGCTTTGCATACTCATTTTATTACTAATGTGTCTTAATGACATCTCTATGGTTCCTATTTAAGACACTAATGGGCAGTGACACATCTCAAACTGTGGTGTGTTATATTAAATTAATTATTGATCCCAGTCTCATATGCAATTGATGTCTCAGTCCTTGGATACCTTGTTATTGATGTATTTTCGCTGAGGTTGTAAAGCGTGTCTGAAGCCACAATGCATCGTGCTGTGCCGTCGAGCTTCATCCAGACTCAGATCAACATGTGAGATTTTCAGCCCTGATGCAATTTGCAGTCCATATTAACATTAGTGAGATCAATTTAACATGCGTTCACATTTATTTACAGAATCTACAATGACTCATTGATTAGCGGTGCTGTCAATAGATGAGAATAATGAGATGAAATTGTTATGTCCTGGATGTATTAACAGACAGGACATTGAATAAAGGAAACATTGAGATTTGATCACCTGTCTTTTAAATATTCACTTGGTCTAACCACATTGCTTCAGTCTTTAAATATCTACTTACTTACTTACTTTAATATTTACAATTTCACAACTGTCATTGTGATTGACTGGTGACCTGTCCATGGTGTACCTCGTCTCTTGCCCAATGTCAGCTGAAACTGACTCCAGCTTCCCAGCATCCCCCTAGAGGACAAGCAGTAAAGAAAAATAGATAGATGGATCATTTCCGCTATTTTTTTTCTTCACTTAATTAGAATAAATTTGTGTTATTGTTGCAACATTTGCTGCCTAATTGAACAAAGAATTGAGGATGCAAACGGATTCATGCGGTCATATGACATCATATGTATTATGTTACAAATAGACTGGATTTCTGAGGTAGAGAATTAAATGAATCTGTGCTTAACAAATGACTAAACGGTTCAATTTGTGCATTCATTTGAATTAAAACAGCTTTATTCACATTTTTATTGTTTGTTCATCTGACCAATACCACTTCCAGTATGTTCTACATACTGATAATAAAAGTGGTTTTGGAGTTCTAAGTTCTGTTTGGAGGTTTAAACCCGTGAAGATGATTTATCCATTTTGGCAGGCATGCATTTCTGCTCGTTATAAACTGAGGAGTTTATGGGGTCCTAGCTTTGGCATTGCTGTCTTCATCTGTCTTTTGCTACTGCTTTTCTTTTAAAGAGGAAATAGTCTTTACTGCAAAAGAAAACAAACCTAAACATCATATCTTAAAGTCCTGTGTTTAAGGGCTTTACAATACAACCTGACTGAGCTTACATATGTAGACTCTGTAAAAAACAACAACAAAAACCCCCAAAAGAAAACAGGCTAATATGATATATTAATACAGATAATACCAGAATGTAAAGGTTGATCTTGACAGTAAATTGGAAATGTTGTATCCTGCATTTTCTGGGGCTACAATCATTTCAGCTACAGCGTCACACTGCACACCTACTTCAGCACTGTGGGAATGGGCAGCATCTGGCCTGTCTGTGTATTTGTTTGCTCATAATACAATTCTTCCGTGTTATAAACAAGTTGAGAGAGGCAGTCCTCTCACTGGTTCTGAGTGAGAATCTGTCTTTGTTCTGCTATTGTCAGTCCTGTTCTTTTTTTTATAGCTAAAAATACTTGTAGGGACAAACTGAAAATAAAATAGGAGAAAGAAACACATATCCTGTAGTCCAAGAATGGTCCTGAAATATTAAAAACTGTGGCACACACAAAGTCTTATTTCTGTCCTCATACATCCAACAGTGTAGGAGTCATTAAGGCGTTATTATAGCTATAATAAAATAGAAAGGTATTTCATGGATGCAACCTAAAAAAAGTAATTTAGCCCTATAATGTGTAGACTGTATACCAATATAAATCAAACTTTGAAGATTTCATCTAGTGCAGCCATAGCTAGATGTATGTTGTTGTTTTTTTTATCTCTTCCATCCACAGGAGACATGCAAATGAGCCAAGGACTCCAGGTTAGCAATAAGGCCCGCAACTTCTGAAATCCCCCTCGAGTAAAATCTGTACTTGGACTTTGGGCTTCATAAGGACACAGCTTGTAAAAACTTTCAGCAACAGAGAGCGAACACGGTCACCAGCATAAGTTGCCCTGCTTTTATAGCTCCTCTTGACTTGGAATTGAGGGTAAAGGGTCATATTAGGAGAAGGAGACATTTGTGGGGAAAAAAACTGAAGGCCTGAAGAGAGATTAGTTAGTGCAGGGTGAAAACTCGTTCAACATGATCCAGTTGAGATGTAAATCTGTTATACACCTTTTGAGAGTAGCTGGGCCAACGTCATATTAGCATGAAATACCAGTATGAGCTATTTATTACATCATAGGCATTTTGTCAATTGAATTTAAAGTGTAAAAAGGATTAAAGGGATCTTATAATCTCTGTGTTTATCACTACTTAGCCAATCACAGAGGATGGTTTAACATGTCAGAGCTGACTAATTATTTTGAGTCACTTCTTCATAAGTTACAACAAAAAGCTGTAATTCATGTAATAACTGACATTTTACAGATGTCAAGCAAATAAAAAGCTGATTAAAACATACTTGAATTGATGTGTGCTCTCGCATTCTTTGACAATGTGTGAATGAAAGCTGATGTTCTCTAGACTGACTGTGCTCGAGTTTTGTTGCTGCCTGGCTGATAGCTTGTCACTGTAGCCCTTGGCTATCCATATGAATGGGTGACTACAATAGATTCAGTAGACAGGAAAGACTGGCCTACCCAGTGGCCTCTTTTCTCCTCAGTATAGACAATAACATAAGGGCCCCGTTGTACAATCAGTAGCACATTGATCTCAGGCCGTCTAGCCTTCCGCACATTTATTAGCCACTGATCATGAAGTCCCTCACAAGACAGCATAAGACCAGAGTAACATATTTGTTCTCATTGCAAGACATTATCCAGTTATTGTGTGAATGTGGCCAAGGGACATAAAGCTTTAATGACAAGAGGGTGATGGAATGTCAAGTGTTTAAAAGCCTGAATAAATCTAAAGGCTCTCGAGGGAGTCTTCTTTTTTTTTTTTTTTTCTTGCCGTTATTTTTAAAAAAAATTAAAAAGTATTTCTCTGGAGTGGAAAGTTGTCATTTGCTTTGGTTTAATGTAATTGTTTTCTTCAGTCATTTTCAGGTCGTGATAAAGAAAGTAAGTGTGTGCGTGTGTATGTGTGTGTGTGTGTGTGTGTGTGTGACAGAGAGAGAGAGAGAGAGAGAGAGAGAGAGAGAGAGAGAGAGAGAGAGAGAGAGAGAGACAGAGAGAGAGAGAGAGAGAAAGAAACTGAGAGACAAAGAGAAAGAGATGGCCTGGGTGTCTGTAAGTGTGTGTGCATGGTTTATGATTACATGTCCTTTGTGGAGCACATCAACCATTCATGCAAGAGGAACCACAGCGAGATGAGAAATGCCTTCCGCGCACTCGCAGGCAGCAGAAAGTGACATTGAACGTTCATATACAAGCTGAAAATCTCATGCTCAGACGATATGCATCTTATGAAAGGAACAGCGTTCATCATTTTCGTCTCAGTGCGCTCACCCAACCCCCCCCACCCCCCGCGCCAATTCTGCGACCATGGTGTCATGGCTGTGTGTGGACTGAGAGTAAGCCCTAATAACAGCAGCATGGGGCCTGATTAATGAGAGCTGATGAATCAGTATCACGAGCAGAGGCAGTACAATATCTGCTGAAACAGAGGGTAAGCCATTCAGGAGATATCTGCCTGCAGTCAGTGAGAACACAGGGAGCTGTAGATCAACTTGACATCGGTGTGATCGCAGTGCAAAACCTGGAACTCATGAACAGGTCCCTTCCACTCATGAACAGGTCCCTTCCAAATATGTAATGTAACAAAGATACCCACACATTTGCATAAATACTAAAAGGACCTACTGTCCCTTCCACACACTGTGGCTGCAGCAATCCAAACAAATTGATCTAAAATAACACTTAGAGGGCAACAGAGTAGAAATGAAATTGATTGATCCTATACAGGTGACTAGGCCTATACACAAATACATTAAAGACTAAATGTGCCCTGTGTGTGCACTCTCTGTCATCCAGCCTGCTTATTTATTCATTCGATGGTAGCATGCAGGGGCTGGGAAACCATAAGAAATATGCTCTTGCTGCTGCAGGCCAGAAATTTCTATCGATAGCCTGGGTAGCATCCATCTTCCCAAAGTCCACCAAAGGTCAGGAGCAGCATAATTTAAAAGCTGGTTTGCATTGGATTCTAGTCTGTATTCTGCATGTTTACTGACAGTCCCCCCATGGAGGCTGGATGACTATGTGACACCCTTGCTCAGCCATCCCCACACACACCGAGCCGAGGATGGCTGTCTTGTAAATCTGTGATGGTGAGGGGGTGTCAGTGAAAGCATTGTTTCACAGTCAATAAAAGGGGCCCTGTGTTGCTTGTAAGAACAGCAATCTGTAGCCATTTCCAAAGAGAACATCTTGGGAGTACTCAGGAGGTTATGAATTGAGTTCCTCCTTGTATATCGGAGTTAATATTTCGAATAAAAACTAAAACAATAATCTGCCCAGCACATATTCCAGTATCCATTGGGGAAAGATATGTCACTGGAATGCAGCGTGCACATGAGAGCCAGATTTCACTACAGGATCAACAACAAAGCCCACACTGCTAGCCAACAAATGATATCACATTCATTATTTATTTATCGTTTTGTATTCCTGAGGTGTTTGCTTTTTTTAATGTGCATTTTGTATGTCAAAGACATTCTCACAAACTGGCAGATAAAACCGATGTCATTCCCATCCAACTTAATTAGCTTTGCAAATAATTTTCTGCATATTTAAATTCCCTTGCATTACTATTTTTAATCCGTTTGTCAGCTGGCTAAAATGTGCAAATGAGATACTGTTTTGAGCAATTATTTTACCCATCCTTGCTGGACCATATGGCAAATAGATGATGAAAATATGCTTCTCACACAATAGTCATTCCAATTACTGTTCAGTCAGTCAATGTCAATGATTATAATCCTCCGAATATATTGTCCTTTAATTTCCCATATAATGCGTCTATATTCCATCATCTCTGGAACTGTAGCATACTATTTCCTTGCATTGTTAGGCAGTCTCTAACATGACATGTCTATAAAGCACTGTATGTTTTGGGTGTGGAGTGAAGGAGCCATGTAGTGGCTGCCTTTATGTCCTCTGCTGTCTTAGATTGCAAGCGTTCCTTCAGGGATAATCCATGTTGTGAAATTGAAGTGCAGCACTGGAATACAAGCGTCCCCCCCACCAACCTTACCAACCTCTCTCCCCCTCTCTGCCGAGGGTTAAAAAATGAAACAGGACTTGACAGTTTGGTGGATATGACAACGCTGGAGAAATCTGAACATCAAGATGACAATAGTGGGAGACACTGGAGCCGGAACGGGAGGGAGACTTTTTGTTCCCCCACTTTCAGGTGTTGTGGTAATGTCTAGACCTACTCTAGCATGAGCTGTGTTCTGACCTGGAGCACAACAAAAGCTTAAATGATGGAGACGTAGACAGAAAAAGGCATTTCTACAATGTAAAAAACTTTCTGCACATTTCATGTACATTAGTTTTTATATAGGGAAATATCAACAAATATTAACCAAGAAAAATAAGCTAAATCCATACTTGACGAACATGAGTTTATTAGTTAGTAATTCAGTTCATGTACTGTAAGTCTTATATTAATACACAAGCTCCTTTCTTGAGCATCCAGCAGCAATTGTAGCTTAACTATCCAAGTTACTGGAGAGCAAACTTTTTTTCCCCTGTAGTACATTTACATCATACACCCTTGAATATTAAAGCGACTCATTTAAATTGGTTGAGAAATGTAAATGCTGTAGTGCTTTTTATCCAGAAAAATTGCTGTACCTGTGTACAGGCAGTCTTGCCTGATCAGATATTGCGGCAACAATGTACGATCCAGCCACCATTGTGTCTACGTATATATTTATTGTGACTGCCTATTGGCAAATCAATCCAAACTCATTCTGGTGCAGCTGGTGGGAGAGCCTATAGAGGAGCTCAAGGACCAGATTTAGTGGCCTCTAGCAGTAAGGTTGCAGATTGCTACCAACTGAATAGCCCTCCCTCTCACTCCCCCCTTATAACTGTGTAGGGGAACCTATGGTGGCTGTGAAACTCATGAAAAACTTGCACGGCCCTTCTCTAGAGTCAATGTTTGTCTGTTCTGGGATACTGTAGAAACATGGTGGTGCAACATGGGGGACTCCATGGAAGAGGACTCGCTTCCTATATTGATATACAGTAAAGGGCTCATTCTAAGGAAACGGAAACACAAAAGATGCCAAAAGATTAACCTAAATCTTACATTTTGGTGCTTTAAAGCTGTAAAAGGGACAGTGTTAAGTTACAATATAGCACTGTGCTGCAGCTACACTATTAATCTTTGAAATATTGTAGTAATTTGGGAAAAAACACACTTATTCGCTCTCTGGTGGAGCGTTAGATGAGAAGATCAATACTACTCTGTCGGTTAAATATAAGGCTCCAACCAGGAGCTGGTTAGCTTAGCTTAGCATAAAGACTGGGGACAACGGTAAAGTGCTAGCCCGAAGATAAAATCTGTCAACTAACATCTCTAAAGCTAACATTATGTATATCATTTATTTTATTTAACTGAAGTTAAGGGGAAAAAAGACAACAAAAAAACCCCCACTGTAGTCTTGTATTTGATGTAGAAATATGAGAGTGGTATTGATCTTTCTGTCAAAGAAATGGAATGAGCACATTCTGCAAAATAGCTAACTATCCTTTAATGGTGTAAAATCTTCCTTTGAAAATATGTCCTGCTTGGCCGCATAGTTGTTAACTTTGGGCACATCTAAAGCCATAAAAAGGATTTGATGAAGCCCTTCCGAGATGTTGAGTCATTAACCACATCTGCGCCTGCTGAAGATCAAAGCAAAGAAAGTAGTTAGGCAAAGGTTTAAGTGGAGTAACCTCTCTGTTAGGAACGCAGAAACAAAAGGAAATACATTAAAACCAGCCGTCTGGTTTGAAAACCTCAAAGTTAAAGGAAGTGATTTGGCAAAACAAATCTGACTGGGTTGGAGTTGAAACAACACCTCGAGGTCAGACATTTTGTTGTTTAACATTTCATCCGACTGCACACCGTAAAATTTCATGTTGCTTCTGGCAAATGGAGTGCATAGCTTTGCATACTCTGAGATAAGTGATATGCACCAGGCAAGGTCATTTAAAAACAACTCCGTGAGAATAACTTCTCCTGTGTATGAAAACGGGTATTCTTAAGAGGTACAGGATGTGGAACTGATTAACACAGAGCAGCTACACTGATTACACCAGCTGAAAAACAAAGGGCAAGTACGGTTCAGTGATTATTCTCTAATGGACATTCATTGGGTTTTGTGTGAGGACTACAAAACCAAACTGGCTAATTTGGTTGAATTAATAAGCCATGTCCGCATCTATTCAACGGAGTGCAAGTGGTGGCTCTGTGAATTACAAGTACCACAGTAATCAAGGAAAGGGGAAAGGAAGGGCAGGTGGAGGCTAAATGGTTGACGTTCTGTGACTTTCATCATCCAAAGACACCGCGCACGTGACAGCTGAACAGATCGTTACAGCTGCACCAATCCCACCACCGCACATACTGTACACACACACACACCATTCTTGTCTTCATCCTTCCACACGTCCCAAGGGTCCACATACATGCAGAGTCCCTAGAGGCAGTTTTTGGAGGGGTTCTTCATTTTGAGGTCAAGTACAATCTGACCTACACTACTTTATAGTACAAACCCCTGCAAGCAGACAGGTACTGAATGGATTTGGCGTGTCCATGAGCTTTTGACCTTGACTTGGCAAAAGGACACATAGATAGTGTTACAGAAATGAGCTTATTGTTTTCATCTTAGCCTGCAAGCCACACAGCTTATCCTTGGACTTGTATGAGCCTTTAGCATTTTACTTTTACACAATGTGTGCAACCCACAAATAAAAATATGGGCATAAATGATTTATTCTCCCCTGTGGTAATATATTGTACATTGAACTACTTTTTGTTCAAACTTTTGTCCTGAAATAGATTGCACAGTTCGCAGTCTAATTAAGCCTCTGCTACAATGCTCAGCTTAAGTAAAACAAATAAATAAATAAATAAAGAGGCAGTTCTTAGCTCCAAAATTAGCATTTTATTTCGATGGTTGGGGTCAAAGATGTATAATTTGTTTTCCAGTACATATGGTTATCCACACCGCTTAAGTCCAAAACCTTTTCCAGTCTTAAAGCTGATTCAGTAATTAGTGCCTAGCATGTCATGCCACCCCACCCCCCTTTTTGGTACAAATTCAACAGTTGTGCTGACAAGATCACTACTTTTAAATTTTTTATCAATGTGTTTTTTTTCACGTTTTATACAAAAAACTCTCTTAGCTTCTACACATTTAATGTCACCCAGATTTTTATTTTTTTTTCACTTTGTAAATAAATTTGGGAAACAACATTTGTCATTTTTGTTGTCATGAAAAGATAAAAACATGCAAAAAAAATTTGAATTTGTAGTCCAAATTATACATTTACAAGTTTGGAACTTTTTGCACTTCTTCATATACTACATCAAAAGAAAAGATAAAGAAAAAAACATTATGTACACACATCTTTTTACAGTGAAGTAAAACTTGAAAATATCAGATGATGACTAAGGCAAATGAAGTGTACATAGATTAGACCAAAACAGTTTTTTTGTTGTTTTTGTAAAATACTACATCACTTCAGAAAAAAAGAAAACAAAAATCTGCTACAAAAGTATGATTCATAACTCCCTTTATTTGCAACCAGCTGCATAATTTTAATTTTTTAGTGAAAAAGTCTAGAAGTCTAGCGTACTGTACAGTGCTGCTCTTAATTGTTTTTCTTTCCATCCAAGCTAACAGATGATCCTTCATTTCTTCGTCTTTGCAGTTTATTTAAATAATCTTCAACAAACAGGAGCGTTGTGTAACCAAAGAAAAAAAAGCATGTAGAAGCATACCAGAGTGTAACATACTTTGTTTGAAATCACTCCAAAAGTCAGTACCATTAAAGCCTTGAACATAAAACTAATCATTTAGATCCAAAAAAATGTACAAAAAGGCACATTATATCCCAGTGCTTCTGTACTGTGAAATTCAAGTGTAACTGAGCGCATTCAATACCAACAGTCCAAGTGGTGACAGTCCACCAGTGTTCCCTCCCATATCCTCCATAACTGGAGCACAGGCTATGCCTAAGCTTTCAACAAGCATATGTATGCGTAGACTACAACAATAAGCCTAGGTTGGTTGTTTTTGAAAAAAATTCAGAATCAATGTATTTTTTGTTTCTTTTCTGTCACAGTTCCATAACTCTCTTAGGGAATATCAGTATGTCAGAACCTGTCCATGTCCATCAACAGGAAATCTTTCCTTTTCTTCATTTTTTTTTTCATCTTTTGATCCTTCAACGAGTGGCTGTGTGTCCTAGTCATCACTTCCGCCGTACATGTCTGCCAGTTTTCTAAAGCGAGGGCCCCAGTCGTTGAGGTAATCGTAGTCCTGGTCACCCCCACTGCTGGAGGAGTTGAGGGAGCTTAGGGAGCCAGCTGTGGAGCCGCTGCCCTCGTAGTCAAACACTAGCAGGGAGTCGTAGGGAGGAGCGGTGGGGTCGTTGTCTGCTGCCTTAAGTCCCTGTGAAGAAGGAAATAAAACCATGGTTAGATGAGAAGATTAAAACACTGCCTGCAACAAGGAGCGACATCAACACAGCTCCCCCAACCCCCCTACTGCTGCACACAAACAGGCTAATCTATCCTAAAACCAGTCGGTGCTTCTCCCTCCACTTGTTCAGGAAATCAGGTTTTTGTCTGGATTAATCAGGCTGTAGTGTTCATGTGGGTTTCCTCTGCATTTTGGTTGGGATTCTCCTAATGCTTTCTGGGATGTAGGATTATCCAGCTCTTGATCAAAAGCCAATATTGAGCATGACCAGCAGCCTCAGACGAATGGAATGATCTCCCCTTCCCCCACTGACCCTTGTGCCAGCCCCCACCCTCCCCTCTCTCTTCAAGGGCCTTGACACTCTGGCACTGACACTTGTACAGTCATCTATAGATAGCAGTATCTTTCATATTTCGTATTTATCTGACTCCCACCTAAACACTGCACTGAGCACGAGAAGAGGTGAGAATGTGAGCGCACATGTGTGTGTATGTGTTATCTTGTGGCACTTGGTGGTGCAGGTGGGGTTGGTTCTATTTTGAAGATTGTGCAGAAATCCTCATAGCATCATGAGAGGTCCTCATAGATTGATTTTTCAGCCTCATTCCCTAACAGTCCTCAGGAGACTTGATGGATTGCTAATCTAGGAGTTGAAATGTGCTTTGACCATGAACCACTTTGGATCCGAGTCTGGTTTCTACTCTCTCATCGCCACAACTGAGGACACCTAACAAATAATAAATGAATTAACTGGAGCAACATAACACAGAAAACGAGACCTCAGCTCATTGGGAACTTGTCAAAGATTTATGGTTTCCTCTGCGCTGCCATTATGGCACTGAAATGCTCTCAAATAAAAAGATGGATTGAATTAAAGTGCTCGGGCACTTAGTGATTATTTTCCACTTGTTAGCTTTCGTTAAGTATTTGCTCAGGGCTGTGGTGCTGATAATTTGGTGGGAAATATAACAGATGGATCGTTCATTACAATTACAACCATAATCGCTCTGCTGGTTATAGCCCCCTCCATCTACAACCAAAACCCCACTGGCAGTTTCATAAGGTTAGTCAATCACAGAACTCAGCCCCCTAATTTCATTATAACTGAGTCATCCACTGTGCTGCAGACAATCACGACTCACGACAATACTGTCCTCAATTTTTTGGAGTCACTTTGTCCCGTACATAACAAAAGAAAAAGGGTAATCAAACCCACTGGTATTTCTATTCACAGCAGACAACCTTGCCAAGGCTGAAACGAGGCGCTATCAAAACAATGACTGCAATCACTTCAGCTTTGTCTCCCTCTGTGGTGCTGTGTCCACCTGTGACCAACAGAGGTCATGTCAGGTTGGTGCTAATGTATTTAATGTTACCCCCCTCCGTGGGAACTGACCAGGAGTTGACTAATAGACCATTGTTTGTCTGTCCTTATGCTAAATCAATGCCTAATTTTTTTTGACCCTCTAATTTAATTAAGAACCACAAGCTCCCGGGGCATGTGCACTTTTCAGGATGGAGATCAGACCCGCTCCCCCCGTGCCTCTCCCCCTCCCCTTCCATCTCCCTGCTCCACTGGCAGCAAGCCCTTATCAGTTAGGTCAGATTCCAGCTCCGTGTGAGCGCTGGAGCTACCATGACTGAGCTTTAGCAACAGTCAAATCTGGGACTAAAAACAGATCAACATTGCTTGGTTGCAGCTAGCGTTTCTGGGTCAGGACTTGAAACGGTTTCAAGGTCTTGTGAGAATGTTAAAATAATGTGTAAAAAAACAAAAGTGATGAAGAATGGTGCACTCTGTCAAACTGTTCTTTATCGAACAGCGCAAAGCATTACTTTTCACCCAATATCAACTGTTACGACAAGTGTATTAGGTGTATTCATGACATGCTGTGGGAGTGAAAATGAGTGGTGCCTGGGTAAAAGGATCTGAGAGATAGATGGTTCAGGGAGCAGAGCTGAAAGATCAAGTTCTAATCTAAAAACATGGGCGCCATCCAAAAACTAGTAGAGAACTCCATTTGTAATGCTGTGAAACTCTTGTCTGTTGGAGATTGTGAAAAATACATGACTGCTCTTTTCATTTTACATTCTCCCTTCATGCTGGAGTCAATGATGGCCTCAGGCAAACGAGGGCACTCTGAACAGTGCACGCCAATAGAAAACCAATGTATTGCCTCTCTCATCTCTCATTTCTGGGCTGACACATCTGTAACTCTTCTTTGGCAGAAAGTGAGGAGAAAAACAATTATATCTAAGTGAGTTAGCATCATGTACTTTTTGGGCTTTATACGTGTCTGAACAGATATACTTGAGATGAGAAAAGTTTCTACTCTCTGCTTAGAAAAAGATGAAAACAATTCTTTTTGAGTATTTCTTTACTCCAGCTGGTGCACAACTGTATGATACTGAGTCATATGAAGCAAACTGTTTATTTAGATACAAGTTTATTATAACAAAATTATTTGACTTGAAAATGAAATTCAATCTTTGTGACAGCGCTGATCCTTTCGTTTCAGCTCTTTTCCTGGGATTTGATTTCACCATGTGGCAAAACAATCCCAGTTTTCGATAACGCCATACGCTTCGGTGCTGCAGCTAGCTGGTGTTTTTACCTCACTGATGAAATCTCCAATATCTCCAGGGTGGGGTGCTGCTGATCTCATGGGGTACTGAGGCTCAGGATGGAGGGGTCTCTCGTCTAGACGGCGGATCCCCACAGGCTTGATGGCATCAGGCTCTATCGTGTCCGGCTGCTGGAGCTGACTCAGGTCGTAATCCTGGGAAACACAGACAGGCAGATGGGAGTTAGTGAGCTGCAAGACGAGACCCCGACCTGAGCGTGGTGATTTAAATAGGTAAACTCAGCCTGTGCTTTGCAGAGGAAGAGAAGTTCAGCTGAGTGGAGAGAAGATTTTTTTTTTTTAAGTCGGACTGCAGCAAGGAGAGTTGAGGGAACACGAGGGAAACTTTAATCTTCTTGTCTGTGAAGCACAAGCCTAGGGACAATTTGACACATTAAAAGAGCCAGCACTGAGGGGGTCCAAGCTGAGGACCACATCATACGCTACAGAGTGTTTGTACTTGTGCGGTATGCTGCAGGAAGGATGTGCAGGCGACTGTTTTGCTCTAATCAATGCCCAGACACGGGATGGTGGATATGCATAAGCCATTGCTAATCCTATTAACATTACCAAGGCAACCTGAATGGCTCACAGTTTGTGCAAAGTCATGGGCAGGGAAGGAGGAGGAGAAAGAGTGAGAAGAGAGAGAAAAAAAAGAACTAGGAGAGAAAGAGCTATGGTGAAGAGCAGAGTTGAGCTGAGCTGAATAACTGGATGGTATCACGGTGACAGCAGATATGACAGAGAAAATGCCATTTGAGAATCAGGGTGTGTGCCTAATAAGCGTGCATGATGGATTGTCCCTCTTTAGAAGATTTTCAGTAATCCATCCATCTCTAATATCCCCCTTCAAAATTGTCTTTGCTCAGTTGCACATGTACGTACACACACAGACACTCGCATGCTCACTCCCAAGAAAAAAGGAAGAAAAGAAAAAAAAACTGCACAATCTAACAAAAAAAAAAGAAAAAGAGAATGAATATAAACCTTGTGGTGACGGGTAAACAACCCAGATATATAAACACGACAAAGCAAGCAGCCACTTGACAAACATCTACTTCACTCCAAACTAATAAGTTTCATCTTAAATCTAAAACAAACACATTGATTATTCATGTGTAATTTGATTTCATGGGCCATGACAGTAACCCTGAGGCTAGCTTGATACGAACAATGCTCATCACACATCATGCAATAATGCCATCCATCATCTTTGGTCCATTTCAGTCTGACTCCTGTTTGACCTTCTTTGAGGTCATACACCGGAGGGGTCAGGAGTTGGTGACAGGAATTGCAACAGACCCATATAATGGCTGATCTAAGCAGGAAGGTCTAATGGCATACCAACCCCTTCAGGGAATTGACTCCTTACACGAACACTGGTCGGGTGAAATGGCTGCCCCTGGCACTAATGACCTACATTCAGACATAGGAGACTGAACATTGCTACGCCTTTCACACTTAATTGTTTGTGAGACGTAGCACAGCAATTTAAAACAGAACTGAAATTATTTATCATTGTGCCAAGGGAGCAGTTGAAGTCCAAAACCTCCCTTAAAATAAAAGGTAAAGCTTATTTTTGTGGTTTTGGCCATTATAGTAACACTGTAGAATATCTGGTGAAATTTAGGAAGGCATCTTTACTAAAAATAACTCCAAATTACAATAATAAAGGTTTTAAACGAACTCTATGTCCAACTTATTTGGGGGAAAAAACAGAGACAAAACTCTTGGCTATGTACAGTACCAGTCAGCAGTTTGGACACACCTTTCTCACTTGAATGAGAAAGTGTGTCTGAACTTCTAATTAGTACTATATATAATCTTAAATCTTACTGCTTATGTTTCTTGCTTTTGATTTTGTGAGGATGTGACAGCGATCCCGTATTTCAGCAATAACATTGTAATCATAATTGTTAGAAAACAGTAAACTGCAAATTGAACTCCTGAGATATTATTAACTGAAATGACCCTTTAAGAGACCTCACAACTTCTCTTTATTTTTGCTGACAAATAGATGTGGTAGTTGTAGTATCTGCATAAACCAGTCTGATTCATTTTGTTTCACTTACTGCATGTGATTGAAAAACAAATCAAAACATTTTGTTCAAAGCCATCTTCTCTAAGGTTAATGTTTCTGAGGTCATCTGAAGAAGCAGATGACTCTCTCCTATTTTACTTCTTTCCTGCACACAAACGTGCACAACAACTTCTCAATTTGCTATTTATTTCTGTATTATTTTTTTCCATGTCTTGGAAGCGCAGCCTGATCAGCTGTCTGACTTTGATAAAATGAGTGTTTCACAAACCAATACAAACCAGGGCAATGGCAGCAGCAGCTAAAATCATATACTCTGAGAGCGCCCAATGGTCTGACACTTCAATTTCCTCCCCAGCGGGAGATAGGGAGAACAGAGGTGGGCATTATAAGACCACATCGCTAGGAAAGTCAGGTCCATTTTTTACCCAACACTGACTCCCTCGATTCCGCAGACAAGACCATTTTCTCCTGGCGCCCTGCCCTCCTCTGCGCCACTCAAAATGGAAGCTTGTTTTCCCTCAATAAATCGCTGCTCTCGCTCGTTTGCCTTTGAGGGGTGTTATATCATGCAACAGTTTCCTTTTCAACATGTTCTGGTCCACAAGTTTGTGCATTTTGTGTGTGAAAGTGAGGATGTGAATATACAAGTGGGTACACTCCCTCCTGCCTAATAACTGACAGATGTGTAATGGCTTTCCAGTCATATTGTTACCTTAGACAGAGCTTCATTATAGCGCCACAGCAGATGTCTGTCTCTAAATGACATCAGCTTACCAATTACAAGTCTCCGAGGCTAATTTGGCACTGTGCTGGGTCAGACCGGGGTCTCCCGCTTATTTCTGCTATACCTAAGCTACCGGAGCACTTCAGCCAGCAGCAAGAAAATAGCCCATTTGGTATATTACTGCCTTTTTTATGAAATGATTCCGTTCTGCTAACAAGGGGTCATTAGGACAATTGAATTTGTGTCTGTGCATGCCTGATCAGTGCAAGGGGATGCAGAGATGTGACTTTATAATGATGCCTATGGCATTGCTTTTTCTTTTTTTTTTTTCTATTGTGTGGAGTTTATGTGTGTTTGGGTTGTGAAGTGAGAACCAGTTCCAATAGAGAAAACATTTCCAATATTTTCAGAACCAATTGGATCAAAATTTGTTTTCCTTATTGATTCCAGGTTTCGATTCTCTTTTCAAGCTCCTTTCTGCTCTTCCGTAGAAAGAAGTACCATTTCTACTTTAAGTGGATCTGTCTTACTCCCCAGTGTGAACATCTGTGAGGTGTATTCTAAAGAAGCATAATGAGCAGGACTAACATTAAAAAGGCACTTGTAAGCACGCCCGCCGATAGGGGGGGACAAACAGGTCTGTTGTCCCGGGCCCAGGGTAGGGGGGGGGGCAGAACTGGGCCCACATTCAATTATGGAATAATTTTTCAAAATAGGCCTATTTGTGGAAAAGATGTGTAATATTTGAGTTACATAAAAGCTTTTAATTGTTTTCTTCCTAATTGCTCTTGAAATAGTGGTCAAGAACCCCCCCACCCCCAACACAAAAATGGTTTGGCCACTGATCAAAATTTGATGTTGTCATTTGAAGTTCAGTACGCTAAAAATGTCCGTTCAGCACAAGTCCGGTGCTCAGAAAAGTAAAGAAAAGAGAAGAAGAGAAGAAGAAAATAGAGGCCTTAGAGATTTTCTAAACAAATATTTAAAAAAAGGTGGTGACGGTGAAGCTGGAACTAGTAAAGTCAACGTAGAGCAAGGTAAGAAACAGCGCAGCCAGCGTTTACCGGCAGCCTTGTAACGTAACCTAACTGGCCAGCTCCAATGTTAACGTCCATTAGCTTGTATAAAAGCCTGACACAACACGTTATCTTTGACAGAAACAGTTGAGTTTGGTAGCTCCGTCAGAGAGGAGAGAGATCTAGCTGCAGTCAGGTGACCGAGAGAGTGATGCGGGAGAGCTGCCCCGCAACGGAGGGACAGAGTCAGGCTACCGGTGAGAGAGAAGAGAGTCCCAGTGGAGCGGGAGGGGCCCGCTACCCCATCAGATAGTCTGAGCAGGATGGATCAGAGACTGATCAGATATTTAATTTCAGCGATCCTGCATTATGGCCCAATAAAATGACCGAGTCTGCTAGAGTAGGAGTAGGAAGAGCAGAGGAGAGGCAGTGTTGGGGAGACTTAAACTACATGTAGTTGAACTACATAGCTTAACTACAATTAGCTGTAACTTTCTGGTAGTTAAACTACATTCATATGTTGTGCTGCGTCAAGTATTTCAACTATTTTTTGGGTCATTTTTTGGAGTTAAACTACTCAATTTACAAACTACAATTTTGGTCAATAACATGAAATATTATTTTCATGTTATTGACTGATTTACATTTCTGATTTACATGTGGGTATTGGGGTAGGATTTTCATTTTCTCTTTATATTACCCAACATGTCTATGGTGAACCTACAGTATGTTGACCAGCTTTTTTTCTTTAAAAAAATAAAACTGAGTTGAGAGGCATATTTCAGCTGGAATGTGAATTTTTTGTAGGCTATTAAATTTTGTTTCATATACATCACATGTTGATTATAATGAGTATAAGTAGTTGCTAAAGCTTCTTTTTTTAGCTGTAGTTTTACAAACTACATTTCTCTAGGGGTAGAAATGTAGTTTGTTCAAACTACTGTCAGGCTGAACTACAAGTAGTTTTACAAGCTATGCTTGCAAAGTAGCTTCCCCAACACTGAGGAGAGGACAGGAAGAGCATAGGAGAGAAGAGGAGAGGAAGAGCAAGGGAAAAGGAGAGATCCGGGTGCGTGGGGGCCCATCTAAGATTATCTTGTCCCGGGCCCAGGCAAGACTGTCAGCTGGCCTGCTTGTAAGTATATGTATGCTTGCAGAAAGTGTCTCGGTGGTCCTCTTTGTCGTCATGCTGCTACATTCTTCATATATACAGACTACAAATAACGAAGACCACACATGCCTTATGTTACGTTTTGAAAGACATGCTGCACAACTGCAGAGTGTGTATAGCTGAGTTTTGTTACACTCAGATATTAATTTTTATGCAATACTGTAATTAGCTGTGTTAATTTAATCAATGAAACTCGTAATGAAAAATATTTATTGATGACCTTTTTTCATGACAAATCTAAATAAATGTAACCTCTGAAAATGAGAACTATGATGAAATGTGTTACAGTTTTTGTCCAAAAACAATAATCTGAAAAAGTGATCGATGAAACACCAACTGTTTCAATGCAAAGTCTGCAACCTGCAAACATCTGTGGAATAACACACTATAGCCATAGCTCCTGTTTACTAAATTATTAACCTCTGCCGCCCATAAATATCTGTTAAATATGTTATTTCTCTGTCATTAATGTTATCTGACATCACCACTTTTTAGAAGAAACTAATTCATGTGCTGAATCATTTACAATTCACTGCTAATAAGACAAGAGGAGGCAACTAAATAGTTGGGAAAAACTACAAAAACATGCAGGCTAGTGTGCTCATATTTATAAAAAGATAGGCTAATGTAATATTATCAAGTGCTGTGTACATGAATATAATGTTATGGCTTCTTTTGTGTTGCTCTCAGACGGGAATGTGTTCTAAATTCCAGGATTCAAATTCAAACGTTGCTAAATCCTGATTGGTGCATCCAAGTATGTGACATCATCATTTCCCAACTGAGCCATGTCCACTTCAACGCAGTGAGAAGACAGCACAGACAGAAATATTTCAATTGAAATGATCAAAAGTGTTCTAATTTTGGCAAAAAACTACAAAAAAACAACAACACTGCATGTGTTTCACATCATTCTTACCTGATCCTCTTCTCCGCCGCCTTCCTCATCATACTTGAGAATGTTGTCTCTCACATCATCCTCAGGATCGATGAGGAGCTGCTTAGCCTGACGCTCCTTATCGCGGCGCTTCATCCACACCACAAACAGCAGCACAAGAACTGATAGACAGAGAGGGATCTCATATCACAAAACGTAATAACATATTTTCATACAAATGTAATCGGATCCAATGTTTTAGAGCTTGGATGGGGCCTGATCAAGGCTATCTTTTTGATAATCCAACAGTAATCTATTGGTATCTCGGATAATATTTAGCTGTCTTCATAATCCTCGTGTGTGTTAGTGTGACATGCTCTTTGAGAGGGGCACTGAGACACTCACTGAGGAGGATGATGATGCAGAGAAGGATGGAAATGATGGCGCCCGTGCCCAGACCGGCAGCAATGATGTGTTGCTGGTCAGTGCAGTCTCCGTTGATGTCACACTGGCACACTTTAACCCGCAGGTAAGAGGTGTTGGACATGGGTAGGTTGCCCGAGTCTGTGATTATGATGGGGAGCTCATAGATACCACTTTCAAGAAAGCCAATCTTTAGGCTCACCTGAGCATAGTCACCTGAGAGACACAGAGGAGAGACAGCAGAAAGATTAAGTGAGCGATTCATGATGGCTCTGTGTTTGAGGCAAAATATATTTGTAATGGCAAGTGCAGAGATTAAGTGAATATAAGATGTATGAGAATAAAATAACACCTTATTCCTTAAATCATTCAAAGGGGATTAAATCAAAACTCTGAATAGTCACTTGTACCGACCATGTTCACAGTACGATTAAACTCTTATTACCACAAATATGCAGCATAAATTCCTACCTGGAAGTTGCATCAGCATATCTAATCCAAACATGGCCAGGATTTAGATTTGGAGCTTACAAATCTACTGAATACCTTTTGATAATGCTGCTTAGGCTAAATTCCCAGCTGCGATAATCCATATGCCATTATCCTATTAAGATATATTCACTGTGTTTCAACTCACACTATCTAACAGCTAACACACAACAAATGAATTCTTCCACCCATATCTTTGCTTCAAATTAGCATAAACAATTATTGACTGCTTGTTAAGGCTAACATTAAGGCTAATGTTGTATTGTTGGTCACAGCTCTAGAGTACCTGCCCCCTCTGCAGCATGCTGTTCACACCCATTAACTAAGTGTTTTTCAGAAGGATCATAGATCAATGTGAAGCTTTAATTACAAAACAACAGACTGATGAATGTTGTACATATTGTAAGATTTCTCTTCATTTCTATTTAATTATTAAAAACCACTAATTGAAATGTGATTGAAAAGTGAATCTGCTCTTTCTTAATTTTCCAGTGATGAATGCAAATGTAGGCCAGAGCAGGCAAAATGACAATTAGGTGCATTTCATTCTCTTAAAAATAGCCCAGTAAATGCAAGCATAAAAAAGGATTTGCACTGCTCAAATACGATGTATAAGCAGCCTAATATTAAACAATTTAGAGTCCCTGATGTGATATGTACTCTGTGACTTACCACTGATTCTTGTGATGGTCCAGTTTCTCCTAACATCAGAGGGCCGGTGGGCTAACTCAAAGGCAAATGGCCCAGCATTGGGGTTCAGGTCTCCATCGAGCGCAGTGATGTTGATGGCATTTGGCTCTGGCTTTTGGCATATCTCTGCCTCCTGGGGAAACACCTTAGGAGCGTTGTCGTTGATATCCACCAGGAAGATCTGGAGAGTACCTGTGCCACTTGCTGGAGGTTCTCCTGCATGGGCCATAAAACGACACACACACATATACGTATTTATGAGAGGGGAGGGATTTAAAAAAAAAAAAAGACATATGGATGGGAATATATACTACTGAAATGTCATCACTCATTCCACAATCATTATGCAGTCAACAGAGAAAAGTAAAGTATGACGTTTTTTTGCTGGGTCTCAGGCTATAATGAGACACTCTAAACAGCTATTTACTCTAGTAGGAGAGGACCCATCCAAACTGCATACTGATCTAAGAATCTAATCTCAAGTGAGGTAGACAGAAAGAGGGAGATATCAGAACATTTGGGTTGTGTGTGTGTGTGTGTGTGTGTGTGCGCCTGAAGAACGTCTTCCTGACGAAGGACACGGGATGGGAATACTAAAGCAGACAAACAGAGCCCACTGTCGTTCCTCTCAGGCTCCTCTATGTATTCACTCAGCTAAGAGGCTTTTTTACCATTCAGGCCACGCTCAAAGGAGCTAGTCATCCAATCCTGACCCATTAATGCTGAGAAACCTCTTTATTGATAGAGTTTTTAAGCCTATTGGCCTAAGCTATGCTCTGTAGAACAGGGTAAACCTGAACAGAGGTAAATCCCGCCAGTGCAGGGAAGAGGTGAATGTATCCACATGCTGGATGTTTCTAGGGATTGCTAGCACATTAACCTTCAACTAAGGTGGTCAGTGGTACAGACATGCCAAGTGCCTGGTACAAACTTGACCTTCAAACATGGATGATGCCTTTGTGGCTGTAACTGAGATAGTTTTTCAGTGTGTTTTTATGCTGTGTTTGTGCACTAGGTTATAGTGAAAAACATCACAGAGGAAGTCAAAGTGATGCTAGGTGGAAGATTGACCTTTGAGAGCCAGGGTACATTAGACATCTGCTAGGCTTCCTTTTGAAAAGGCAACATTATCTCCTCCTGAATGCTCTAACAATAATGGCCTAGAATAGAGTGCTTGTGTAACAGCCTGACTAAAACACCGTGACCATGTAACCAGTGCATCAAAGGAACTCAACAAGGTATTTTTGGGAACTGCAGTGCCACTTGAATGATTACGTACCGCTGTCAGTAGCCAGGAATGTTGCGTTGTACAAACTGTTCTTCACAAAGGGGGATTCTCGGTCCAGAACGGCAATTGTTGAGACTCGACCTGTGGTGGGGTCAATTCTTAGCCAGTTGGCTGGATCTGCTAGTTTGGAGTATCTGAGAAAAAAAAAAAAAAAGAGTGATTCATAATTCTTAATATTCACTTCATCCTGAATTTCAAGTCAGAAATGATCTCTTTTTTAATTGGTCAGAAAATTCAAAGGATTCATCTTGTCTTGTACAGATGGAAATCTTGTTGGTAAATAGTCTCAATTTCCAGTTTGGGATCTCTTTCTTCTAAAATGCTTTTGTTTTTGTTTGTTTACATGGAATAAATATTTTAGACGTCATGCATTTTGCATAATTATTCAAACTTTGGAGAACAGCCTCACAGGGGACACCAAACTGGCTTGTTGTCATCAGTAGCTCAAGTTAATTTGTAGGACAAACTGTGGAATTACAAAACTAGCTTATTTCACATGGACTGTTTTCAGACAGATAAACTCTTCCACTGCCAAACAGCTGTGAGGCTGAGTGAGGCTGAATAAAGAATCTGAGGATGAAAAGGGAAAAAATAGGCCTTGTTCAACAAGACTGAAATGGAGACATGCTGGCAATGCAATGTTATTTGAGCAGGATTGATGGAGAAAGTCAATTTAACCCATCATGTCACTCCAGTTTCACACATATCCTATTATTGTCCTCATTGATGTGTCGATAAATCGTTGGATTTAAACATCTGTGCCAGATGTTTTAGACAACAGACAATGTAGAAAATGAAACTAACTTGAAATGGTAGTGTAATTCTTCAAATTTTCCACATTTGTGAACTGGACTTCATTTCTTTGAAGATGTGTGAAGTTTCAATCATGCAGTTCTGGTTCTTTGTTCCCTTCTAGCGGAAAATCTACCTTATGGTTTGCTGCATGAAGCGATCAGGATCCTGTGCAGTAAAGGTCCCCAGCGTTGACTCAGGCACCATGCCCTCTTCGATTTTAATGAATTTGGGGTTGGGTTCGAAGTACGGGCTCTCATTGACGTCTATAACTCTGATGGAGACTGTGGCAGTGGACTGACGGGGGGAGTGGATGCCTCTGGCTAGAGGAACCTCGTTTCTCGCTTCCACTGTCAGCACATACGTCCTACTGATTTCATAGTCAATAGGCTGGAAAAACAAAGATGATAAATAGAGAAACACATAAAAATGAAGTAAACAAAATAAATCATGTTACTTTGTTGGTTATGTGAAACTGGTGAGAGAACATTTAAAGAATTAAAGTATTTTCTTCCTCTTGCCTGTAAATTGTGTTGTGAAAGCTCACAATAGACAGTGAAATAAGGAAAATATATCACTCTGTCGTCAGATGATGGGAACAACAGCAAGCAAGCTGGTGTAAGAGTTGTGCAACCGACCAATTTAATTTGAAATGTCTTCTGAGCTTAAAAATTGTGTTCGCTTGAAATATGTGTATTGCCAGTGTTAATATAATTCAATTCACACAAAATTCTCGTACTTCCATATCCTACTTCCTTTTTATTTTTTTCATCAGGACAACTGAATTGTTTATTGTGTTTGTCAGTTGGTGTTTACAATTCATAAGACATGTTCTATCATTTTTTACATTTCTGAAACCGTATAAACCTAAACATAAAAATTAAATACACACTGAATATATTATTTAACACATTATAATGCAGAGCCAAACACCCCAAAACCTTACTATAGCATATAGTACAAGATAAGGGGTGGAGTTTGAAGAGGAGGCCTTACCTTGACGACTGTTACCAGGCCCTCATTAGTGGTTGGATCAGTGGGCACAGAGAACCTGCCGGTGGGGTCGCCTCCGGTGATTTTGTAGACAGCATTCCAGGCTGGCGTGTTGGGTTGGTCCTTGTCAGTCACCGTTAGGTTGGCCACAATGACATTCACACGGTTTTCAGGCACCTCGCCGAAAAACTGCATGAATAAACCATGAACGCAGAGCAGTGAGCTGTTAGTGATACTGCTGTGGCAGCAGAAAATACACTGATCCCTGCCTCACACAGCACAGCAGGACCAATCTTGGGTAAATAGACATCTAAGGTAACTTATCATGTCGTCATGGTCATCTCATTCCCTGTCCTCCCCTGATAGCACAACAGTAGCATTACAAATTTCAGTGATTCGCGAGCAGATTAAGTGCCTCTCTCAGTCGGGCAGACATCCCTGTAGTTGCATGTGTCAACATTTGGAGGGGGATATAACACTTTACGCATGGTTGGCTACTTGTGTATCTGTATGGTTTCTGAAATGCTGGGCAAGCAGAACCAGGTAAGTGAGCAGAACTGACGGCTGAGTGTGTATATCTACATCGGGATGAAATGGGGTCCCTTGTGGTGCTTACTGTGTGGATGTCTCAGATGAGTTTGTTTCTTACCGTCTCAGCAGTGAATTCTGGCGGATTGTCATTAATGTCAATGACTCTGATGACAGCAGTGGCTGTGTTGGAGAGACCGTACATGGGGTTGCCCTCCATATCAGTGGCCTGGATGATCAGTGTGTACTGAGGCACTTTCTGGAGGGGTAGGGAAGAGAAATGAGGATTAAAACAACTGATCTTTGAGGATAATACAACAGTGATATAGCCATATTTGCAGACTGTGGATATTATATTTACTAGGTGTGTCTGTGTAATCAAATGCAATTCAATCCAGTAATCCATTATTAATAATACAAATAATCACATTGTATCTATCATATCTTTAACTAATATTTTTTAAGACCGTAGTTAAGAGTGATTTCAATTGCATTACATTAAGAAGTGTTTCCTTCTGTCCCCTCATGTGCATTAATGAGGACAAAGGATTACTATTCAATGTAAGGCTGGTAATTACACTACCACACACTACAGCCTGCAAAATTAAAATATAGTTCAATTAACACCTTTCTAATAGTGTCAACAAAGCCTAAACATTATAAGCTTTATTAATTTAAGATGTATGTTTGGGCTATTGGATTGGATTGTGGCAGATTTTATAAGTGTCCCTAATAAGCTGGTAACTTACTTTACATCAGTAATAATGTGCTCAACTACAATGAAACAAATCTGAACTCGCTAACTTCTTAATTATGATGACTAATGGTGGCTTTTTATATAAATCTGATTTATTCCCTGTGGGGAGAGATGCATTTGCGAGTGCATGTGTTACACCGCCGCTATGTGCACCATCACGAAGCTAACAAATGACTCTTTTCACATTAAATGCCACTCAGGTGATGGACCAGTTGCTAGGTAATGAGAATCGGGCAAATTACTTTCATGGTGGCAACTGGCGGACATAAAACGGCAGCCCCAGGGCGGAAGTGATTGAGCAGCCACCTAGCCAGATTGCTCTCACTAGAATTGCACCAACTGGCTCGAGCTTCATATATTATTTTATTTAGTTTCTCACATAGCCATGTGATCCAATTAAATGAAAGAGTGGTAACATTTACAGCACAGGAGAGAGAAGGAGAGAACATATAACTCTGCTTTAGAAGAAGAAAGACAGTGAGAGAGGGGAAACATTGAGCTGCTCAGTGATGCACGCTACCTCCTTGTAAAAGTAAATAAGTATGAAAAGGCCAAGTCCATTTTTACTTCACATTTGGTTGGTAATCAGCAAAATTCACTTTGGCTCATTAGTTCACAGACAGTCTGGATATTAGCAAAGATACCCAGGCTGTGTTTTGTCACCATATTTTAAAAAGGCACAGCTCATTTATATACACATAGAAAATTAATTAATTGATGAACATCTACAACAAGGCAGCAAATGCAATATGAAAATGTATTAATATAATGGATGGCTTTGCTAATGAAAGTCTTAAATGTCAATGCAATGCAATCATTTTATAATATGTGTAGACATTAAGAGCGAGAGTAAAGAGAGGGCAACAAAATGAATGTCGACTAAATAAAGATAAATAAAAATAAGTCATAAACACACACACCAGAGGGTATAGCAAAAGAGTGACAGAAAGAAAGACCACTCAGAAAATGAATAAAGAAAAAGTGTCAGCCACCTCTCGGTCCAGGCCTGCCGCCACTGTAATGATGCCTCCTGTTTTATTGTTGATGGTGAACATGTTGGAGGTCGGACTCTCAGGATTCTGAGACAGGATCTTGTAACGCAGCATCCCATTAGCTGTTTTGGGGTCATCTTTGTCAACAGATGTTACTGTCATAACAAATGTTCCTATTGGATGGAAAGACAGAAACAAGATGTAAATATTTTAATTTTGTCTTTCTATTATTTCTATTTTGACTTTAGTAATACTCATTGGCAATCAAAAAGACATTACAAATCAACAGTACTGTGCTATATTGTACATGATTACATTTTAAATATTGTAATATTGATGTCCAGGGTTCTTCCTTGTGATCTTACAATACTTCTGATTACTTTAATACAGCAGAAGCAAAGTTATTAAAGTGGCCACCCCAGGAATGTAATCAATGCTGTTTGATCTGTAACAGTATGGCAGCAAGTGAAGCTGAGGGCTCAGACTACAGCAGATCGGTTCTCATACAGTGTGATGCCGTGCTTGGCTTTAAACAGTATATTACCTGGCTTGGAACCCTCTGGAACAGTGCCGTTCCAGACCTGATGGGTGAACTCGGGTCTGTTGTCGTTCATGTCGATCACATTGATCACAATGTCAATAGGGTTTTCCACCTGGTTGCCATTCAGGTCCACTGCATGAGCTCTCAGCTGGAGGGAAACAAACATATCCACACTATAGAACTGTTCGAGCAAATTTGGCATTCCCAACACGCACAAGGACAATCCTCAACTGTGCAAACAATGTATCGGGACAAACCACAAAACATTCACTCAATGTCATCCGTTAACCTGCTGTGATAATTACTAACTCCACTAACCATAACTAAAACGCTTTTACTATATTCAGCAGCCCAAAGAGTTCAGAATATTTTTTTTTCAGACCAGCATGACCAAGGGAGGAATAATGCTTTTGGTAAAGAACAAGTCTTTCCCACAACTAGCTCTACCATGTGCACAGCAAAAGAGAAACAGATGATTAGATATAGTCAGATACCTGCTGCATTTTGACTGCATTTTTATGGTTGTCTCTTGAAACAGATATACTCTGATTTTATTTAGTACCGTTGCCTACACTGGGTCAGCACAAGATCAGTTCTGTTTTACAAAAACAGCTCTGATCTACTGTATTTTTTCCTAGGTACACATAACTGCAAGGTTGGCGCCTAACACAGGTTTTCAATTCACAGATGCATCTACATTTTGATCCCATTCATGCTCTAGAATAAATATAAAGCAATACAGATTATACTAAAAATGTACAGGCTAAGTACAGTGTGCATAAACATCACATAGGCCTAGTGTCATAGTCCATGTCAAGAGCTATATTACAGTGCCAAAATCACACGATGAAAATAATACAAAAAATTAAAACACATTAATTACATACTTAACTAAAACAATACTGACAACTAGCTTTACATTCAAACCTGATTGATTTCCAACAGTTTATGCTAAAGCACATGATAGTAAAAATAGTATTAAGCATTAAGTTATATAATTTAGAGACATTGTGATTTCACGGCTAAACCACTAATGAATACAGCTGCTCTAGAAAGAGCTGGAGGTTATCTGTATGTAACACACACACACACACACACACACACACACACACACACACACACACACACACACACACACACACACACACACACACACACACACACACACACACACACACACACACACACACACACACACACACACACAGTCACTCAAAAACATCACATTAAATCCTTTAAATTCTCAGACGGATAAATCAGATTCTCTGGTAGACCCTCATCACGCCCCAGTCTTTATTGAGTCTGAGAAGACTGCTTAGGCTACACATGACCCTTGAACACATACCAGCTAGCAGGAATGTACAGCGATGCCAGAGAAAACCTTTTTACAAATACAGGGGTTTTATTTTAAGTTTATTTTCTTTAGTTTTATTTGACTTATTTGACTTAGTTTTATTTGATTTAACTACTGTGTCTGACTTACATGGAAGTTGGCGATGTGCTCTCGGTCCAGGGGCTTGTTAACAGATAGCTCTCCAGAAATTGGGTCGATGATGAAGATGCCAGTGGGGGGCTGGTCAGCACCGGGGCCTGTCACACTGTATCTTAGGGACCGGTTTTTGTCATGGTCCGATCGGATCTGTGGGTGTAAAGATTTGTTAATGATAGCTTTAAAACAGTACTAAATATACTGTGAACGATACTGAATTTTTAAGGCTGATAGAGACATCACAGTAGTTTTCTTCCTAGTTTTACATTAAAGCATAACATTAACATTTTTTATATGGATCTCTTATTTGACTGCCATATACGCCTACATGAACATGTCTTAAATACAATGCAATTAGCTGCTATATTGACCCAGAAAATTTATTTAACAACAGTATGCATCACAGTTGCAGCTACAATTAAGATTATTATCAACCTTTATTTTTATTTAGTTATTAATTAATGTTTATTGTCAAAAACCTTCTAAAGTCAGTAGGAATGTCTTAAGATCACTTGTTATTATTAATTTTCAAAGCAGAAAGTTTTTGTTTCTAATAATAAACTGTGAAAAACAAAAAAACATTTTAGAAGCTATACCAAGCAAATCTTTGTTATTCAGTTATTTATTATAATTGCTAATAACTTATATTGACTGACTTATCAACTAATGATTTCAGTACCAATTACAGTAGTGGTTTTAAAATAGGTTGCAGTGTGAGTAAAATAGTGCTTATAAAAGAATGCGTGCCTATGTAGTATTGAAGTTCTGTCTCAGCTGGGCTGTCTATGCTGTTTGCTATGTAATCTGGGACCCTCTGTGCCTACACCCAGGATCCAAGCCAAGCAAACTGAGTATTTCCTCATCCCGTTATCATCTACTAAAGCACAGACACAGCCCTTCTAATATGGTTGGATTAAATACAGTGCATACAAATAACATGTACAAGACTTAAAACTCGGTAGGGAAGTCAGCTTAATATGTTGAAAAATGATCTATTTCTTAACTGTCCAGAGAATTGTTGTCCTCTGTCAGTCACCCACAATGAGCCCTGAACAGATAACTGTTGCAAATGAATAGGGCCCAATAGAGCCATGATAAAAGCAGTGTAATATCTCAACAGGCAACTGAGGAACAATTGCGCTGGTGAGCACTTCAGATTTCTCTCTGCTTCTAAATAATGCCAGGTTACATTGGTACCGACTGCCCCCCAAACAAAAGATAAATAATACAGTGGAAAAAAGAGCCCTGGCCTTTAGCAAAGTGCTGTAAATATGAAGCATTTTGTTGAAGGCATACGTCTCATGTCTGTGACCCTCTGAGTGGGAGCTCAGGGCAACGGGGACCTACAAGGTTGTCATATCAAGCAAAAGGCATTTTCTTTGAAGTTAAGAGATGGCTGTGTTTATGTTTGTGTGTCTGTGTGTGCACGTGTGTATGTATATATATATATATATATATGTGTGTGTGTGTGTGCGTGTGTGTGTGTGTGTGTGTGTGTGTGTGTGTGTGTGTGTGTGTGTGTGTGTATGTATGTGTGCATGCATGCATGCATGCATGCGCTTGGGTGTGCTGTGTTACCCGGACAAGCTCTTGCGGGAATGGGCCTCGTGAGTTCTCCGGGACATTGATTGGGGGGATGACCCAGTCTCTCTTCATCCGTTTCAGTTGGCTGTCCATGTTTCGTGATGGAAACACTATTTCCTTCAAGTCCTTGGACATGACTGGAGGGACAGCAACTTCCTCAACCTGGGAAATGGAAATGATTTAGTTAAAGTTAAATGTTATTGCCATCAAATTTTGCAGAGACATTCATGTTTCCCAGAGTATGAATCCTACTGACTTTGGTGATCACTGACTCTTTCCCCTTTTCCTTGAGAGGATGACAATTTGTGGTTTTGGGTGAAATGTCTCACTAAATATTGGATTACAACAGCCAGATTTTTGGCCTGTCATCAAGTTACTCACAGAATTAATGTTAATTAGCAATAGTTAATGTGATTTGCAACCGGAGCCAGTCTGGCAAGCGACACAGCAGGGGTGCTAATGCTGAGGCAAAAAACGCAGGGTCAACCTGCAAAGAAGTTGGCTGGCTCAACATCATAAAGCAAGGTGTTTCTTTAGTCAATCACATACACCCTAGCCATACATGAATTACTTAGTAATGTGAACATATTATTTCTACTGTTTACATCGCAAACGTCATGGCAAAAGACAAAATTGTTGCCGCTGTGATAAATTTACAACTTGAGTTGTAAAATCAAGTTTGAGCATTACAAACAGTTAATAAACCTTCAGCTGGACATCACATTTCATTGTCTCACCGGTACCGTATACATCACAACCCACCAACATGGCACCCTGCCTTGTTTTAACACAGGGCTGAATGTCTAGTCCTGTAATTATGTTTATATCCATAGGCACGAAAGCCTTAATCATGTAACCATTAAGCTACAATTAACAGGAGCACATGCTAATCCACTAACTGAAGTGACACCTTACTACAAAGTGGTATAGAGGGCTGACCAGGTAATGACCCTTCCCTTTTTGTGTAAAAAAGGAAACAGGCTTCCTTTTTCTACAACATTTTATACCATCATCCGGATAAAAACCCACTTTAAAGAGTTCAAAAAATCAATTATTTTATGAATTTCTTTGTAGCTTAAAATATCTACATTACAACATGCGATGATATGCTTTGAAACACTTTGGTGTGGTAACGGCAGCTGCACGCCACCAGCTCTGGTTTGCTTTAAATGGCACACCTCCTCTTATGTCCTGATAAAATGCACCCACACAGACATACCAGCTTCCATAATGGATCTGCCATCCTCCCTCGGCTGTAATGAATGAGATTTGAAACAAAGGAGGATGGTACCTGCAAGCCAGACACTAAACACACAGATGGCTCAAATTGCCTATGCTGCTCCAGAGACTGAGGAGACTGAAGTAGTGCCAGAAAAAGTTAAAATAACCTTGAACAAAACAAGGCAAGAAGGAAAACAGAAAAACAATATGTAAAATCTTTCCATGTCAGTTAATGATAGCGGGGATTTCAATGCAACTGACACATCTTTTGAAGCATCTTCCCTACTGCTGCCTGTAATTATTTGAATGTTGATTGGTCTTACAAACTACCAAAAAGTGCCCTATGCAAACACAGAAATTAATTACCACTTTGCCACCTTATAACGTGACTCATACCCCGCACTCCCCCTCCTCTAACATCTGGGGAGCTGTTGGAGAGCTTTCACTAATCATGTTTGAAATCCGATTATACTGCTTTCACACATTGGAAATGCAGAGAGGCAAGCGGACAGATAGCGAAGGAGCATGCTTCAGAAATATCTATTACCCTATTAAAATGGGCACAAGTGAGAGTAGTAATTATTTGTGACCTACGTCTGGAATGATGAATGGCATGGTGGGTTTGTTCAGCTCAATGCGCATCTATCTCTGGTACACTGGAGGTCTGCACCCATCCACACTCTCTGAAGCTCCTTCCATCTTCTGACTAGGAGACTACTTCAGAGTGTTAAGCTGAGTGATGGCCTGAGTGTTTGTGAGTGTCTGGCAATGTTTTAACTTATGTGTGTATCTGCTCTTTTAGAAAAGGTCCCTCTTTCAGATTCTGAAACGTTTTCTCCTCATGGACTGCTGTGGAGCTGAGGTTGTAATAGAGGTGGAGATAGTGGGCGAGGACACTCTCATGTTAATGAGGATATTGTTTGGCTGTCATTGATTAAAATGTTTCCCCAAGGCTGGCGCATTCATGGCACTAATAAAAAAATGTAATCACTGATGTGATGAAGAGATGCACGATGGCTGCCCATGACCTCATAAACGTCCAAGATACGGGAAAGTCAATCCCTGATTTCATTATGGACAAATCAGGGCAAACCCCACAGCTCTCAACAGATACATATCAGAGTGTAGCTGCTGATGATACAGTTGATCATTTTTTATATATGTACAATGAGTCATAGTGAGATTATGACTCTTTTAAAAAAAAATTTAAAAATCTAAAAGAAACAGCAGGAAGCCTATGTTTACCTGTTTAAAGACAAGTATGTATTTGCCTCTGACCAACCGACAACAATGACTTATGGTATCATTAAAATCACATACCTGCAGGAGTCCCTATGGTAAATGAGTGTCAGTGGCTAACAACAGTGTTTTGAAAACCCGTGAAATCATTGCTGGCTACAAGTTCAATTTCAGCCCAGAAGACCACTGCACCCTTGGCGCTGGCAGTAATTACATATAACTGTCTGCATTTAGTTTTAATCTGCACCCACATAAAATACAACGCCAGCCTTTCTTGAGATTATCTGTGGTGCTGCACATGTAGAAATGTCCACTTATGGCCATTTGTTTAAGTATATTATGGGGATTAAAAAGAAAAGCACATTGGTCTGTGTAAAACAAACACAATTATTGCATTTGGGGGTGCTCATTAAGACAGCAGAAGGCTAATGCTAAAAGATCTTACAGCAATTATTATTAACTTATGCACATATAGGCTTACTTATAACCCTACAGAATGGCTCAGGACTGAGAGTAGAAGACAGAGTTGAAAGTAGTGCATGTGTGTCTATCGATGCGGAGCATCATTCTTGTAAGTTTAAAGAAACAGATATTATCTAATTTAGCAGGACCACATAATCCTCTGGCACTGAAGTTAAAACCTCTACAATAACACAGTCTTTAGAGCTTCCTTTCATTTCCTGGTTACAAGGCAGACGGATGGGGCATGTGAAGTTCTTTTCTGTACACCTCCTCAGATCCTCGGCCAGCGGCAATGTTGACATATGAGCACATGGTCATTCAAACTAATCGCAGATGACTGCACAACACGACCAGCGGAACAGTTAAAACGACACTCCACAGCTCAGACAGATGCTTCCTGTCTTCCAAAACACTGAAAGGGCTGTGTCCCCTTTTGGATGATAAGGCAATAATCTTACAATCACAAGACACGCTCACTGAAATCAACTTTATGAGGAGCTATTTTGCATCTGCTCTTGCTACCCACTGACCATGCTGAGTATATGTTTGTGCTCACAGTAAATTGACACATTAAGTTTTAATTAGCAAGCATCCATCCAGTCTCTCGGAACACCTGCTACAATTTAGGGAACTAATCATCTGTGAATGTGCAGTGTGCCTGATAAGCTTAAGTTATTTGATGCAAGGGCAGAACTGATCATTCCACCTTTCTACTGAAGTAACACAAGTCAGACAATCAACAAACAAGACAGAAATGTTACAGAAAAGTTGTTGAGGTTTTATTCACCTGCTGGCTGGAGAGTGTGGAGGGTGCCACCTGGACTTGGGTCACCCACTGCTGCTGAGTGGTGTCATCACTGGCCTTGATCAGCAGCGGTGACGCTCGGAGCCCAGAGAGCTGAAGACTCCTGGCGGCATACACTGCTCCGTCTGCCTCTATCCGGAAGTCAGATGGGTTACTGCATTCAAAGTGAACCAGACCACCTCGGCCACAGTTGAAAAACCTCACTGCAAAAGACGAGAGACAGATAGATTTCAGTTAAAAATTAGCCAAACAGTGAAAAAGAAAACCTTATAAAAACAACCTAAAAGATAAAGACAAAAGGAGGTGGAAGACAGTCAGACAAACACACAGACAGACAGAAGGTCCACAAAGGTTTTCTGATTCTCTCTCTCGCTCATACATTATTCACTTCAAGCTGTGCCCCAAAGGTATTTCTCAAAACAGGTGCAGTGGATGAGAGAGTTGGAGGGAGAGAAAACGGGAAAAAAGGGAAGAGAGTCCCTTAAGGGCTATTAAAGAAAGAAAACTCAAAAACATTACATTTAAAATCTGATGTGTAAATTAGTATAAAATTGTTGTGTTTAGGATTAATAAAACAGAATAGGAAATAGAAAGTGCGTATAAACACGTTAAATTCTCCTAGACTGTAAATCTTATATGATTTCCAGCTGCGGCCATCGCATGCTAGCTTTGTCCCCCATGACATACAGGGATGCCTTCCGTGGATGACTACCGATCCTCTGTTCCTCCAGAGACAGCAGTAAGTGCGTGTGATGTTTATTTCATCAGAGTGTACACACATACAACACAGAAACTCACGCGCGCATAAAGACACGGTAGACATGTGGCTTATGGGGGGCTCGAGTCCCACAGGTGCATCAGTGGCAGTGGTACAACGCCAGTTCATGTTACAAGTGAGTGACAGTACAGCACTGCCTACGTAACTCCTACGTACACACACACACACACACACACACACACACACACACACACACACACACACACACACACACACACACACACACCTAAGAGCTTCATTGTGTGATTCTTTTGTGTGTGTATATGTTTCCCTTGTAGGCCCCCCTCATGTTTATAGCACACAAAAAGGCATAAAGGGAAAGATAAAAATTCCTCCCGGCCATAGAGATCACAACGTTACCATATATCTTTTGTGTTGAGGCTCTGCTGGTGCTGCTTTGAATTATTAAAGCAGATGTGGAATTACTTAACAAAAGCCTTGAAGGAGGGTACCTAATCTTCCTTTGTGCTGCTACCTTGGGGACCCAGTGGTGTCTTCAGAGTATCATGTGCACTCACAGCGCATCAAATTCCTCTGGGTTTAAGGAGAGGATGCAGTAGATCAGCTTGGGGTCTAAAGGAAGTCATAAGTTTAACCTGCAGGCCTAATTTAATAGTATCACTCCAACACTTGCAATCAATTCTCCCAAAGTGCACTGCACCACAATACTGATAAATCTCACAGGGACGATAGTGGAGAATTTATTGCTTTTTTCTGCTTGTAACAGTAGACAAGGCAGATGCCCTTGGTCTCCCACTGACAAAGATGTACCTGTTCAAGATTTCCTCAGTGAGCAACAAAAGGCAGAATTCCTGAAAGAAACATTGCAGCATGAAAGGAAGGGCAAATGTTCCTTAAAAAAAACTATTATATGCAATTTGGTGAAAGAAAATGAAAATACAAATACCTGAACATTTGCCCAACACAAACTAAAATGTTTTGAATTGAGGAAAATTGAAAGCCAGGGGAAAAGAATCCAAAATGCAAGGTCGCCAAAGTAAAGTTTTGAAATTGATGTGTGGTGGAGCTAATCACAATGTATTCATCCTGATGGATGAAAATGCAATCTTGGTTTACTTTATCAAAACTCAAACAGGGGGAACAAATCATCTGCGAGGACCATATGCTGCATCCCATTCCACCCCACTAACAGATTTAAAAACAGACAAAACAAGAAATCTGGACTGCAAACTGGACTTTTTTTCAAACCAGAAGACCTGCCAATTATCTAAATACTGCTCAATAGCATACAAGATGAAATAGCATCTTAGGAGGGCCAGCAGTTCCATTAATGAAGATAGAAGATGACAAGGTCTTTTTTCTATACTGGAATACACTTGATATTGACTATCTCTTTCCTCACTGCTTTTGTGCAATTACCCTTGACCAATTAGTTTTTTTCCCTGTTTGAACCTGGCAAAGCTGACATCAGATAGATGACCTTCTCTCTATCTGAAGGTTTTTCCTTAAAGCCAGCCGCCTGAAAACTCAAAGCCTTCAGGCAATCACAAGTCAGCAAGATACTCAAACAGAGGAAGAATACAGAGTGAGGCTCTGTCAAAATAACTCACAATACAGCAGGAGACAGTCTGTAGATTTAAGAAGCTTCTCAATGTTGGAAGTAAGTAAAGTCTCACTAACACTATTCTTAGTGAGATACTTGGATTATGAATATTGTAAATTGCTGTTCAAAAAACGTAACCAGAGCTGAAAAAATGTGTTTCTTAATCTTTTGAAAGAGAATGAATGCAATTATTTAGAGTACTTGTCAAAGGCATTGTTCAACCAACTGCACTAAACATTAATGGTTTCAGCTTCTCAAATATGAAGATTTGATCTTTAAAAATTTAATTTTTTGGGTGTTCTAGCTATTTGAAGGAATCAACTTTGACTTTGTTTTTCACAAATATCTGATGTTTTATTGACCAAACTTAAAATTAAAATAGAAGATAACCCACACTCTCATTGGTAGAGCTAATTGGTAACTTGCTCGACCTACTACTTTATTCACTAATTTAAACTGGCCCTAAAAGCATTGAAGTGTCTCACACTCACACACAATTTTTTTTCTCTGTCCTACTGGCACTTTTTGACTATACATTTTTGTGAATCTGTTGAGCGGTTCACTTGACAGCAGTCTTCCCCCAGTGACTTTTTTTTTAGCCCAAGCCTCTTGTTGAGCTGAGCTCAAGCTCTTTGACATTGTCTGAAATTTGGCCATCAGAACACCTCTGAGAGGCCCTTCAACAGTCAGCCCCCACTGCAATCACTGCACAAACTCCCAGCAGGCATGACCATTTCCAATGATAATGAATGGAAATGTCCCGCACGTGTCTATTCATTTATCAGACACACTCTGGTGGCTTATAAAACCACAGAAAAGTGTAGTGTGGCCCTGCTTAAAACTTGGCTGCTTCAACTTATCTATATCTAGATATATTGGCTCCCCAAGGTACAGGGCTAAAAGAAATCTTGGCTGCCACACCCTATCAGACATGTCGTCATGGGTACAACGATAAAGGCCTTTGGTTTGCACAGAAATGCCGATGCAGCAGAGGGGGACTGGGGGTTGGGGGTTAAAAAAAAGAGGGGAAGAGAGAGAGGGAGGGAGAAACAAGCTTGTCAGCAGAAAGGCCTGTCCAACTAATGCCCTGCACCGGGGCCCAAAATTACCTCCGACTCAATGATCCTATTCACAGTTTAGATGCCCCCCTCACTGACAAGCAACACAAAAACCCCGGCTAACCTCTCCGAAGTGCGAGAGTGCCTCTCTATTGTCTACTCAATCACGTGATAACTCTGACTCAGACAGACACAAATAGTTAGAGAGAGATAGAGAGAGGCACAGATACATTTAATTTGGAACATGGAATGCGGAGTCCGTGACTTCACGGAGGCAAAGAAAATGTTCCACAGTCTCAGCTTTTATGTCTGCCTGCCAAATACACTGGCTGCAAGTGAGCAGGCTGAAAGTCCCTCTAATGTGCTGTAAATGTGACAAGACTGAAACCTCTCATGTGAGATCATCCCAAAATACCATCATTCATTTCTGGGAAGTGAGTTTACTGACAGTTGAGAAATACTCAGCATAGGTGTTTCATCAGTAGCTGCGGATAAATGCAGACCCAAGCAAATACCCCAGTGGCCTCTCCCTGGCAAATGGTACAACACCCCTGACAAAATGCATTATTCACAAATGAATGTGACCAGGTTTAGTAGAGTGGCCCGCACTGGCAATGAGACAATACAATATGAAGCAGAGGCTCCCACTGAATGTGCTGCGTGAGACATCCATGCCAGCACCACTGTTTATAAGATCCTGTTAAGCCCCAGTGGAGCTCGCACTCTGGTACCTCAATTCAAACTGCTGTGATATGAAATTCTAATCCTGTTCAAAATTGGGGAGAACATGTTAAATTAAGGTCAGCATTCTCAAAATACATTTTGTGCCCAACCACAAAAATATAATTGCCCAATTATTGCACAAAATGCTAAAATCACAATGCATTTTTTTATTAATAAGATGGCTGCTTGCTATGCACATTTATATGTTGTTCTTTTTTAACTCTTTTTAACTTTTTTTCTAATGCTATTTTTAAAGAAATGATCTACAGTTTCAAGTCTGGCAAGTAAAAAAAAAAAAGTACCACTTACTACATCACATTGGTCTCAATTATGGGTATTTTTATGTAGATGTGTCAAATGTGAGACAATTGTGTGCAAGTAACTCTAAAGTAAAGATTAGGGATCTAACAATATGTGTACCTGTACTGAACAGTCACGGTACTGACATCAAAAGTCGTGCATCAGTTGTATGAACGAAGCACTCTGTGATGTAAGCAATTACTGTCAAAATAGTGTCATAATCCACTTACTCCAACGTGCAGAACAATAATTCTAGAGCGCAACTTCCTCATGGATATATGCTAGATGCCTTCGCCAAAGTAGCCCTCTTACCCTGGTTACCCGTCACTGCTGTCAGAATCACAAATAAGACACCCATAATACTGACCGAGTGCAACACTATTATCAAAACATGCTGTTATCTCTGTAGTGAAACAATACTGTGTCCCCTCCCCTGTCTGTGATGGTCAGATTTTCACTCCGTCTTTGAGCCAAGCCGTTCAGAACAACGATAAACACATTTGCTTTCTGACAGGGTCAGACAGCACGTCTTACGAATCAGTTTAGAGTCAGAGAGAGAAAAAAGTAAAAAGTCCCCCTGACTGATATATTATTATATATGGCATCGTTAGATTATGAATACAGAAGCATCAGTGTGTAATCAGCAAGTTACTGTTGTAGCTGCTGGAGGTGGAACTAGTTTCAACTAATTATATACAGGTAGACCCTAAATCAACAGCTGTCGGCAGGTGTCCTGATTCCTTGCAAGAAACATAAAGGTTGTTTTTTCTTTTACACAGCAGCACAACATCTAAACCGTTTCTGCAATAGTTTCCACAGCAGCACAACTCAACTGTTTCAGTAATAGTTATAGCCAATGAGCCATTGTTGGATGTTTACATTTTTTTTATTTTCAGCATTTCTCTTTTTTTCCCCGGCGGTACCGAAATCTCAATGAACCTTGACCTTAAAAATCAACTGACATACAGAACTTTGAATTCTGTTTATCGTCACACACATAGTAAAGATGCGGTTCCAGTTTTTGTACAAATGTATAAACTATTCACATTAAAATACATAAGACAACAATACATTGCATCAAAGATCAAGTAAATAAATGTGGGAGAAAACATCACCAATCATTCATAGCACTGGAACAGGGGCAATTGTGGCAATCAAGGTGATGCTATGTTCCGCTGCTTGACTGAATCAAAACATTGCCAAATATCTATTTATTCAAAAACACAAAAAAAAAGCTGAGAAGCAGACATAAGGCTTCGGTACGTTTCCGTTTTCAGAAAATGGTGTATTCTTCAGAGAAAGTAAACTGTTTGTAGCTGAAGCTTGGATCTGGGAGTGATGATACTGCCTTTTGCCAGACTAAGCCCTTGAAGGCGTTTTACTAATGAACTGCACTTCAAACACGCAAAGCATCCCATGCATTTATAACTGGGCCTAAAATATGTAAGGGATTTGCATGAAAAAAACATGCAGTGTTTGTGCTCTGTTCAGTGTCTAGCAATTAAGAAAACTAAAGAGGAATTGCATCAGAGCATACCCACATTTAACAAGCAGCTGGCTCATTTTCCTAGCTTGATTGCAGTGACCATTCCCCCAGCATTTGGTTTGTGTAGTTTGTGCACATTGTTAGAGTTATTTCTCCTTCCTAAAATTGCTGCCTTGATTGGAGAATTGCGATGGGGGGCACACAAAAAGCATATTGACACCACCTTCCCTTATCACACACACCCACATTGGTATACACACTCAAAGTATATATATATATATACGTTTGAATGGCCATGAGAGCTTGCTTTTTCTCAAATACAGACATTTTTTAAGCTGTCTTGATCTACCAAACTAGCCCTTAGGAGAGGGAAACAATTTTCAAGCATTTTGACATTTTTATCCTTTTTACACTTGCATTTATATTACATTATCACATGGTCATTTGTTCTCCCAGAGCAGAGCAAGTCTGTTTGGCAATTTTTGTATTCAATGAGACAATTACGACGTCAAAAAGTCTTCCCACCAGACCAAGAGTCACCTCTATTTCCTTTTAAGTACCAAAGCATTTCCCTGGTCCTGTTGGGTATAGAGGCTTTAGCCATAAGGAAACAACCATTAGCCCTCTCCACTGGTGTCTAATGTAGGGCTGCAAAAACGAATCGATAAAAAATGATCATTAAAAGTGCAACGAATTTCATTATCAATTTGTTGTGTCGCGCGATTAATGCATTACTTTTTTTTTTTGTTTGATTAATGCATTACTCGCCAAGTCGTGGAGCAGTTCAGACAGAGCTGAGCAGAGGCGGAGAAAATGGTCTGCCCGAAATCTTCTAAAGTGTAGGAGCAGTTCACACTACATACAACTAGAAAGTGTGTGCGGCATCCTGCCGAGGTCGGCACGAAGCGCGTGTGCGCACGCGCACAAAAACCGATGGGTTTTCTATCGCTTTTGCGCGTCATGTCAATGATATAATGTCACTGTGTGGATCATTAACCTTGTTGCAGTGTGCTCCCTGGTTATAGTTAGTGAACTATCAGCTTCTACCTGCTGAGATCACAGAGTCAGCAGTAGGAGATGAGGAGAGCAGCAGGGGAATCTAGTGCACATAGTTTGTATGATAGCCTAATGATGGAAAAAGTAAAACTGGTCACTACAAAATAAACCACATTTCATACTGTTTATATGTAGTTTCACAGACACATTGTTGTATTTTTTCTGGGTTGTGTGTGAAAATCATGAAGAATAATATAAAACCAGTCTGTACACCACTTTATTCTTGGTTGACACTACTGAAGGGTAACGTTGATTTATAAGTGTGCTCTATTTGTGTGAAACAGGTTTTTTTTATTACCAATATGTTATAGTTTGCAATATATAACTCTTTTTAATTTATATACTAGAACCGCCACTGAATGTTGTAACAAATCCTGTTAACAGTTTTATAATTTTCATTATTCTTTATTATTTATCTTTTATTTATTGTTCCAACAGCTCAGGTCGACTGAACAACAGAAAATCCCTTTCTTTGTGTAGCATACATTTGTATGTTTTTTTGTTAAAGCTATCAGTCATCAACATTTAGTTGTTTTGTTTAAAGTATTATTTATAATTTCATATTACTTTAACAGCTCAGGGACGTCCAAGCAGCATCCTGTTGTTTGAGCACTTTTATACATTGTCAATTTGAAATTATGTTTTGTTTTTGAATGATGGAGTGGAAATTAATTTAAAAAAGAAAAATCAGATTCATCGATTAATCGACTAAATAATCGACCGATTAATCGATTATCAAAATAATCGTTAGTTGCAGCCCTAGTCTAATGTCTACACATCAGCTATATACTTGGTAGATACCTGCTGTTCTTATGGTGCAAAAAGGTTACTGAAAGCAACCAGCCTCTGTGATCTTCCCAAACTGTCAATTAATGAGAGTCTCTTATTCCAGAGGCAAAACAGATTTATCTGCAAAGAATAAATATATGATTATGAGCTCTTTTGAATAAGTAATATTTGGCCTTTGAAAATAAGCAATCTCCGTGAGTTGGTAGTGAAGGAGAAGCACAGGGGGACATCACAATTATTCTCAGGCCTTTGTTGGGTAAATGAAACGATTCTGTGTTTTCCAGTACAATGACAGCCAAGCATTGTGTGGATTACTGTGTCACTGGAGACAAGAGCTGATAAGGCTAAGCTACATCCTTCTGCAGTTATCAGCGCATAGCTACTAGGATTTTGTTCTGTGAGTTATTGAGACGAGCCGCTTGATACAGAGGCTTTAGTGGGGTATTAAACTGACCACATTACTGGGATGTCAAACTGCTCTTTATGATGCCTTTCAGAAAAGTAATGTGAACACTGAAAATGTGTCCAGGTGAAGCTCATTATAGAAAACATTGCATTAATATGCTGATAGCTGAAATATAACTGCTACAATTATGAAAGCCGATAGCTTTATAGATTGCAGAGGGACAAATCACATAACACTTTTCTAATTCAGGTTCAAATGATGATCATTGATACTTTTAAAATAATGAAACCAAAATGTAAATGTAACCATGTAATACCACCATAGCGTCATGTCTCTAAATTGTGGTGCCTAGTCTATAAAGCCCAGCTGGCAGATCCTCTCAGATGTAAATCAAAGTTAGATGAAATAAGGTGCCTGACTTCATATCCATAACAGCTATTCTTTGACCCTATGCTGTCCTCTCATAAAAAGGTCACAGGTTTTTAATTGGTCTTTATACCCTAATTCATCTCATAACTGCTGGCACTGGTCACTTTGTTCAGTCTACAAAAGGTGAATGAAAAAAGCAGGTAGGGTTAAAATAAAGCAATCTGTGTGAGGTTGGAGGGCAGATGCAGGTTGAGACACTGAAATGCCTTTTAAAAATCAGACTGTGAATAATACGTCATTTCAGGTGTCCACTTGCATCACATTTTATTGTGCCTGTGTAACAGAGGTCATTCTCTGGTGACCATACACTGCAGTAACACACATTTTAAGAAATGCTCCACTGCAACATACATCCATCTCTGCTGTGCCATGGCGCTCTTACAGTGCTACTACATCTGAGGCATTTCAAACTGGAGAGACAGTTAAGCCATTTGTGAGGCTCTTGTGAGAAATAACCATTAATAGATAAATAAATACATTTGTATAATACTTTTAATGACAGAAACAAATCACAAATTGCAGGAAAACACAAGAACAGCAAAATGCAAGCACACAATTAGAAGACTGTGTAAAAGGAACGAAAAACTATTAAAACAAACTTAAAATCAGCACAACAGAGCTATATTGTGGAGAATAAATAAGACTTGTCAGAAGAAAAATTGGAGTCAGTGGAAATGTGTCAGTATTTAACATTTAAAAGCAAAAACAGTGTCAGCAGATTGAATACTAGCTGGAAAACTCACTGATGTACTCTGGGGCATGGCCATGCAAATCCTTGTAAGTCATGAGGAAGATTTTAAAATGGATTCCCAAAAGATACATTTGTTACCCGTTCAAAGAGGCTAAAACTGAGTTGATGTGAGAAAAGTGTTTGGTCTTCGTTAAAAGTCTGGCTGCAGAGTTCTACAGTGTGAAGTTGAGTTGCTCTGATCTCAGAAATATTCCTGAGTTGTAGTTGTAGTACCATGATTGTACTAATTGCTTTGTTCTTTTGTTCACAGCTTTGCTCACTGTTGAAGAGAATCCCCAGGTTCTTAGCAAAAACCTTAATATTTGGGATAAGGGGAGCGAGCAGTGGCTAGACTTGATTATGGAGGTGCTCAGGGCCAATGATAAACACCTCTGTTTTGTCTGATATTAACTGCAACTGCAACGTTTTGTGACATCCAGCCTGTTCACGCTCTTAAGTGTGGGTAGTTTGTTGCATTCAGAGGGTTTAATGGAGAGATATAATTGTGTATCATCTGCATAACAGTGAAACATCAGATACTGATCACTTTAATTTATTATGCATCTATTGTGATTAAAGACACTATTTAAAAAGCTCTGGTATGGCACAGACAGATTCACTCAGAAACCTAAATATTTTTTCAGTGTGAAAATCACATCCATTCCAACAATTGTATGAATTATTGTATGTAATATCACCATGGAAGACAATACCTAGTGAGCAGTTTGCTTGTATTCATTGAAACAGCTGATACTATAGCTACATGTTAATTTCATTAAATATTTTTGGAGGTGAATGTTCAAAGAGTCCAAAAGAAAGGACAAGCATATAAGTAGAGAATGAATTCAATAGCTACAGTTGCTGTCACTATGAACCCATGTGCCTCTGGTTTCAAGCTGACCTGATATTTTCTGAGGAGGCATGATCACGAGGGCCGAGCACTAAAACTGCCTGAGTGCAACCTGTAATGTGACATTATTAGGTTTGTTTGATCTCAGAAGCACAGACTCAAAGCTGTTTAGTTCTACCCCTTGATCATTTCTGTCAAAATACCAACATAAAAAAATCAAAGAGACAAAGAAGGAGGCAGTGACCAGAGATGAGGTAACCTCCATTGGCATGCTCACATGGTCTTGTAAGACTTTATTTAATCACACTAGCAGAGTAGTTCCTGGTCTGATTTGTTGCTGAGAGAGAAAGCCCAGAAATATATCACTGTGCCCAGAACTGTACCAATCATTGTTCCACAGAGACCATCATTATCCAGGGCTTTTGGTGGAAAGACAGCATAGGTGACTTATGCAGTAATGTCAATGTCCCATTTTGCTTTCACTAAGTGGAACACTAATAGTGTTAAAATCATGTCTAGTTAAGCTATGCTCTATGCACTGACACCCAACTCAGTCATTCAGTATTGGTCATTGTTAAAAGAGAGATGTCATATTAAAAATGACATAATGATTGGTGTACACAACAAGTTACTTACTGGTTTAGAAAGTGAGTGGGACTGTTTTGGGTTTAGGATGTATTGGCGTCTGTGGTCAGACAGGATTACTGCCTGAGAGAAGTGGTCCAACACCAGTATGTGAGCAAATATTGTTTTGGCAAAGACTGGAAACATATTGTATCCATTAAGTCCTGACCACTCACATATTTGTCATTGGTGCAGTGGAGGAATTACAATCGGAAGCTGTGTATTAAAGCACTTTTTGGCATACACGCAGACAGCCGAGAAATAGATTATACTATGTGGTTTCAGAGGTTTTTAAATCATTTCTTTTCTTTTAAAAAACTTTGTTACCATTAAAGTACTGACCAGAGTTTTTTTCTGTTAAAGAGAAACCTAAAAACTTATAGGAGTTGACAATTTGATACTAAAATACTAGAAAGATTTAGATTTTAGATTTTAATCACTTTTAATAATTTAAATTTGAAAAATAATGGTTACATTTCAGATGCCCGGTTTGTGTTTACAATAGAAATGGAGATGAATTTCATTGAATAAAAAGGACTTTATGTTATATATAACCACAAATACAATTTATCTTTCATCTCTTGCATAAAGCAGATTGTGCATTGGATATATTCCAAGACAGTGGAGAGACAGACAGGACCTTTACTGAGAGACAATAAACCACACACTTCATTAAAACCTTGATTTCAAGAGTGCAAAGGTTGTGTGTTCAAGAAGTAGGGCCATTTCCCTAGAGATTTACCACCAGGAAAGCTATTTGTACATTATCAATTTTGATAAAATTAACATGGTTGTATATTAGGATGTGATTAAATGTGTACAAATTGTCTAACCTCCTGTGTCATTGCTTGACATGCAGTTCGTTTAATGCTGCAAGAAAGCAGATCCAGCCACCGTAAATAATAACCATCATGCGTGACTGGGGTAGGTGTCCTCTCTTCTTCATATGTGACATGCTCCACACTTAGCTAATACAGCAGCCCACAGTAAATACTGATCCTAATATGTGAGAAGTGCTTTGTGTCAAGTGAGAAATGCATGTTGCTGAATAAGCCACACAAATGTGCAGCCAGAATATACAAAATGGCAAGTACATCATGTGATATTCAAGGCAATGTAAAATAATAATATGAATAATATACCAATTAAAATGCACTTCTTCCCATTATCTGTTTAGTGAGTCACATTCACAAGTGACTGGAAGTTAAGGCAGTCTGTAAATCAGAGCAAAGCAAAATTTGAAGCCAATTCTACTTTTATTAATCACGTGTGTATAAATGGCACAGACATTTTTTTTTTTTTTGAGTTTCCTTTGAGGTTCTTTTTTCAGCCTGATTGCACCTCCTTTTAGGACTGCATGAGTGTCTTTGGTGTGTGATTGACTGACTCCCTGATTCTCCTGTTTTAGTTTAGCAGTTGTTCTGGTGGACTTGAACCTGTATGATTCTTCGGAGTACATTAAGTTTGATGACTCCAGCAAATTTACAGAAACCTCCCTCTATGTTCAACCTGAGATGAGATCTAATCGAGCATAATAAACTAAAATACTTGGGAAGATGGACAATGGCTGGATAAGATTATAATGCCTTTATACAAATGAAATTTGAACCAATTTATTAGTGATAATGACTCAATACTAATTAACGAGAGAACGATAACTAATGGTAACAGCATGGTTTCTGTATCCTCTCTACCTTTATAGGGATATTACTTGTGCCTGCTTTGCATAGCACTGTTGTCAATCAAACCCATGCAAATGAATAGCTCAGGTAAAGACTGAAACGGTCCACTGCATCCAATTACAAACCTAACCACACACACAAACATGTCATTTCTGTTCACTTTTTTTTCTTTCTTTTTAACATGCACACTTGGATGCGTGCGCACACATTCACACACACATATACGACTTCCTTTTATTCCACTGTATGCTCAAATCAGAAAAGCACGGCAATTTAAGGCGGATTCAAAAAGTGAGGGATTTTATACAACACGGACATTTTATACAACATGGACTGTCTGTGAAAAGAAAAAAAGATGTGATGCACTCACCTAAAGTATAAGATGTAAAATAAAAGCTGTAGAAAAATGCACGGGGATCTGAGACCAGTTCTCGGGGCATTGTGTCACATATAGCACAGTCACAACTTCATGTAGAGTTTTTGGGAACAAAGCTAATGGAATTCCTGCTTCTCTACCTTCTCCTTTGGAGAAGTCAGGGCACAGGGAGAAACAAGGAGAAGGCATGCGATTCCTCTTTGGCTGGGAAACAAAGCAGCAGACAAAGGAAGATGAGGCTGACAGCCTCTAGAGAAGGCTATTATACTGTAAGATAGGATCAGCTTCTGTATCTCTCCAAGTAAAGAAAAAATGATTTACTGAGCGTTCTTGCATGCACACAAAAAAGGTATACTTGTTTATTCTACGGCTATATCCCCCACAAACCTCTGTAAAATGTACAAACATAATGGTAATCAGTTTTTTAAAATCCTTGAGGGATGGATTAGAAATTAATATTTAAATTTCAAGGTAAAAATTTTTACATTTAGATATTAAATGTATAGTAAGGAAAGAAAGGGTCAGTCTGTTGTTGAAAAGGCCAGGAGGACATTTAAATGCCTCTTTTTCAAACTAAACAAAGCAAATGAGTCATCGTGGTGGGCAGACTATTACAGTCACAGCCACCAACCATTACGCTCATTTTACTCAATTGCCCTGTGCTACATATCACGAGATTCTGGGAAATCTTTCTCGAAAACCCTACATAGGAGCAAAACCAACCAACATATAGGAAACATGCAGCTGTATAGTCACAGGCTTTAGAAAACCTGCCTCCTGTGACAGGTTGGGGGGAAGAAAGAACGTTTAAAAAAAAATCTGTCCTCAAAACAATGACAGCAAGGAAAGAGAAGCTTCTTCAAAGAGAGGAATTAGGGCAGCTGCCAATACACAGGGTGTGCACATTTACCATTGCACGTTTGAATCAACACAGTCAAATTCCGCTTGAAATGCAATTAGCCCGTGTTTAAAGAAAAAGATGAATATACAGAAGAAAGATTAAAGACAAGCCCAATGTTCCCCTAAAAAGCTTTCAAATCCAACACATACACAGGTTTTCAGACGCATGACAGCTTGTTATGTGCTGCTCCTGTCGAAGAAAGCAAACAGAGGGAAGCGTGCATTTGTATGAATTTACAAATGCTGTCTTTATGTTTCAGCCGAGTTTATCTCTTTGTACTGTGTTCGTTCCTGGAGATATCAAGCTACAAACTGAGATGCCAAATGCATCTTGCTACTAACCTACTTTGACCTGTTTGACCCTCCCCCACACATAGTTTGAGCTCAAAAGAGATCATCTGAGTGGAACAGAATAGAGAAGGGAAGGAGGGAGTTTATTCTATGGAAGGATGGCATATAACATCCATCTGTGCAAAGTAATTAATGTCTGTATGCTGAATGAATCATATTTTCAAACTGATAGCACAAACTTCTCCTACTTGCAGTAGACAAAAAATCCATTTAAAAGCTTTTTTCAAACACTGTCAGTTTGTAGACTTCAGTTGTTTGTTGGAGTTGGAGGAAAACTTTGTGTGTTGTCTGATACAAACATCGTGTGCACAATTCAGTTCTTATTGATCCCTGTACACTGTTTTTTGTTTTTTTTGTCTTTAATGCAGAAGTTGAGCCTCTGACGCTGAATGCAGCATCAATTTGTAAGAGAGACACATCTTTCTATTAGGGCTGCTCACTTTCATATGCATGACTTTGGTTTTTTTTAAATTTCTGAGCAGAAGCAATTTAACACAATCCAACCTGCCAAATTGACATACTGCATTGGAGTCTCACTTTCACATAATGCAGTGTGAGCAGCATTAAAACTATGCAAACTATTTAATAATTCAAATTTTTTTTTCCATACCAATCACCTGTAGATTGAAAAAAATATGTAAGAACATCTGCAATCTGTGAAGATAAAATATGAATTTTAATAGTTCTTGTAGATAGAAAAGGACATAATTTTACTTATTTGAGCAAAGTCTGTGCTAGAGATCATAAATAGAAATTGATATAACTGTTCCTCCACTGTAACAGTTGCCCCGTGCAAAAGCAACATCAGGTGTGAACAATTAGTCTTGGCATCTGTCCAGCACAAGGAAGTGTCTCCTCTCACATGCATTATCTGTGTCGAGGGAATAATGGAGCTAGGGATGGAGTGATTTTCGATCGGATCGACTATCGGCGATCGAAGGGAGGATCGTGATTTTTTTTCAAATGGCGATCTTTTAATAATTTACTGCCATTCGATGTTAAAGAAATAATCTCTACAACCTGCGCCCTACTGTGTACTTGAAAATGTTTCTGGTGGAGCAACACGTCTGCATACAGAGCCCTTTGATCGGTGCAACTGAGGACTGAATATTAAACCCTTAATTACAACCATGTTGCGTCTTTTTTTCCTTCTCACTTTTCTTCGGAGGTCCGCGCCACGGACGCAAGCTCTCTTTTTCACGTCTCCTCTGTTCTTCATATTCTTGCTTGCTTACCAAACACTTTTCTCTGTGCACCACAAGTGGTGTGCTATATTATCTTTCTTTTTAATCACAAAATATAATAATTCACGCGTACATTTGAACAACAAGTAACTTTTACTTTTACACGGCACATTTAAATCGAGAGATCAGCCTGCGTGAATGAAATGCTCCTCACACAAATAACCAAAACAAAATAAAATTTTGAGTCACAGACACTTTTGTCTTACATAGACTAAATAAATAAGTAAATAAATAAGCGACTGCTAACAGCTGTCAACATAGTTCACTTCAAAAAAATAAAGAGCCTACAGCCTGGAAATTATTCACCAACAGGCTGTGGCGCGAAACCTACTTTTAGTCTATATTTCTAAATAAATAATAGGCTGTAATAAACAAAATAGCTCAGCACAAGGGTAGATTGTCTTACAAAAATATAAATGCTACCAACATTAAATCACTCCAAAATAATAGGCCTATTTAGGTTTGTCTATCATTAGACATTATTTCGAACAAACTTAAAGCTTAAAACAAAACATTAAGCAATAAAACACTGCAGCCTACTGTACAAAAACAAGTGAAAATAAAAAATATATTTTGCTTACTTTTGCTTACAAATTATTTGACAAGAAGACAAGCATGTTGACTTTGTCTGGCTTTAGCAGACTGCGGTACCGGGTTACAACATTCCCCGCTTTACTGAAAATGCGCTCCGAAGGCGTGCTAGTCGCGGGAATGCACAAATATTTCTGTGCCATTTTTGCCATGAAGGGAAAGCGGCTTTCGTTCCTCCTCCACCATTCAAGGGCATTGGTTTCTCTATCAGCTACCTCTTCTTGGAGGTAATTTGCCATTTCAGCGTGCGCTCGCTGCTCCGGCGTTGCAACGACAGCAGACTTGACTGTGCCAAGAAGACTGCCCAGTGTTTTTTTCTTTTTGGTTGGCTGGGTGGTTCCTGCATCCTCCTCATCTGTGACTCTCACAGGTGGCCTGGGGGTGTCCCTCTTCTAGAACAGCACCATTTCATCCTCCAGCTGGCATCTGATATAGTCCAGGTCGGCAGCACTCATGTGACGGGCCTTGTACCGCGGGACAAGGAGGCTAGCTGTGCGCATTAACTGGATGGTCTTGTCGTTGTCGTATCTGTTGTCGAGCTGTTCCAGGATTGTTCGTTTTATATCTGCCGTCAGTTTGACATCAGTGTGTTTCTCCTTGAGGGTATCTTTCATCAAGTGCAGCAGAGGCAGCAACGATGAAATGGTGACGTCACGCTCACTCGACATAATGTCTGTAAATTCAGATACAGACTTCAGTCCCTCTTTGACCGCCTCCAGCACGCTTACATCTTGCCAGCTTATGGTTGGTAGTGTGCGCCGGCTCCTGTCGTCGGCAAACACCCTTCTGATGTAAGGCCGCAGGGCCAGGATCCTCTCTGTCATTGCATACTTGCTGCCCCAGCGCGTTGCGCAATCCTGTTTTACAAGGGAAAACATAACGGGGAAATATGGTAATTGGCTACGTAAGAGCAAATAGGCGTATTGATACTTTCTAAATGCCCTGTCCCCTGTGTAAAAGTTTTTTAGCTATTTGTTTTTGTATGTAGACGTGGACATAATGATCAAAACAGCCTATATGTTTTATCATTGGTTATTCATTTACATTAGCCTATTTTTATTTTTTGAATGACAATACTGCACGCTGGCGAGCAATGGTGTATGATTTTAAACAGAAAAACACCAGATGGAAACAGTTTGCTATCGCTTGGTTTAAAAAAACGGCTGTTTGTAGCAGTGTAAAAGCCACAATTTGGCTACTTTTGTTTGTATTTGTATTTTTTAGGCTATGTTATACTTACAGTTATCAAAGAAAGCGGTTTCTTTATCCCCTGTTGCTCTTGTTCTTTCCTGAGTTGTTGCCGCCTTTGCCAGCTGTGCGAAAAGGCTCCGTTTATTTGGCGACACGCCAAAAGCCCGCTCCGTTTTGGCTTTCTCTTTATTTAAGGCATTGTTGAAGGCCAAGTTGAAAATTATGCCCGAAACAGCTGATCCATGGCCACTTCAGATCACGAACAGCTGCAACGATGTTGGCTCCGTTGTCGCTTGTGATGCAGGCCACTTTCTCCTCTCCTACTCCCCATGCTTGCAACCCATCCTGGAGTGCTTCAGCGAGCACCGCTGCGGTATGACTCTCCGGTGCAAAAGCTGTCTCAAGACATTTGGATTTTAATGTCCATATCTTTGGAAACATAGTGAGCGGTTATGGACATATAGGGAGACATGTTTATGCTCGACCACATGTCGGTTGTCAGAGCAACGAAGTTGGCCTCTTTTAATTCGCTGGTAATTTCCCCTCTCAGCTGATCATATAGTTTCGGTATTGCGGTCTCCGAGAAATATTTCCTGCCAGGCGGCTCATATTGCGCATCCAGTGTAGCTAGCATATTCTTGAAACTTTCTCTCTCAACCGTCTGAAATGGGACGGACTCCTTCGCCAGATATCTTGCAACAGCCGTTGTACACTCGGCCCATCTTTTGCTGCCTTGATTGTATTTTATTGATTTTGCAAAAGCTGCCGATATTGAGGGCTGCTGATACGCATTTGTGCTTAATCGGGTTGCAGCACTTGATGTAGCAGCGCTGGTTGGGGGCAGTTTTGCGGCCTCGGAGGGGTGATGAACTCGTATGTGCCCAAATAAATTTGTTGTCTGCTTATCCTTCACAGGCACACATTTTTTGCATATTGTGCAAATAGGTTGCATTAGGTCTTTAGGCTCACCGTTGACATCCGGGTAAAACTTAAAATGTGCCCAAATAGCCGATTTTGCGTTCTTTTTTGGCACCAAATTGCTTTCGGCCATGTTAGCGCCAGGCGAGTTTCTTTTTTGTTGTTGTTTTTTTTTTTAAGCTGACGTAACTGCGCCCGCCCTCTCAGCCGATCGGATCGCCTATCGGTGATCGCCAGTGACTATGATCGGATGATCTGAAAATAGGGACGATTTCCCATCCCTAAGTGGAGCATTACCATGTGGGGAGCATGGCTGTGTGACTGGACTCTGTGAGAGGGGAGCCCTCTTACTCCCATGTAATCAGCTGAACTGAGTGGGTTCAGAGAAGGATCTGTGCAGCTGTGCTTTATTACAGACACAATGAGTCCCAGATTAGGGGGAACTGGAAGGAGGGAGGAAGGGAATAGAGGATCATGGGGGAGGAGGAAGGGGGAGTGAAAATGACTCCAAACACATCTGTCCTCAGTTTGTCTGCAGCTATAACACCAAACCACAAGCATGGCCATGTACAAATCTGTCTCCGCTTGGAAAGGCTGCCTGTGGAAACGTTTCCAGGCCTCGGGTTTTTTCAATGCGAGGACTCGTGGGAATAGTCTGTCGCCTCGCAGTGACAGCAGTGTTCGTCAGGGTCACACTATCATCGACAGTGGTGGCACAGACAAGCAGGTGGCACAAACATGTGAATCACAGAAGACAGGTCTGGTGTTATCGTGTGTTGTGTGTATGTCTCAAGGAAACGATCGGCAGTGTTTTTTAAATCATGACTCTCCTTCTTTTTTTAATGAATAGTGATTGATGTGTATGGTATTCCTGTTGTTTCCATCTTTCTGTTGCTTTAAAATGTCACAAAAGCAGCCTCCTCTGTCATTAAGCAGGGTAATTGTTGTCCAATTATACAAGATTTTAGGCCAGGCTTGTCAGCACATCTGCGTTGTGAACTTAAAACTTAAAACATGCCAGCAGTCATGATGCCACCACCTGTGTTACCCTAACCGACCCAGACAGAGCAACAGAGACAGACGAGAGGGAGGAAAGTGAAGTGATGTGTTTGGTCTGTGCTGTCCTATCATTCTGCTTCAATGGAAACTCTCAGGCAAACAAAACTGAAAAAAAGTTCAGTGTGTTATGCCAACAGAGGCAAGACTCACCAGGAAGACATCCCACTACCATTAAAGCTTACTGAAAAAGCCTTTCTATCCCCCTTAGAACAGCTTACGCGTAAGGAGTGATTACACATCAAACCAAACTGTTGCACCCTAATCCACCACCCAGTTCCTGATATGTCTCCCTGTCTGTCTTGCTTTCTTCTTTCACATATACATAACTGGAGACTGAGAGCTCATTGCTAGTACTATTCAGAATTAATCCCACAACAAGATGTTGTGTGGCAGTAAGATGTTCTTATAGTTTAGAAGATTTTCCTTTGTTACAGTTTATACTAAAAGTAACTTAATGAAGAATTAGACTTTGGCCTTGATGAATATGAATCTGCTTTTTCATTACTGAGGAAAGGCCAAAAGGTGGAGGAATTTATAGTTGGCAACGACTGGCCAGCAAGCACATGACACAGGCAGAGAAAAGAACCACTTCTTTGTTGAAAATACTTGGGAGGATTAAATTGTTCCAGGTGGGATCCTATTTTTCGTTAAAACTTCACTTAAAAAATCTGTAAGGCCTCTAGGTGTAAGAAAAGCTGTTTTTGAGCCTGGAAATTTAGTCTACTTTTTAAGCGCATGAACAAAACAACAGGAATGATGGTGGCTGCATCACTTGGTCTATGGCTAGTTTTTATTACTTACACTACTTCTCATCTCGTGTTTTTTCTCCCCCCTTACCCTCATACCTCTGATTCACTGGAGTGGGAGCAGGAATTATGTTTTTTTTAACTAGCCTAATCTCATTACTTTCATTGGCTGATAAAACCCTGTTCTAAAAGTAAGCTTAATATTTATTGTTTTGAACAAAGTGTCGGGCACCAGGTGTATGAGCTTGCTCAGATGGATGCAGGGATTCAGACAAGCAGTGCAGGAGTTGTAATAACAAAATAATTATGGCAATAATAACATTTTATTTTTGTTCATATCTTCAGTGGTCAGGGGATGACACAGCTGCTTATTAACCAATATGATCTCCTCTGCTACTCCATTTCCTCCAGGAAATGGAGGAAACCACATCAGACAGGTTCGGCAATATACATGGACACTCAAGATGTACAGCCTAATAACTCACATTATATGAATTCAATAACATGTCTATAGCCCTGCATGGTTGTTTGTGGGAGCAGTAAAACAAACTTTAATACTCCAGTGTGTTAGAACTGTTAATGGCCAGTGCTGAGGCCAGTTAGGCCATAACTCGCTGTCCACAGCTAGCCTACTGCTGATGCAGACTGTAATTCTAATGCTAACACTACACGCTAGTGTTGAAGAGATGTGCCTCCAAAACAGGCGCACACAGCATCCATAAATAACCTTGAGCTGACGGTTTTACAGACGTACCAGCTCTGTGACGTCACCGTCAAACTGAACCGCCAACTTCTTTTGTTTTCTCAGGAAAGCCTGACACTGACCACTTTTAAAGGTTTTTCATCAGCATGTGATTTGGCATCTGAGGGCAAATAATTAGTTTGCAGAGGTAGGGCTTTGGCAAGGCTGATGAGTACAGCAAAATGTGGCATACATGGCATGCTATGAGATCACAGACTGCCGGCCAGCTGTGTCTGTTGAATCTGTGAAACCCTTTCAAGCCCCTTCAACATATGGTTTGAATCAAGTACATCAGATTCATACTGGGTTTTAAAAGCAAGCAAAGGTCCCATGTATTATTGAATGCTGGATTAATTAGAAGCTCTGAAAAACGCATAATAAAATGCGTCTTGACATGAAAATGCTGACACAGTGTTTATGCAGCCACATAATTCAAAAGCACAATTAAAAAGTGGGAAAAATGCCCAACTGTTTGAGTGTGATCCAGCAACTGTTTCAAATTACATTTTAAACAGCATATGATAGAGAACCTCACTCTAACTGCATGGTCCTGTGCATTAAAAATCAAGAATTTTACCCCATTAAGTTGCACCTAAGGGTCCACAAACATTCTTTCCACCTATAAAAATGCTGTTCAGGTAGGAAATATTCTAAACATCAAAGTGGTTTAAATTAAATGCAGCTATAACAGCCCATTTTTAATCAGCACAGGAAGTGGTTGTGTTTATAAGACCTTACAGTGTTAGACCACAAGCTGGTAAGATTTAGAAAAGGAAAAAAAACAAATCAACCCACCACCAACTCCTGCATATGTACAGACATTAGTCACACATTAACCAACAGCTTCCAATCATGCAAGGCTAAACGTTTTATGCATTCTTAGTTTATTGAGTTTGAAGGAAGGCCATCCTTTTCTCAAATGCACTATTCCATTTTAAAGTACAATACTGTATGAGTACAATCAACATAAAAGCAGAGGAAAAGTGAAAAGAGACAATTCTGAATACTGAAAGCCATTAAGTCCAGCTGCGCACTTACTGAAATTACTGAAACCCTGCACAAAAAAAGGCAGGAGAAGGCAAGTTTTCAGTTTTTGGTTAAATAAAACAGGTCATAACAGTGCACAAATGTTTACTTGCTTTTTTGGAAGCATGTCTAAACCTCAGGAGTCACTGAGTGGAGTCAACTGTCCTTATGACATTGTTCCTCAGTATGAAAAGGATACTTAACACAGGTTCAACCCACATCCACCCACTACACCATTTCAGTCACCACATATCACTTCTAAACATTATCTAAGCATTATGTGTATGTGCTTTACAGGGTTATCACCTCACCACATCAGTTAAAGAGTTTTGACATGGATGCAGTGTGATCAATCTGATGTAACTACGATTGATTCCCTTTGTGGTTGACAACAGAAACTGCCACTGCTGTATACTGTGATATGATTATAATAACTTGCGGCTTTTCACAGTAACCATATTGTAACACTATAGTGGCTACTGCTGCACAATAACCTGAGTTGAACCCTTTCTCCCTACTAAAAAGACCAGACTGACATGAAATCTTGGCTGTGAGCAGGTATATGTATCCAGGTCAAAAAACTCATGTTGAAGTCATTCAAACTCCTGATGAATCTAGTATTTTCACAGACTTTTTCTTCAGACTAACATCAAATGCAAAACTTGACCAGAAATGGTCAGTTGATACAATCAGATACAGTCTGGGAAAGGGCGTTGTCCATGAACCTCAGTGCGTTCCATATTATGTTACACATCCCCCCATCCTTTGTGCACAGGGACAATAACAGCGTTTGGGAGGAGGGACTGACGGGGGATTCAGTTACCTTCCCAACCACTAAGGAATCTCAGTTACATGACAACAGGTCTGTCTTCCTATATTTTCCTCTACCCTGTTTAGATGCCTCAGTAGTCAGGACACTATAATTTTAAGCAGCACACACACACACACACACACACAGTAGAGAGAGAGAAAGAGTATTGGGTTGGTAGTATTGTAGAAAAACAATACATCATGACTAAGACAATTGTGACATCGGCTTCAACCACTTTCTTCTCACAAACATCAACACACATTTAATCAAAATAAACCCAGTGTATGTAGGAAAATAATTGCATCATCCCTCTCTTTGTACACTAATTTACATTGTGTGGGCGTAGAGGGTCAAAGATCATCCCCATCACAAATCCCTTTGAGTGAGGACTCACAATGGGCAGGAGGCTGAATGCTTTTAGCCTGGCGGCAAAGGGTAGATCTGCTCCTTCCTTGTTGCTGTTCCTCCATCCCTGTTCCCCGCACCTCTACTACATCAGGTTATTCACAGAGTTTACCATTTGAAAAGAATCTTACAGCCTGCTCTGTAACCCGAAGCAGTCCACTGCATATCAGTTTTTGACTGAGAAAAAGGAGAGCTACAGGAGAGAGGAGAGGGAAACAGCATCAAGCTGAAAAAACCTTGTGAAACAAAGAAAAAGGGGAGGGGGTAAAAGCAGAGCTCGACTAGTAGCTGCTTTATTGTATCCTGGTCCATGGTGAAAACTGTGGGGCTTCTTTCAGTTGTCACATTAAAAAGACCCATCCGTCAGAAACAGAGCTCAGTGTAGTCCCTGCAGACTGGCTAAGAGGGGACACTTTCCACTGTGCTGGCCAACACTCCTAAACTCAGCTAGTGTAAATAAGATTTCCATTGGCACTCATTATGACCAGCATACAAACAAGAGAAAACAATGAAATTAAAGACATGGTGGGTGGGAGGATTTTTGCACACTAACCAAGCGTAGCTAAGCAGAGTTTACTACCTTTTACCCTGAACAGCATACAGAGTGTGGGCTACATTATCTAAAAATGTGTAGTTCATATGAAGTTCATTCAGTATTAATAGGAGAGCGTGGCATTAGGAGGGCATTAAATCAGATTAATTCCTTGAAAACGACGCTTGTTGTTTTCAGATGGGACTCAAAGAGGGCTACTGTGCCAGAAGCCTACTGATTAGGTATGCAGGCTTCTGTCAAAATAACAGCAGATATCTTAAAGTGTCTAAAGCTGGGATGCTAGCAGGTATTGTGCTGCATTCTTGAAGGTTTGGAGCAGGAAGGGGTTGACATGACAGTTGTAGCTACCCAGGATACCAGGAAGACCTGGAAGCACAAACATTTGCCTTTCTGGCTCACTGGAATCTACATTAGGAGGTCATCGACATTACAGATAACCCCCAGACGTGCCCCCATGGCAGCTGTGCACAGACTTTTTATGGGCCAAACACAAACAAGAGATAGGGTGTTCAGAGAGGGATGGGTGCTGCCATGCATGCATGGTATGACACAGACACACTATCCCTGACAGTGTGCCTGGAGCTAATTAAATTATCATTTCACGACAGACAACTTCACGGACCCAGTGCACATTTACGTATATTTACTGAGTAAGAGGGGATGAGAAATGAGCCGAGTGGAAACATGAGAAACCCCATTTGCATCATAAATCAATCAGGATAACATCACCAGGGTCATGTGATCTTACATCAAATACTGAAATGTTTGATGCTGTCCTTGCATATGTCCCACTCAATCAGGCTAAGATCTTTTGTTCAAGTAGACCAGTGGGAGCCAAGCTTTTAGGATCAATGTAACATATGGAGCACACCAAACTTAGAGGTAGTGACGCCCTGGGGTTAGATTTAAAGACGGACAGACAGCTGGTGCCATGAGCTATGACAGCAGAGAATTCTTATGGAATTCAATTCTCTTTTTTACAGCTGTCGAATTGTGGGCAAATTGTGAAGCTTCTCTGGTAAGAACATTAAAAGGGTTTTTTTATGGGTCTGCTAGCAGAGAGCAGGTCACTTTAATGAGGGACAATGTCCAGCCCATGCTCCTCTCCACTTAAACTACATGCTGCCTCAAAGCCCACGATGGACCCCTCAGCCACATCAGGGACATCTGGCCCCTCCATCTACAAACATGGCCCTTAATGGCCAATTACAAAGTCCAGGGCCTGGGAATGTGCTTCGATTTATAATTCCAATGTATCTAAACCCAGAATCCTCTGTCTATCATGGCCACATTAGGTTATATGAGACAGGAGGCCCATCAGACCTAATAAGCCTTATCCTTTTCAGAGGATGGCCATTAAACTCCCCCCTACCATGCCAGCCCAGCCATCAGCTCCCAGTCTAGTAAATTAAACAAATGAACGGCGTCCTCAGTATTACAATTAAAGCATAGAATAACATGAAACTCATTAAAGCTCCACTCCATGTACACTCCAAGCAGAGCCCGAGAAAACTCAATTATAAATCATTTATAAGGCAGACATCCAATGTGGGTATTTAGTTTCACCCTTTCAATGTCAGGCTTGTATGCAGTCCTACTATATGCCTGTATCTGAGCTTTCTTCAAGGGAGGGTGAGAGTGAGGCAGGTTGCACTCAGACATTTTAGTTGCCCCTGACAACCCATGGCTTTTGCCAAGTTGAGCCCTCTTCATTTCAGTTCTCTCTTCTTTATTTCACTCTTCCTCGCTGTTTTTTTTTTTTTCAGCTGAGGTTCTCCTGCATTTATTAAGACCCCTCCCCCTTTCGTTACAAACACAACCGTGTCATCCATGCCAAATCCATTGGAGACAGCCTGAGGATGTCAATATGGAGCCAATAGATTCTCTGCCTTCACTGTGGAACTCCTGGGGCAAGGAAGGCATACACAGTTGAAACTATCACAGACAGCTGAAAACAACTGTACTTTTTTTTTTTTTTTTTTTTTTAAATCGAAAGCAAAAATATAGATATATTTTGGGCAAAACCTGGTATTTTCACAAAACAATTCAACTGCTACTCCTTACACATTGAGCCAGGATTAGTTCAGGTGTGACAGAGATGCTCCAGTAAATTCTATTTTTTGCAATCCACAAGTATATAAAAACTAAACTAAACTAAAGCTCACATAGCTGGACATGAAAAAAGGAGTATGAAACTCTTTTAAAAGCTCAGAGCAACTGAAAAGAGGATTTTTTTGTATAAACACATTAATCTGTGTACTTCATTGAAGTGGTTGAACAGAGAAAAAAAATCAAATGCAAAGGTAGACAGAACAGAAAAATCCTTTGTGACACACTTCATTCCTCCCATTTAGGTGTAGATGCAAAAATAAAACACTATATCAGCTCAGGAGAGAGAAAAAGACACTGTTGTGAAAATGTAGTATCATGCCTTGTTGTCTGCAGTCATTTCTAGCAATTAACACCTGCCAACAGCCTTTCACCCTCCTGTCCTGGGCCGCAGGTGTGAGGAGACCAATGTGTGACCTGATGAAAGACACGCTGCCACTGTAGTGCCAAACAGTCATTTCCCCTCACTGATAGGCCATTCTTTATTTAGCATAGCCTAAGGAGGTGTGCTTAGCCGCCATGCAGACTAACGCACACCGGCACCGGCACTAAAAATAAACCATTACCACCAGCACAGCCCACTGGTCACATATTAACAGCAACCCAGCATTCCCTGCCTGATAAGATAATGGGGTCTCAGAATTAAAACACGAGACACAAAACGTGAGAGGGGAAAAGCCTGACATCACAGGTAAATGTATGAATCACTAACTGTACAGTGCTATTTCTCACACTTTTCCTTCTGTTCGACCGATGGCCGGAACTAGAAGTCAAGTGACAGTGAATACTAACAACGTGAGCTGGTGTCTCCCGGGCCCTCTGTACAGCAGGCACAGCATAGAATCATAAATGAGCGACTTTGACAGAAAACACAGAGGCTTATAGGAAAAAGAAGGGGTGAAGGATGAGCAGCGGAGGAGGCAATGAATTTAGAGGTTGGGGGATTTTCGATATGATAGGGGGTAGTTATTTGCTGGCAGCAGCAAGCCCTTTACCAACAAAGGGCCTTTCATATTTCCTGTGAACAGAGACAGAGACTCCCATTAATCCCAGAGGGAGGGCTCATCTCAGGCTTCTCCTCCGCACGTAAATTACTCTTCTTATGCCCTTCCTCCCATTACCGCTCAGTGTTTACAGCATAAAGAGTAAGAAAGAAAGTGGAGGAGCCAGCCACACATCTTTAATGTGTTAGGCCACTCTTAAAACAGTTATGTCGGTGCTAACTCATAACACATGTGCCAACATTTGCTTTGCTCCAAGCCACAGTCAGGAAGCTGTGGCAACCCCACTCTTCATGTCCCTCCTCTCCTGCTGTCTCTCTACGTCTCATTTCTGTCTGTCTCTCTCATATGGGAGGAGTGAAAAAGCTCTGCCCAGCTGTCGCATTTTTGAGCAGATGAATCCCACTCTGACGGGCAGAGAACATGCCAATCCCCACTTATCCCGCACAGAATGGAGTTTAACAGTGGTGCACAGCTGCCTGTGTACACATGCTTAGACCCCTCGGTGGTCTGGTGGAAGGCATGATAAGCGGCTGAGGAACCATCGTCTCGCCCGTGTGGCACGCTGAGAATGGATTTGCAAGAAGTGGGGGTGGGAGAAAGACAGACAGAAATGGAAAGAGAAGGAAAGAGGAAATGAACGAAAAAGAAAATAACTTCTACTTATGCATGTGCCCAGTGTCTGGACCTCCTTATTTCAAACAGACACAAATCAATGGTGGTGCAATTGCATTTTCCTAGCGCGCTGCAGACGGACCAATAAATGAAGGCCGGGGATCAGAGAATAGGCTGAGGGGAGGCTAGACACTGTATTGGCTGTGGCCAAGTTTCATAGAATAGTGTTCCAGCTGTCAGCAGGGACACACACACACAGACACACACACACACACACACACACACACACACACACACACACACACACACACACACACACACACACACACACACACACACACACACACACACACACACACACACACACACACACACACACACACACACACACACACACACACACACACACACACACCTTTTAATGTCTGCAACAGTCTTGTTCATAAGGGGCTCAGCATGAGAGTACTCTGGTTGTTAGTTTGTCTACTATTAAAAGTAACAATGGCCATACTGTTTGCCCGTGAGATTGTACTCATTATTGAAGCAAGTGGCACAATAACGTGAATGAATCATCGTCATAATGGGATGATTTGTCCATCTTATAAGGATATCCATTTATAGAATTATACTTAAGTACTGGCCCCTGGTTTCAACTCTATGAATAATAGTAATATTCGAGTCTGAAGTCATAAAAATGTGGCAACATTGCATGCTCGCATGTATGTCAGTAACCTAAAAATTTCAAACACAAAAGTGGATTTTATTGTACTCCATCTTGTATCATCAAATATCTATAACTGAGAAGCCACAGATCTCTTCCCCACATCATATGTAATCTACTATGGGTCATGAATCTTTTCGGCTTGGGCTGTTTTTATGTACTTTAAGTCTATTAAAATAAAAAGGCCTAACTTCAATTTATTTCATTTAAGGAGACAAGAATGTGTGACTGTCTTGGCAACAGAAAACAAATCCTGATAATTAATATACAGCATTACAGCTCATGAATAAAAATGTGCTTTCTATAAACTGGTCAATCTTTCAACAGATGTATAAAAGAACAATGTGTGCCAGTGTTGTCCACTACGGTCACTCTACACACAGAATAAGGCTGGTAAATGTAGAACAAAGCCCTGTTTGTGTCTTTTGACCTCAGCTCTCCTAGACAACACATTCTTGGTAGGACAGAGGGGAAACATTCAAACGAGTTCACCACAGTTGTTTTTCCGCTATTTATCCAGTAAGATCTCCTTTAAAAGACAAGCTGTGTGGCATGTGTGTTGGGAGGGGGCAACTTTAAACAAACACTAAATCCTGAAGTAATAATGCCATGTAAACCTGATGATTTATGTCATCCACAGCATATTTGGTTTTCTCAACTAAAGTAGATCTTTATCAGCCAGTCATTGGATTTCTTCCATTGACCTTTAACTTGAATATTTGTCATAATGTTTTTACAGCATTATTTTCTCTAAAAAGGTTGCCCTAAATTCCAGAGAAGAATGAGAAGAATGAGTAATTTCTCATTTTCTCAAAAATGTCTTAATTGACTGAAACCCTAATGAGTAATGGACGATGGGGGTCTGACATCTCTATCGACCACTGACAGATTACATTTTACATCAGAGCAGAGCATGATGAGTATAAAGAGATAAATAGAATTAACGTCTTTATCCATTACCAACACCTGTAACCAAAGCAACATTATTTAGGGTTAGGCCAATGTAAATATTTTCAAGCTGGTGTAGTTTTCATGTTCTTTGACTAACTCTCCCATGTCTTGTCTCACCACCCCAAAAAACACATGAACTCTATAGTAAACAGCACACCATGTGCATCATCTAACCCCAACCACCTTTGATTGGTCTACTGAAATTTGATCTTTTTTTCCAGAGTGGTTTGATTGCTCAAACAACCAAAGGAGTAATTTTATCCATTAGGTAGTGATAAACCGACAGTGACTTCATGTGCTTTGCCCTTAGGTGGATTTAGTACCTTTTAAAAAAGTGCTCGGTGTGAAGTGCAGCATTTGGTCTCAGACCACAAAATGGTCCATGATGGGAGCAACTCCACAGTGGCAAGGTGGCATTTTGGTTGAAAATGTGAGGATGTTACAGCTTTATCTCTATCTGTATGAGACCGTTTCTTCTTCTTTTTTTGCATTCAAAAGTATGCATATCACACCTCAAAGAGGAAGCAGAAGAGTGTAAAAAAAGAAGACGGGCTATGATTAGGCTGACTTCTAGTTGTCCTGTGTGATTTTTGCCACACACATAAATCAACCATACGCATTCAAATTCAGTTGAACATTTCAAGCAGTTACTTTTCTGATTCAGAACGTAGTTATCGTGCTCTTCAACTGAACTGTATGTGAACTTCAGATTTAGAGTGACAACCATATTTAGCTGTAGTGTGAACATAGCCTAAGTGTGTGTTTTCTCCTTCAGCTGGCACCAACTTCCCTGCTCGAGGTATAAGCTTTTGCGATATGGAGCTTTTCAGGTCCAAAATAGCCCTCCCACTCATATGTACCCCTGTTACCCACTGGCAAAGATAACTATTTTTCCATTTTGTACATACTGTATTTGATAAGTAGTCTACCTGAACACACAAATAAGTCCCCCCCCCCCCCCCCCCCCAAAACAAAAAAGTATACATTGCATTCACAAATAGCACACTCGAACACACAAAAAACCTTATGCATTAGTCCTTTTACCTCATCCTCTGGCTATCTCGCTGCAAATAAACAAACACTTGAAAAATTCAACAAGCTCCTCTAAATTAATACTACAGGGGGCGGCTGAAGCAGCATCAGTGATTCCATCTCTGTTCCTGCTCCCTAATTAAGGTTATAGCGAAGCCCACTTGTAATATCGGAGGTATACGTATGAAAGCAACAAATGTACAATATTAAAAATGTCCTTTAAGGTGGACCTCAGCAGGAATATCCTCTAATAACAAACACACACATTCTCTGTTTTTATCTATTGCTTATTTCCACTGGGATGTGATTGTGGTCCTATGTACAAACAATGCATCAGGCAGAGATAAGCTTCTCCAGAGTCAATAAAAATGGTTTTAGTTGAACCCCATAAGGGAGCGGGTATGATTATAAACACAAGTAGTGGAGCTGGAAAAATAACATGATAGCATGTTGATCCAATATAAATGCATGCTTCCCTTGCCTCCCACCAGGTTTTACAGACTGGGAGATCTGAGGGAGGACGGGGCTGAAATAACATGCTCAATCTTCTCTATCCGTGGCTCTGTTTCTCTACAGTCTGCACAACATTCTTTACATGCTTCATTTTATTCAAATGCTTTTCTGCCTGTTCAGCTTTCCTCCTTTGTCTTACAGCCACAAATGTGCGAGTAAATCACGAGAAGAGACCCACAAACTCAAAAACGTGTTTTTGATTGAAATAAAACTGCAAAGCCAGTCTGGCAATTCAAATCGCCTTTGCAGAAAAAAAAAACTATGATTAGTGATTCTGAATCCACAAAATCCCTCATCTGATAATAATGACCTCAGTTCAAGATGTGCTGCTGTAATATGTTTTGTGCTCCGAGTGTTCATCCTTCAGGCAGTTCACGCATCACACCCTGATCTCTTACAGGTACATTCAGGGGAGCATTATGATTCAGTGTAACTCCTGGTGTACGCTTTCGCAAATTTCTACTTTAGCAGAAGACAATTGGTCAAACAGTGTAAAAAAGTAATGACTTCAATGAAAAAGAAAACTGGATTATAAAGTTGACCCCTAGGTTTGATTCAAAGCCCAGCTCCTTAATAAGCCCAATTCATTTTCCCTTTGGGTCTGGCTCCCTCTATCACTAGTGACAGGCGTGAAAGGTCAATAACCTTGGCTTATAGCCCTCATATGGTTAGCAATGCCATAAATTAATGGTTGAGGCCGTTATTCCAAACTCTTCAAGTCATCCAAAGGAAGCTTATCTTCTACAAAGGTCACAGTGCTTAAAACACTTAATGTGAGAGTGAAGGGTTGACACAAGATGTTGAAGATTGAGTGTATTGCACTAAGGTGGCTGATGGGATTCCTGCAAAGCATCTGAAATCTTCAAACATAAATAGTGCATTGTGTTATAAGACACAGAATTAAATGCTATTTCTGATATCAATATCAAGTCAAATGACACTGGAAAAAGGAAGGAGGAATGGAATCTTTATATTATGGTTAAAAAAACACTGGGAGTAAATTTGATTGATCTGCCTCACCAACACGACTCAAATTTCCTTTTAGCTGGCTCATTTGATTTATATTTGCAATTTAGAGAGAATTTGTGTTTTGCTTTATAAAACTTCAGATGAGCTTGCATACAATTATGAAGGTACTTATTGATTTTTAAACAATTAAACGTGAAGCCCTAATGGAAAGCTGCTCTGAGATCACAACCTCATACAGGCAGACTCCTCACGGCCAGCATAAAATGGCTGAGAGCCAAATAAAACAAGTGACAAGTGAGAAATGTGAACATCTAGCCAGGCAAAGAGACCCAGATATTTTATTAAATAGATAATGAAACTATTGGACATATGGTGTGAAGGAGGACTCCATTGGGTTGTTTCAACTTGTGCTAGATGAATATAAAACTTTAGCAATACGATAGCAATGTTAGCAATAAAATGTTAGCAATAAGAGCAGACTTAGAAAAAACATGTTTGTTTTGAGTCTCTGACCCTACACACTCAAAAATCTCTTGATTTAATGCAACTTAATTAATGAGCACTTCATTAATGCTACTTCCAGCAACTGCTCAAACAACTGTTTCTCCACAATTTTGTTTTATCATGAACAGAACATCATTTACAATGAGACAAATCAGTACCAAAATAACATTCAAACTGTTATGCCATATGCCTTTGTCTTAGCCAACTCAATGGCACATATCACACACAAGGTTATTTTATGCAATTCAGACTCAACATGTTTGGAGAAATTAGCAGATGTTCAGCTTGTAGCAGCAGTTATACCCTTCAGTAAGAATCTACCCCCCTGCAGCCCCTGTCCTGCTGAGCAGGCAGTGCTACAGGAAATAAAGTGGTGACATGCTGCACGCTCTTTAATGCCTCAGTAAATATCGACAGAGGCAGAGATAATATAAACTCAGACAACATGGGCCCAGAGCGATGTGTTGCTCGCTGCCGTAGTGTACGCTCAAATGGAGACTAGAAATTGCTGCAGGTCAATCATAATATCCGTGTTGTCATGGCAGACACTGGTGTCAGCAAGACCTGGTAACAGCAGATCACTAGACAAGTAATATGGTGGGTTACATATGCTTATCTGATGAGCGAACAGTTTGGGAGGGGGAATGTTCACAATCACAAATCTGATCAAGATTTTAAAAAACATGTAAAAAACAATAAAAGTAATGACATTCTTTATTTTGTAAGACAAACAAAAAATAGAAATATCTGTCATCTCACAGACAAAGATTTAGTAATATCCTGTCTCTTGACAGGTTCGGACACATAGCGCTATTTAGTGTAAAAGAAAAAAGAACACTTGCTGTAAGAACTATCAAAAAATCACCAGCACCACAAAATCTCAAACAGCCATCTATCAAAAATATTACCAACACCACTAAAATTGCACATCACACTCATGACTGAAGCCATTAAGCAAGCAAGGTCACCCTAAGAAACAAACTCAGTTGTAGAATAAAGGACTAAATGCTTCAGTACTGTCCTTGCATTACTCAATTAAGTCACATCAATCATTGTATAGACTAGAGCCAAGGGAGGTCCTCCATCTTAAAACGTGTGGAGGGGGAAGGGGAAGGGAGTGGAGGATAAAAGGAGGATGCATGGAGAATGTCACGAGATACGACCTAGAGAGTCATCAGAGGCTAGTGTCCAGAGAAGCGCTGGTGCGTTGAAATTGATGCCTCTGCCGGAATACAATAGTTGGCGTAGCCCGCAGGAGGTAGCCGCCTCTTCCCAAGCAGGATATTGGCCTTTGTGAATGTGGTTACAGTATCTGGGTCAATTAATGTGTCCCTGCTTCAAATTTCTCTTTTGTTGTCAGAGACATAATAGTGAGCCAATTCATGTAGCCTCTTGAGCACAGCATGAAAAAGTGAGTTATGTGTGTCACTCGCATACAGGAAATGGCTGAACACAGTGCTAGTCCTTTTTTTCCTGTTTTCTACATTTGTGCAAACTCTCTCATTAATATATTCATTTGAGTATTAGCTTCCCTGTTTGACCCTGCAGACAAAGACGCTGTGTCTGCCTGCTGCCTGGCGTTTGGAGCTAAGTGAGACAGGTACTGCTGTTGAATCTACATCTGGGCAGCCTGTGAATGGACTCTTGTCTCAAAGCAACAAAGCTGAAGCTAAATGTGTTGCCTTATGAACAAAAGATTTAACAAGACAGAGAAGTAGTGGGGGAATGGGAGTGGCTTCCCTTCATATGCCTGCCAATGGAAAACGTGAGGACATGGCTCTGTATATTCTCAACTAACTTAACATAATGAGAAAAACAAGCACAGCAGAGAGGGGAACTGTAGGCAAAATCGAACAGGGTATTGCACAATAAATAGCTGGGGCAACATGGCAAACAGAGCTTTCTATGTAAAGACAGGATCTGTGTAAGAGATATAGAGTTGTTTGCTCTACCAGCCAAAAAAGGTTGTCCCACAAATGAAAAATGGCACTGAAATCCACAAATCAGTCCCTAGAAAAGTAAACAATTAAATCCATAGTGCTGATGTATTGTCTTCTAGGTGCAAGTTGGCATTTTCTTTTCCACAATGGTTCTAGTATTTCACTGGTGAAAAATAGCACTAGCCTACTTATATGAAGGCATATATGCAGAAACTCAGGTCAATACAGCTATTTATACATGGCCTCATTACATAGCGGGGTCATCTTATGCACTTCCTGGGTGTTCTTCACATTGAATACAACACATGGTGAAGAATGATTCCAGCTCGCTCTCATGTCATGACCAACTGCAAAAAATAAAGGATTATTTTAGTGGAATAAATAAATCTTTTCTCTTTTGACAGTCTTTTAGATGAAGGCATTAAAAAACCTTTGCAATATGGTGTCACACCTGGGGGGGCCCAGGTGTGATCTGTAACCAAATACCATATAAACCCCCCAAACCTTCACATGACTGTGTGAAGGAGCAATTCAATGAAAGGCCTGCTTCTCAACTCTGTATATCACACTCTAATAGACAATGAACTTTTGATTTGGCAAATGTAGTTGCATGCAACCTTGTGAGAGACAAATGACAATTTGCTTTTAAGCAGTCAGATTATACAGTGTCTCACCACTTATTTTCAGTCGAATGCTAAACCTTGTGTTGATCTAGCTGGTCAAAGTCAAATGGCCTTTAACAAACCCCCCACCCGCAAGTCATATAAGTCACTGTTTCTGTCACCTACCCCTCTAGACCACCATCAAGAATTGTCAGGGTTGAACAAGCTAATTATATGCCAAGGACAAACCCCCACACTCTCACAGATACGAAAGAAGCCCTTTTTATACAGAAATTCCGCAATATTGCAGTGTAGCATACTTGTCATTATGGTGGCTTTTCTTTTATACACTGAACCAAACAAAGCCCACATGATGACGCCCACATGTGTGATTTTAGAAAGGACGCCAGCATCCCAGAATCAGAATCAGAGGCGTGATGTATAACACAACAGCGTCGGCGTCTAGGGTGTGCACTCCCAACATACTGGCTGTCCGTTTTACACATATGAATGATCTTGGAATGTGACAGCCCCCCCTTCAAAGTTTGTACCTTCAATATAGAATGGCTACCTTGAACAGGCTGTGTATAAGGGGCTAGAGGGACACCTTCACTACTGTCCAATGTCAGAGGCACACTGTTGGTGCCAATATTCAGAGGGCAGGGCCTATAGCTGATAAGAGTGATATGAACAGAGGTGATGAGAAGCCATCAGGGCAATGTCACCCCTTTACAAAATACTTTTATCTGTGTTAAAGCGTTGTACACCACCAAATATGGGGGGGATATTTTCAGACTACTTTTGGTTTAGTGAGAACTTGAGAGCCTAAAAAGGTCAGAAATAAATAAAATATGTCCTATCCTTTCATGCCACCTAGCAGGCTCAGAAAGCACACCAACAAATTAGCCACAGATGGCTGCACTGCCTTTAATACACTAACATTATTATTATTTCATATTTCCAATATTGCCTTAGGACTGCAATGGAGCTGTGATCATCTGACAAATGGTTGTAGTGGGCCTACCACTAGCATTTGACTAATGCTTCCTTCTCTGCTTCCTTGTTATAGTGTAAGCAAACTGCATCAAAGGTTACTTTCCAAAACCATATACTGCCAAGATACAATCTGCCATAACAATATGTGTTGGTTATCTAGGCCATGGATCTCCAAGGAAAAAAAAAAAAAAGACACAGTGACGGGAGATGAAAATAAATGTATGCAGGCTGATAACAATAAAGAATAAAACAAATTCAAACCCAACCCGCCAGTGATGCTTTAGCTGGGAATTGGAGCGCAGCATTCATTACAGCATATTGATCACTGCAAACAAAGACCCTGGATTTATTGATCCACTTCCAGACAAAAAAAAGAGGGGGGAGGTGGGGGCAATGAAATGCTATTACATACAAACTTACAGTAAAACTGCTCCGTGTGCTTAAACAAACAACATAGATATGTGGTTGGACCCCAAAAGGAGAAAGATGGTCATGTGGTTGCTGTTGATGTCCCACAATGACAAAGAGAATATGTTAAACATGCAGCAACCGCTATGCTATTAAAAAGGAAGAGCCTCACTGTGTTTCATGTTTCTTTTCATGTTTCTCATCTGCTGCATGATGGCTCCTATGTGCTTATGGATCTCATCTTGAACAGGGATTTGAATATTAAGGGAGTCATATTTGACTATTGAATTATTCAGCGTTGGAACTGACATCAATGCGGACCTCATACACCTCAAACACAAAGATCTCAACTGACTTTTTTTTCTGACACTGTGGGCTTCAACAAATACTCTTCCAGGCTATTCCTCAAAGTCATCAACCTGTAATGAATAGTTCAATAAACAACAGAGATCCATCATAGATTGAAAAAAAGACTAAATAAAATGTATATTCAGCAGTGTTCCAGAGATAGGCGCTTATAGTCCCCACAAGGACCATAATAGTTATTTACTATCTATCATGTCGTTGGAGGACAAATACTAATAAATGTGCAATCCGGACTAACTGCAAACCGCACATTTTTAAATCGGACTGTCTACAAGTGATACACAATCAACTTTGCAGGTCAGGACAACATGAGTTAGGGGTGCTATACATTAGAGGCCTCCATGGTGAAGGGTCAGGACCTTGTTGCCAGGTCTTCTATTCATCTAGACCTTACCAGGAATCCCCACGAACTTTATCCCCAGTCTGTGAGCAGGCTGAGTATGTTGCTGAGCACTTGGCCCAGTTTACAGCGGAGGGTCGAGCAGGGTCATGTCTCACCAAACACTGGGGCCCCTTAAACACATTTGAGTGGCCCCAGCTGTACCCTGGGCCATCAGAATCTTAACAGAGCGCAGAGAACCAGAACAACATAAAAATGGGCTCAGTCAATGCAAAATTGAGGATTCTGCGTATGTGATGTTTTTCTTGTCAAAAGGGTGAAATGTTGGTTTATTTAAAAGGTTTGCTTTAAATAAGCAAAGCCAAGAGAAGTAATTACACTTAATGATAGATTAACAGAAAATTCTAAGATATATTAAGTCTGTTAGAGCTTTCCAGTTCATGTTCCCACTGCTGATGTTGACACTAATTGTTTCAATCACATTATTAAACTGGTCAACTGTAAATCCCTCCCACAGCTCATCTGTGTAGCAAGCTCACTGGACCCTCTTGACACGCTCACATTCAAAGCACTTGAACCAAGGCTAAAGCAGACTATAAACATACATCTCTTTCATCACCAGAGCCTGCAAAATTGTCAAGAAAAGAAGTAAAACACAGAGCTGAGGGGTGGAGGAAAGAAAAATGAAAGCATAATAGATGGTTGGAGGTAGGGATGGCAAAACAGCAGCATAAAAGAGTGCATTAAGCTCAATTAGGCTTTTGGGCTTTTCATTAACCCAGTTTTTAGGCAGGGAAACCTCTGCTGAATAATGCCCAGACTGACTCACATCGCAACCCTGCTTTAAAGGCCTCATCTGAAAAAAATGGCACAATGTGTGTCAGCTCTCCAAAGCCACCAGAATTCCATTACCCAGGGGCAAAGCACCCGCAGCCTACCTGAAATTAAATGCAATTTAGTAAAACAAGTTGCTTTATCAAGCAACCAAACAAGAAAGGAGAAAAAATCTGCACAAACATTCAAAGACTAACGCTGTATGATGGTGTGATAATAAATAACCAAATAACTCATTATCAGGCCAGAGCAAATATTCCAGCCTTAAAAGCAAGGTCACAGGACAGAAAGTGGGTAGCCTCCTAATCCTGACGTGGTTTTGCATCTGCAAACAATGAACATAACCTCCCTTTAATGGATCGTTGGAGAGGAGTTCTCATAGAAGAATAATTGTCCTTCCTGGCTTTTTTCTCTTCTGCTCTGCCAAGCAACTTTGAAGAAATGCATTTTAACAATTCTATTGAAAATCAATGGGGCATCACTTGGCCAGCTAACAGTTAAAGTATAGTAGACGCCCCCCGGAATGTGATTAAATCTTACAATCAAATGGATATGTTAACTGACGCCCCCAGGAACGTGATTAAATCTTATATTCAAATAGCCATGTTAACTGACTGGCCACAATTGCCATCATCAAATCCACAGGATGTCTTCAATTTAGCGCATACAATGTCAGCTGTTTACATGTGAAGTGCCATCATTTCCAGGTTTTACAGACCTCAGGGTGTGTATTCTCTTAGTCAATAACAAAAGGAGAGGCTGCAATTAGATAGGACAAAGATATCTGACAGCACACCTCTACTGCATCTCAGGCATATGTGGGGTCAACGGCAATACAATATGAGCAAAGGAGTCATGTTACTGACACCTGACAAAGCATACAGATAGTATTACGGTGATATTCAAGCAGATCCCATTTCAAATAAGAAAAGTAACAAGACCGAAAACTTAAAGAGTGGTGCACGCTGGAATTAGCTGACTATGTTATTTTTAAAACAAGCCTGTGCCTCCAAACAACAACCATTCAATGCCTTTCCATTCATTATTTACGGTCTTTCAGGTCACAATTGACAAAGTTAATGAAATGCAAGGAAACACAAAGCATTAGCCTGCTACATGTGGCTATGGAAGAAAAAACACCCTCAGCTCCAGGTCAAAAACAATATTGCAAACCAGCATGGTGAAAGTAAAGTTGAAAAACTTGGCCCTACTCTCCACACTGTGGGGGCTTTTGTCTTTCAGAACATGCCACAGGAGCTTTTCATTAGAGAATGCAGTTTCATTAACATCATCCCACGCTGCTGAGCCCTGCTGCATTACAATGACACAGGAGTGCCCCTCTCTGTCAAGGAAATCTCCACAGAGCAACAACTCGCTGGGGGAGGGGAAGGCAGAGAAAATAGGAGAGGGGGTTGTGACAAGGGGTGGGGGGGGGGGGGGGGCAAACAAAAGGGAACCTGATTACCCCCAGTCATGGCTCATCCACAAGCCAAAAGAAGGAAATCCATCACCTGCAGGATCAAACGGAAACTTGTTCACAAGGTAAAGCCCAGTGAAAGCTGTACCCACCCATCTAAGCACTTCTCTTCCCTCTCTCCTTTCCCCTCTCTCCTTTCCCCTCTCTCATCATTGCCACCTCTCCCTCCACCTCTCTGACTGACACCAACAGCAGTATGCAAGTTTTAGATGCACACTGTGAAATCCAACACAAGTGAGAATGTTTTCTGGTCCAAATGACCTCCAGGCTCAAACCTGCCTAATGACACACTGGTGATATATTCCAGTTTTTATTACCGTCTGTAGACCTACAGTATGTACCGTTTCACGGTAGCTGCATCCTCATTTTACCAATATTAAACTCCAAAGAGGCAGTATTGGTCATGCCTTCCGCAGTGTAATAGACTGCTGAAACAAAATCATTATTTTTCCACATTCTTGTTTGCATCAGGTTATGTATGTTTGTAAGTAAAATCTAAACTTACTAAATTTATGACAGAAAGACTATTGCTGTAACAAACAATTTGAAAGACACTTAAATTGCTGTTGTTACTGCCATTGAGTGGGCTCAGCAGTATAACACCGCAATTGGACTTGTTTTCATATGATTCAAGCAGAAAGCTTGAGGTGTAATAGTGTTTAAAGTAACAGACACAAAACATCCCTGCATGCAGTTTAAATCTGTACTGAGGTGCTGTTTAATTAGGACAAGACAAATGCAAAATAATAGCAGATGATAATTAAAATAATTCAATGCACCAACACAATGCATGGGGTGTTTAATAGCTAGGTTATTTGTTTGATTAATGTTGCCTAATTATTCAAATCTGTGTAACTGATTTTTATTCACTGCAACAAGAAGTGTCCCCAGTGAAATCAACAAAGTTTTCCCACTTTTAATGACAAAGCCAGCAGTTAATACTCCTCTCAAGAAAGAAGAAAAAAAATGCAAATTGCAAAAAACAGTTTAGCCACAAACTATGATCTAGCATTTCAGTCACAATCTGTAAACGTTTGTGTCTGCTCTTAAAGAAAAAGCAGCATGTAAGCAAAATGGACAGGAGCCATATAAAGTTGAACCACATTTGAGTTTACAAGGCAAACTACACGACTTGCAGTACCACACAACTACACCGAAGCTAATTGTTTAAACATGTAAGGCTTGTTCTGATCCTCCCTGAAATGTAACACATGGTGGCAAGCACGCACATTTGATTCACATGCTGACACACACACACACACACACTCAATCAAACACAGACATAACATCCAGCACAAACAGTACTAGGAAAATTTAACCACTCACCCTTGAAGAGGGGCTGTCCTTTCTCTGTGATATCTGGCACCACAACCTTGTATACATCTTCAGAGAAGCCTGGCCTGCATGGTGGGGTGCCCCTGCACTCTGCTGCAATCTGTGATGGGGGGGTAGGAGAGATAGGAGGGGGGAGCGAAAATGAGTCATAAATCAACCTTAAAAAATGCACCCTGTTGCCCCCAAAACCTCTTGCTCACGTTCTGGAGTCCCCACAGTTGTACAAAAGCATCTGTTGTTTTTATAGCAGGCACCGCAATTAGGATAATGAGGCCAAAAGGGTTAAGCATTAGCCAAAAAGCATGGCTAGGCAAGAACAAGCTCCATTTGTCCCCCTGGAGGGGCCCAGGCACAGCATAGGGTCATAGCCAACGCTCTCAGTCGGCGCCTCTGATCAGCACACAACTCTGGACAAACACTCCACTTTGAAGTACAAGAACAAGGGAATGAAAAGTAAATGCTAACGATAAACTGTTGTGGGAATAAACATGCATGTGCAAATGTCTGAATGAACAAGACATGAAAACAGCTGATTCTCAAGAAACTGCAAGGCTGTAACTGTGATCAAGAACCTCCTTTTTTTACTGGATTTTGAAAAAGAAAACTCTGTGCTTAGGATGCCAACATAAAAAGGTACAGCATCAGATATCAGGGAATTACCAAGGAAATAAGATATCTGAGAATTGCAAGGACTGGTGTTTCTGGAAAGTGTGAATTTATCAAGCAAGAAAGAAATCACTTAACAATTTTTAAAAAATCTCTGGTGTCAAAGCATGCCCAAATGTACTACATCACACAACCTCAGCATTGATTCAGCTCCGAGACCAGAAGGCCTGGCTTTGTATGTTTTTGCTTGCACTCTCCAAAGAATGTAAAGTGAGAGGAGTCCTGCTGAAAAAGAGCATTGTGGTATCCGTGCCACTTGCCATTCTTAATCAGAGGAATTTAAATGGAAAATGCTTGCAGAGGGAGGGGGATGGTGGGGAGAGGAGGAGCAGAAAAGCTGGATTTCTTGAACGTTACAACAATGGCACCAGGATGTACAATTTTGAATTTACAACTATTTCAACTACCAAAAAACTGCATTGCTTAGTAGCTACGTTACTACTGTCCCTCTCTGTTGCTCAGAGGGACTCAATTTTGACAAAGTAAGAAAAAAAATTAAAACACCCAATTACAACGACACTCTGTAGCAATCATTATCCCATCAATGTTGCGTGTATAGCTAGGCTAGACGTAATGTACTTCCATTAAATTTGACAGGAGGCTACTTTTCATTGTTGCTCATAACGGCTTTTACCACAGAGTCAATTAACTCGCCTGGGGAGGGGGGGGGCAAGGACACGCTGCAGCAATCTACATAAATATTAAAGCTAAACTAAATATAACCTAGCGAGAACTAGGTTAATGTGGGCCTGTGTCGTCCCAACTTCCAGACAATAAAGATTCAGCAGATATGAACTCTTGAATTAGGCTACGTCATGGCGAATTTGAATTGCTTTAACTCAAATATACGCCCAATTAATTTCAAATGTTCGTAGTTTTTAAACGAGACACATCACTCCATAGCATACAATAAAGACAGCCGCTAGCCGATAATTACAGCCCCAGCTAGACCTACTTTACGGTGAACAAGGCATTGTTTTACAAAGTACACGCCGAACGAAGTGCTTGTTGGGAGGCCAGCAGCTCTGCCGGGCTCGTAACTCAATAAAACATTATCGCCGGTGAACAACAAGCACCTAAACTGTCCGGTGTAACTCCGCTAGAAACCGTTCAGAGATTACATTACCTGCAGTCCTGCCAAGACCGCCAGCAGAAGCAGACCGCTGCCCTCGTGTAGTGAGTACATTGGTGCGCTGGTGACTGCCTTATTCCCACTTCGGAATCCGTGTAAATAAAAAAATAAAAATAAGGAAAAAAATGGAACAAAAAAAAAAGAATATCCCTCTGGCTCAAAATGTAGCCGCGGTGAAAAAAAGTCCCCTTTACGACAAAGGCAGGAGCAGCAGCAGCAGGAGCGGCGGCGGCAGCAGCATGTAGCAGCCTCCTCCTCAGTCTATCCAGTCAGTAGTGAGAGACAGCAGTGCCTGGTACTGAGGCTGCTGCTCCCTCCCATCCAGTCCAACACAAAAACAAAAAGAGCCCCGGCCACTAGACTATAAACCGCCCATCTCACTGTCTCTCCCTGCTGGTCACGGAGCCAATTTCACTGTTGTTGGGACGGACGGAGCGGGGTCTCCTGCGTTAACCACCATCCCAAATGAAAGAGTAAAGGTATATTATTATATCCACAGTTACGAGCATTCAGTGTGTGGAAGTCATTGCCGAGTATGGTATCCTTATCTTAAATTATTGTTAATTTAAAAAAAAAAAAATGTTTTTCAGTTGAAGCATACATTTTGAATCTGTTAGGCCAGTAGTTCTCAAAGTGGGGTCTGGGGTCTTTGAGCTGGTTCCAGGGGGTCCACAGCAGAAGGGGAAACTTTAATTCCACCCATAAATAACACAATATCAGAATGTATTATCATTTTTGTCATGGGTTCCAAACACTTTCTGTAATAAAAATCAAATGGGGCTCCGTGGTCTAATTTTTGTCAGTTTAGGGGTCCTTGACATGGAAAAAGTTTGAGAACCACTGTGTTAGGCTGAGTAAAAAGAGGTTGTGGTAGGATAAAACATTATTTCTGTAGTCAATTTTCTATAGAAGTGTCAACCTTAATGGGAGGTAAATGCAAAATTGCTGATAAGGCTTTAATATCCTGATTTGAACTATACAAAATGCCAAACAATTATAATATGGCTCTTCTTGATACCACCAAGCTGCCCTTTCTGTCTAAAGTGTTCCTATCATACCCTGCAAGACAATACCTTATCATTTTAGGCTACAACACCCTATAGCAGTTCAACAACAAGGTCAGTTTGAGGACACTTTTTATTTGCTTATTGGCTGGTTTCACTTACTCATGTACATTATATTTATATTTGACTTTCGACAGAGACAGACAGTGCTGTAATGTTATCTGACAACTTATAATACAATAATATCTAAATATAAAACTAGAATCAGGTGAAATCAGGGAAGGCGGTGTGATAAAAGTATGTTTTGAGCTTGAATTTAAAAAAAGCCACTGACTCAGGCTGCCTTATTTCCTTCTTTATCTTTAGGCTATGTGTGAAGTTGGCTGTTTTTTTTTACCATCATAGGGGTTGGTCAGTCTTTTACTGTAACATTTAAAGTTAACTTATTAACTAGTAGTGTGTTATTTTTGCCATCAGATAGTATGTATTTTAAATTCTATGCTTATTAGCAACAAACTCCTCTGAGACAGATGTTTCAGTGTTCAGTCATTGTTTCCTAACCTTCTTAGGGAGTAGCCTAGACACTATTGCTCATGAGGTGGGAGATTTTGATCACATTGCCCTTCGATAATTGTTGTTTACTGCTACTATCTCTCTCTCTCTCTCTCTCTCTCTCTCTCTCTCTCTCTCTCTCTCTCTCTCTCTCTCTCTCTCTCTCTCACACACATGCACACGCATGCACGCGCACACACACAGTCTCTCCCATATCTGCCTAATAAACCTACTGTTTCACAAATGACTTGATCACTATGGAATTTTGAATTTTGCATTCTATCTAAGTAAAGCTTTTTTCATGTTCTGCTAAAATATGCAATGAATAATTCCCTTACATTATCTTCTCATGTGGTACAGCCTGATGAAGGTTAAATTACCTCGGTTGTGCTGCTGACACCTAATTAACTATCAAGAGGTGACTCTGTGGAATAGATTGCATCTGTGACACATAGATATTTCAGTTTGGTAGAGGAGTAAATACTTAGTCCATCTCCATATAATAAACAAAGGCTGACTTTTGGTTCACCTCCTCCAGGGCAATCTGTTGTTTTCCAAGTTATTGGTGTTTTGAGGTGCATGGGTGTATGTGATGGGAGTAATGCCTGCTCCTCTCCTCCTACAAATCACCCCATTCCATTCCTGAGAGCGTGTTGTAATCCTAAACAAACAGTAAGCACTATCACATCCCACTTACAGTAAGAACACACACACAGACACAGGTAGAGAGGGCTGAATACTTTTTAAAAGTGCTCACTTCTTGTAATAAGTGACTCATGTCACTTCACACTCTAGTCAATGATTAGCATGCCTGATCATCCATGTTTTAAAGTTATTACTGTTTCCTTGGTGGAAATGAATGCATTTCAAAGAAGAAATAAAGTGCAACGGAATTAATATAACACACTTAGAGGAAGAGCATTGTGGCCATAGTTCCCACAGCCAGTTTTGCCCACAGCTATAAATAAACATGACAAAATCATTTTTTCCAAAGGCAGTCAGATTCCATGTTCACTTCCTCTTTTCTTTTCTTTTTAACTGTGGCAGATTTGGGCAAGAGATCAAACTGAATGACCTGTTGATAATTGATATCACATTTTGTACAAATTGTTAAATTCATGTAATCTAATCTAATTGAGAGTGGGATCAAAATGCTCCATCTCTTTGATTAATGCAGAGGCGGTTATCTTTCATCAGTACTTGTCTAGGCAGGGAGGGGAGGAGGCGTTAGCTGGAATCCAATTTGGTCTTGGTGCATTCAATCAAACAGTATCATGTTGCGTGTTTCATAAAACTGATGTGGGACCCCGAGAACTCTGCGTGCAGCAAATACCTGAATTTGGCATGGTATAAAATGTGCAATCAAAGGAGAAATATACCATCAAGGTCACTGTGCAGTTTATGGATAATATATTCTAAGGCCTGTGCTGTCTGTGTGTAGACAGATAACGTTGTTTCCCAGGCATCTTTGAGGCAGCTGTATGATGCATGTTGGTTGGGGTGCTGACACTGCGGTTGACTCTCATAAGTGTAGGTGTCCAGGGGCTGGTGGCCTAGAGGGGCTTCTGATTCCACACTTTTTACTCTGCACAATTGGATGCAGTGTGGAGCATTGCAGCACGGTGGCCTTGATGGCACTGGAAGAAAAATGGACGAGGTCAGCAGCACTTTCACATCCGCTGCACTTCTTCATGCTGACTTTGTGTTGATACAGGAATATCACATGGTTCACCCTCCACTCCCACATACTGTAATGCAGAGCTCAGTCATTTCTTCTATAGGCCAAATATAGACAAAATTCTGTGACACGCATATGCACATCTTTTTTCTTTTGAATGTATTGGCTGCTTATGTAAATTGACAGAGACACAGATGCAGTGTTTTGAGATAACACTATGCTTATGCATTCAGTCAGTAAGGCAAGGCAAGGCAAGGCAAGGCAGTTTTATTTATATAGCGCATTTCATACACAGTGGCAACTCAATGTGCTTTACGTATGTAAATGGTATGTAAGGGATAATATATTCTTTTTTGGTTTAAGCACACATGTTTTGACCTCTCTCAACAGTTGGCTAATTACCTATTGGCAATACCATGCATGTCAAAGGCTGCTTTGGAACAAATTAGTGAGTGGAAAGGAGCAACCTAGTCTTCAAAGCCATTATCAATTCCAATCAAGCTTCATTGTTATGCATTCAATAAAGGATCTCTAAGGACCGCAGTAATGCTCTGATTATTCTCCTGTCATGCCAAATAGTCTCATTCAATCTTTTATGCCATTTGAACAATGGATCCAAATAGACTCGTGTATGTATTAGGGTGCGCATTCACACATATGTGTAAATGTATAGTGTGAGTCTACACTTTGTGTGTGTGTGTGTGTTTGTGTGTTTGCATGTATGTGTGTCTTTTGAAGCTCTTTCTGGATCTCACAAGTATTTTATAACCAGGTTACAGCACATCAAGCTCCACAAATATAATGCATGACATGTGTTTTAGAGAAAAAAATATAGTGCAATTTCTTTGCTATTTGCACCCTTAGAAAAAGATCTGCTCTTATTGCATTGTATGCAAAGTGACAAACAGTGTCAGGACATGCAAGAATGTTTCCGCTGTGCGTTTTCTCTGTAATTTTTTTTGAAAAGACATGTCAGTAAAGCAGATCGGTGCAACCCCCTTGTCGACAAATAAAGATAAAACGCTGCTTTGCGAGCTCTGGCAGCAGCTCTGGCAATGTCTACTGAGTCACAGGGCTCATACAAGTGTGTGTCTGCCCCAATTTAGGGATTCTAGATTTTGCTGAGGGCCACATCTGCCTGCTGTGTGCTAGTGTGGCACACAGATCTAATAATGATTGATTACCTGATTAAGGAAAATTGTGTTGAACTCCAGAGCAACCCAAAGAAAGAGGAAAGCAACTATAGTTAGTAATTTAAAAAGTGGGGCTATTGATTTATATTGGCAAAATTAGCAAAAGGCAGTTGTCTCAAATATTTACTGCCCACGTTATCATTTATTGTCTTTCAGAAAAACCATGTACAACAGGTTACATTGCATGTTTATTATTTCATGTTTATTTGCTCATAATTCTAATGAAAGAAAATACTATATTAATACTATATAAATACTATTTTTATCAATTAATTATTTTATCGATTTTTGTAAATTGAAAAATCTGTGATTTGTTTGAACAAAAACAACATATTATGGTTTATTCAGCTGGACCATGTATGTACCAGCATTTTACTATAATAGATCAATTATATGGCAGTCTATGCTAGAAGAACTGAAATTGTTTTATCTTAAAAAGACAAGACAATAAGAGTTTATCCCTGCTTTGTTCAATGGGGCTGTATTTTGGCCCAGCTGTGGTTTGAGCTAAAGGCTAATGTCAGCATGCTAATATGCACACAATGAAAAACTATCACACTGATGTTTAGCAGCTAAGATGTTGACCACTTTAGCTTATAGTATTGGCATGCTAACATTTGCTAAATAGCACTAAACACAACATTGGTGGTGGGAATTTCATTAGTTTTGCACGTAAACATTTGAGATACTAAAGTGATTACAATGCATCCTCAGGAGGGTATGAATATCCACATCAGTCTTTTTGGCAACTCAACCAATATTGGTTGAGACCTTTTACTTAAATTTCAAACTCATGGTGGCTATACAGGAAAAGTCAGGGAATCACTTTAGTCATTAGGATTGTGTCTGTACAATATGTAATAGAAATCCATTAAAAACTTGCTGAGACATTTACATTGCCATGCATGGAGTCACACATTTAACGCATGGCTGAAAAAGCTCACCAAATAGATATAGATACAGATATAGATATAGATACTATGACTTTAGAGACACAAAAGTCATGAGAGAAAAGCAACTGAACTTTTTTCCACTTTTCAGCACTAAATGAAAAAAATGGCTGTGGTGTTGTTATCTATGCTTTCAAAGCAAAACTGGAAAGTTTTATTTTAATAAATGGTTTTATCTTCTATGCATGACAGGTCAGTCGGTCAATTGCTTGCACAACACACACGTCGGTTGCACTTAGGACACAAGTAAAACAATTTCAAATGACTTTTTTATCACTTGCTTTAAGTCAATGAACACCCATATCCCATATTACATAAAACAAGAACAACAAAATAATGTGCATAAGAAGTACAACCTCACCTTAATGACAAGCTCATCTCATGCAGGGAAACTATCATTTTCAAAGTGAGTCATTACAGTTTGTTTCAGTTTCCCCTTGCTGTTATCCTCAGCATGACCAAAATTGACCAAATCATCATCACAGCTTCCAGTGTGGAAATATCCCCACTATAACATTCAACAAATCAGTAAACATACACAGCTCTCAAGTGCATCTTTGGTGTCTTTGGTATTTGCAGCTCAAAATTTATTTCCCCTTATCACTATTGATCTGCAAGGAGACAAGGTCTCTGGTCGAGACAGCCTGGTCTGTCTGATTTAGGAGTGGACCAACAGCCTGTCTGAGCACAGGGACCTGGATGGATTTATATGATGGCTTTTGCTGCTGCTGCTGATCCATCCCTTTGCCTGCCTGTGTTTCACACTGGGCTTTCTTATCAAGACCATAATTTCAGAGGCGGTCAGGGAGTGAGACACTGTTTTTTGTAATCACAGAGGTAATGAGATTAGACGTTACTTCAATAAATGTCTGAGTTTCTTTGGTTATCTTAATGTTTTCAGCTCGGAGAGTTTAGTTTCACTTATTTTTTTACATTGCTTTCATGCAAATAGCAGAGAAGCTTGATTACAAAATTGAGTTAATAATTACTATGGGCAAAGGGTGGCAAAGGGCTGGCTTGCTCTCTAAATTCGTCAGATTGCATAAAGAGCTACAGTGTGTTCATTAAAAGGATTAAAATCATGATGAAACATATGATAAAAGGGAAACTAGTTAATATGCCACCATAATAAACCAAACATGGAATATTAAGATTCCTTATTATTGTAATTTTCCCCCTATCGTGGTGGCGTATAGCCAGTTTATCCAAAATATATGAAATTGCAATACAATATTTAAACATTGTAGATGAAAAACTCCTAATAGACAAAAACTAAATTAAGAAAATTATGCTTTTTACAGTAGACAATATCGCTGATTTGACACAATATATTGTGTTTCAATGAGATTAAAATATGATCCTAATTTATCATAATTGCCATGGTACCTATTCCAACACACTTAGCCTGTGGGTATTAGTATCTTTTTTTCCCCTGTCAATGTGAAAAGGATTATTATCTGGTGCATAATGCTATCTCCACAGCTCATTAGCAGTCAGCAGGTTATCAAATGCTTAAGATGCGGTTTTTCTTTCATTAATTCAGAAAATAATTCACATCATTTTTCATCTGAATCAGATAGCTGCTGAAAAAATAAAACACCAAAAGTAATGTACTGTTTTGCAGTGATCCTGTCTGCACTGCACTCAGAGATAGACTTTCCACCACTGACTTGTCTCCACTTTCAGTAATTAGTAAAGCAAGGACCTGCCATCCAGGAGTATATAATACATACAGTAATTTGAATTAAAAAAACAATGGATTATTTGTAATAAGCATTTATTATTTTAAGATTTTTTGTCCTTGTGACACATGACAGATAATGGTTTGAACCAATGAGCAGACAGGTTTTATACAACTTAGAAGGGCATTTGCAGCCAAAGTAACAGATGTTAGTGGCAGGTTGCTCAGAGCGAAGGGTGCCTCATTTGGCTCGCTCAGGAGGTGATCATGAGACATATTGCTTTTATGCTTGCCCTCCACACACCCTCCACCCGCCAGGGAATGCGGCAAGATTGTAATATCAAAGGGACAGTTGGCACATGTAAAAAAATCTGAAGAAGATAGTTTTTAGTTACAATATTTTAGGTGTATTTTTTATAAAAACTGAAAAGTTCCTCATAGTCTGAAGAGCTTCATTTGATTAAAGTGGAACAGAATTATGCATAAATGTGACTCACACAGTTCACACTCCTCCAAAGCGTGCCCTGTTCAATACTTTTGAAAAACCCACAAATCATCAGTTCTCTGATTTGTCTTTTTTGAGATCAGGCTCTGCACATTCAAACATAAAAAGGCACTTCCACATATCAATCTGGCAAAGATGTTTCATTTACTCAGGTATTTTCACAAAACAGACATTTTTTTTCTCTGTCTGCGCTTTTTTAGCTGCTCAGTTCCTCTCTCACCTAACTTGGTGTCTAATTGGGTTTCATTGATTTACTCCTTCATGATGCTGGCTTGGCCAAGTCTCTGCTGACCCTGCAGAAAAATATCAGCCGGGCTGTCTAACAGGCACTGTTCCTGCGACACACACACACACACACACACACACACACACACACACACACACACACACACACACACACACACACACACACACACACACACACACACACAAACACACAAATCCTGCACTACCAATACAAGCAGTGAATGATTGTGTCAGTGAGCTGGAAGTGAGTCAACCTGCCGCTCCTGTGGCTCTCACAGCAGAACTATAGATTAGTTTCTCACTGAAACAACAAAAGGTTCCTGAGGGGTGGGGGGTAGGGTGGGGGGGGGGGGGGGGGCTGTACCCACCGCTAAGGGACTCTCGGGGAAAAAGTGAGGGGGCCAACTGGCGGTCATCAAGAAGCCCGGGGACACAGCCACTCATCTGTGCCTGAGCAACCGTGTGTCACCTTGAGCTCTCTGGAGGAGGTGTCCGGACACAAACCTGCTGGGCCAGATGGGGTGTGAAGAAAGAGGAAGGATGAAGGGATACAGGAAGTAGAGCTGGCTATCCAGCTTTCCAAATGTGACAACTGTGACCCAGTGCATGAGCAAAGCAATAACTTGAAGGAAATATGAGCGGAGAGTGAAAATTAAAAAAAAAAATCACTCACTTTTTCTATTCTCTGTACAGCAATAAAGAGGATAAGAAGAAAAGGATATAATACAGACAGAGCTTTGATACCGACTGTGTCCTCGTTTCCTCCTCTCGACTCCTGTCCCCCTTCTGCCATGCATTATAAACGGCTGATTATGACAGTGACAGCTCCTCAGGTGTGCAGTATGCTAGATTTGTTATTCAGCTCACAGGCATTGCTGTCCCTCCCTCTTACCACCTGCACAGGCACACAAACATGCAGCCACACACACACACACACGCACAGAAGTGTACACGCACACACACCCACGCATGTATGTATTGCTCACAGCTGCTGTGTCAGCGGGACTCTGGAGCCAGAGAGAGGGGGATATTACATGAATCAGCCCCACACAACTGTTGTGTTCACGTGCTATGATCCAAACTCACAATTTAAATTGGTTGATTTAAATTTTCATGGGCCACTGGTGTTTTGCACGTGAATTTGTTTAATTTTGACATTTTAGTGGACAAAATGGGCAGATTGGCATTTCTATAGCAAATTACGAAGGCGGCCAAATACCAGAGGCAAATAAAATGACTTTTCATACCAGTATGACTAAAATGGCAAGAGTTTCTTATATCATTGTATTCTGCTTTTAAGATTATTTGTGAACATGCACTCAGTATGACATCTTGGATATGCCACATGCAAGGTATCTTCCAACTGCGCTAATGAATATTTTTGTATTGTATGACATTTATCAGTTTAGTGACTGGGCCTGCAACTTCAATTCGTACTGCTGCTTCCAGCCACAACCAGCTATTTACAGTAGAAAACCTCTTATACACTATCTGTCCAAATACCAACTGACTGACAGACAAAGTTAGCAACTAGATAGTGAACTAGACAGTGAACACAGTGGAGCATTTAGAATCTAAAGAGCCAGATGGTGGTGGAGACCTAAAACGAGAATTAATATTTGACTTACACTCATCAGGTGGAGACATTAAATGAATGCTAATATTGCTTTGCATTTGCAGGATGTCTAAATAGAAACTGTTTGTTAAAATGTTAGCCAAATTTATAAGGTACATATAATGTATGTCAAAAATGTATACTTGAAGTTTCTGTTATTGTGGAAAACTGCTCAACTATAAATAATGAAGCGGAGATGCATCATAGCAGAAATTCTTCATTACAAACATAGCATTTTGTTGTCAGCCCTTCCAAATCAGAAAGCTCAGATATCTGGGCATTGGTGGTCTGCTGACGGTGAAGATGGTGAAAAGATGCAGCATAAAACAAACAAAATTTCAGGGCATGCTAAGAAAAAAAAGGCTTTCCTGAGGTGTTGATTTTGAGAAGTCTCCTCACATGGCATTTCTTGAAGTGCCTGTTATTTCTGTAGAGCCCATGGCTGAGCTCTCTAATTTGCTCCAGCTCTGGCTTCACTCTACCATGTAAATGCAATCAAGTTGCTGACAAAGTATTTCTGTTGGCAGTGCTACCGTCTGCCTTCTACATAAAAAAAAGTAATAAATAAGTAGGAAACTTATCTAAAAATAGAAAGATTAACCACTTTGCCAGGCCTTACTGTGGGAAGCAGTAACTTGCAGAGGGTTACAGCTTCACCTATTAAAGTCCCCTTGATTTTATTGAGGACTCGATTATATTTCACTTCTGTATTTGCCACAAGTATTTATAACCTAATCTAACTTGACAAGGTTAATTTTGTGGGGCCCAGTGTATAGTAAGATGGACTGCTGACCTTTCGACATACAGATTCATAGTCACCTTTTGTTTAGGTTCTATGCTCAGTTCATTACTTTGCTTTTCTAATGCAGGCAGATCGCAAAAGGCGATATATTAGATGTAATGTAACCTGAGTAGGTTAACTCAGCCTTGCAACCCCCACATTAATGATGATTGCCCAACCTTACACATGAAAAGGTTACATCAACCTTCAATTAAAACCCTCATACTATGAGGAGAAACAGTAATGTAAATGTTAGTATATTGGTGGCAAGGTCAAGAGCCGAAATGTTAATGCCCTTGTGCCTAATTTACTTTGTTTCCTCGAGGGCCAGAAATTAAGTCTTATAAACGCACCATTACACCTTTATTTTAGTTCTGCCTTTAGGGGCCAAATTAGACAGACGTCACCTTGATAAGAGGTTGCTGTTTCAGCTCCACAGGCCATTAATACTTGTAGCATGAATAAATGTGCTATTATATTGCATGTGTTGATGTATATAAATTATTCTATAATCACCACTCCCAACATATTCATAAGAAATACTGAAGGTATTTGTTTCAAAGTGACGTTTTACATCAGGGACAAACCTAAACATGAAGAGGAAATGTAGACGTTATGTTATGGATATGACCAGCTGCTGTCTGAGCCATGGGCATTCTTGGCTTACTCAATGGCAGTGAACCTTTGGGACATTCTTTGAGCATTTGTTGGTGAGAATGCCAGGGCTCAGACCTTTTAGAATCAGACTGAAATGGATACTGACAGAGAAGCTCTTATGAATGTCACGGGCTCCTGAATGTGATGACAAATTGTATTGTGGGTAGAGTTTAGGATTCTGGTGACAAAGTGCCATCTTGCATTAGCTTGCTGAAGATTGGCGGATCAGGCTAAACAAGGTGGCAGTGAGGTGGAGAGAGGCAATCAGCAGATGAGACTTTTTGCTCCTGACAAGCTTACACTGTTCAAGCACAGAGAGGAATAACTGTTGCAGCCAAGTGATTTTTATGTTTCAGGGGTTCTTTTGTTTACACTGTTCAGTATGAACCACATGATTTCCCATTTCACGTGTCATTTTTATTTATTTTTTAAAATGGATACACACAGTCAGAATCTTTTAAAATCCCAAAATATGTTCTTAAGCTAACTCACAGTGCCTTTATGTCACACAGAAATAATCAGGTGAAGCTCTTGTGCTTGCCAAACCAGGTCTAATATCCGGTCTCCCTCAGGCATCATGTTGGAATCACAAGATGTAGTGGTAGAATACAGGAAGGAATCCAGCTGAGATTTACCACTTCCCATTACCTGCATTTTTATTTTTAGCCATACTTTGTTCAATTCTGTATCTAGGAGAGTGACTAAAGGTGACTGTGTTTTCAAACCTTTCAACCCAAACTGTGGAACCTCCATATGTCTATTCCATTTTTTGCCAGCTTTTGTCTGTTCATGTAAAATTGCACTAATTTAAAATATATTATACCTCTTAAGTGTACTGCAATTTATCTTTTGACCTGAGTTAATTGCATTTGATTACAATTTATTTTTAGTTCATTTTATGCTATTCAATTTTATTTCACTGTGCTGTTCTATATATTCTGAATTACCTTGTTACGACCTGCAGTATTATTCACAGGATTAAAATTATTTTTTTCAAAGCCATGTTATTTCTGATGCTTAATCCACTGAAAGCTATTTTTATGGTTTACTGTTGCAGTACAATTATGGGATGCTCCCTCTTAGTCAGACAGGCAGAGAAGCAACTATGTGGCTCCCAGTCCTCATCTGGCTACTGCCAAAACTTTGATCTGAAAAGCTGGACTTCTTTATTGGGAGTTTGAGCAAAGTGGTCCAAAAAATCTGGCTGTCGATTTGCAGAATCCATTGTGGAAACCTACTTAATTCGTTATGTGCCTCTTCTACTTCTCAAATGCATCATGAGAGCTGCGTTCAGCAGTAAGCACTGGCTTCAGCCCTGCCACTGGGTAAAAACAACAAATGCTATGAATAGGATGCTGAAAATTGTCCTTGCAATATTATGATGTTAATTGAATTTGTATTCCCACTGTATGATTTGAAAGGACAATGTGACATCTCCCTGCATGCAAAGCAGGAGAAAAATGTGTTATCTTATAACTGCTAATTAGATTTCTTATGTGAATACTGACATGTTAAACAGGCTTCTCCTACCAGCGTCCTTCATGGGCCATACTCATGTTTATGATTATCATTAATCCTGCCAACAGAGTGGAAACGTCTTCCTGTCTGTGTATTGCCATAGACCTCCTCAAGAATATCAGAAGTAATTTGTTGTTCTGACAGATCTATTGATGTTGAGCATTTGGGCTGAAGTTATTTACCAGTGAGGACTGATTTCTTTTTTTCCAAAAGCAGAAAGAGCTGTTTATTAAATTGGATGGGCTAAATAGGGCTAAGTAGCTGTTTTAGCAAATATCCAGTGGTATTAAATACTGTCCATATACAGCACCATTGATTAACAGTTTCCTATGGTCACATAGGGTTAACTATTCATTTAAGAACTGTTTCTGTGCTTCTTTATAGTCTGTCTTTGAATGCACATATTTTTGTAGGAATCCTGCCTTTAATTTCCATTAACCGGCATTTCATCAAGATATAAATCTTTCATAGCCACTACTGCCAAACATATGAGCACAGAGTGACAGAACATATGAGGCAAATTGAAAAATGTGTTGTCAGCAGTATTGATTTGTCACTATCTCTGGAATCGACCCACAGCCAAGTCCATGCACTTCCTCTTAACTTATGCAATTATTGTCTTTCAGGGTTGCAGGTTGCAGAAAGAGCAACAAAGCTAAATTTTTAAAGACAAATTAACATGTCCTTGTTAGTAGAAATGTGACTCAAATGCTATCAAGATCCCGTTGATCGGTTGATGATCCTGTCGAGTGGGAGCACACTCTACAGTTTTCTTTTGCTCCTTCCTATCGCTTTGTCAAATGGGATATCTCTAATGCTGGCACAATAACACAATATCAATTTAAATGCTGCTGTTGCAGCTATCATCCCTGCTTCCATGATTTGCGAATGGACCTCTATTATAACATCTCTTCATATTTTCGCAGTGGTTTGTGGTCATTGCATTGCAACATTATAAAAGCATAATTGACAGGCACATAAGCAGTTTGCTTAGTCTATTATTTATTTAATGAAAAATAGGTTAGCACAGTCATATTGCCTACTAATGTTTTTATGAAAGTGAGAAATAATAAAATTGTTTGTTTATGAATGAGTTTAAATTCTGTTGGAAAAGACTCACAAGCTGATTTTCTTCTGCATACCACAAACAGAGCAATTAAGTTGCCCAGTGCTTAGCCTCTTTTAGCCTATACAACTGACCTAAGATTACTGTTAACTATGCAGCAAACTTCCAGTTGGGTATTTCCCAGTTGGGAATAATAATAGCTGGGCTCAGGCTTCAAAAGAAATCACAACAACACTGCATGGTAATATTTTCCATTCTTTTGTTTAAATGGAAAGTTGAAAAGACCACTTGCATTGCAGTAGAGAAGAAGTGGAAGATAAGTGTATAAACAGAGATACTGTAATCACATTCCTTTGCTGCATTACAGTTCTACAGTTGCACTCACAAGCTCCAGATGTCAATAGTTGATATCAGTCTCACGTTGCCCTTTCCTTTCTTGAAATGATGGAGCTTTTGGCTATATGTAATAAAACAAACAGCTCTGAAGTTTTCTCGGTAGTCAGATAAGCTGAATAAATACTCCACACATTCAACACCTTACTGGCCTAACTTTGTTGAGATTTCACTCAAGTTCTGCCTGAAACTACTTCAGTGACTGTGAGATTTCTCTGTGGTGCTGGCAGTGCTTCAGTTTTACCCAGAGATACAGTATCTCTAAAGGCCTTGACCTGAGTGCTTCAACTGAAAATTCCTTCGACCGGCAGTGACGCATCCTCCCTGACCTGGCACAACCTCTGTTAACAGTCACATGTGGTTTAGCTCAGCGTGATGACAGTAGGGGAGTGCAAACAAGATAAATAAGCAATTGAGTAATACAACTTAGAATACCTTTTTCATGAGCTTGGGAGTCTCTTTTATCTTTCAATGTTAGATAACCCAAGTTATGTTGCTTTGGAAAAATATTCCTAAATTACTTTCTTTTTAGATAGCTGATGTTCAGACTATTAGGACAAAAAGCAGATGCTTAAGAAAGTGTAAGTGCCAAGATTCACCCCAGTCTTACACACGTCTGTAACTCCCAAAAATGATTAATCACTAGAGTAAACAATTTGTACCAAAGCAACATATTAAAAAAAGAAAGAAATGAATACACATTTTCCAAACATAAAATAATCAAAACTCCAGATTGGCAGTAAAACAGGATGATAATGAATGTGACAGGAAGTGGGACACTTAAAATACACACCAAATTAACTAGCAAGCGAATATCAAAAACTGACATTAGAAAATGGCTATAAGTATAGAGACAAAATGTGACAAGTAATAATAGATTCTGCATATTGTTACCTCTGCCCACACTATATTTTCTACATTGAAGAACATTTTTACCAAACACTGTACTCCTCAGTTTATCCTAATGATGAGTAAAGGTTTATTTTCCCACTTGGATTATTGTCCTGCTGTTAATGTGTGCTTCACACACACTGTTGCTCCAACTCACTGCTTGCTTTGGTATGTTTTCTCAACCTTGTCGCTGTTCATGGTGAAAGGTGCGTCAGGCACACACAGTGTCCTCTCTTCTGTTGCATACTGATGCTCAATTTCATTGTATAATTACTAATGTTATAATTCCTGCTTGTTCAACAGTCTTATTGCTGCTCATGCAGTGATCTTATGCGTACACCTGACACCTGTGTGGTATATCTTCAAACTGTAACCCGTTCTAGCCCTAACCATTCATTAATGCCAATGCAAATGTATTTATAAACCATAGCCTGAATATCCACAGAGTATATTTACCATAATTATCACATTGGGCACTTGGAAACAGTCATCAATATTTTTCACCAGTTTATGACATAAAAATAATCATAATACAGATTATAGGTAATATGGTATAATATGGTACGACCAGTGGATTATTCAAATAATACAACCAACGTTACACCTCAGAATAAATGAAATAGTTAACATCAATAACCCTATGTAAAAAAATACTGTATAATGTAAAATGTGTTAAGGGATTTTGGAATATCACCATTCAAAGCAGCAATGGTTAAATTTAAAAAACAAACAAAACAAATAAACAATATAAAAAACAGTATACGGCCAGCCATTTTTTTTTCTGTTTAAGGATTATATTAAAATGCCTTACTTCATTTCTCATGCTGAACATTATCCTCATTACACTCAAAGGACAACAAAACAACTACAAGAAACGAATTAACAAATCCGTAGAGTCCTGCATTTGATCCTTGTATTCATTTTTATGCCGCAATGCGGATCGTGACCTCTCATTCTCAAGGTAAAGATGATGTTTAAATACAGTTTTCACAAAGAGTTCACTGAGGTTAATACAATGTTACAGTACTTGCAATGGATTAGACTGAAAATGAATATTGGCCAGCCCTGGATACAAGAGCTATACAGCACTCCTCCAGCTTATTGCAGTTAATGGGAGCAGCAAAGCATTTTGATGCCTAAATTTAGTTGAGCATGATTATCATCAAAGCCATTTTGATATTGGAAAAAAGGGAGTGATTTGAGAAAAGAGCTTTTTGATAAGAAAAATAAAGCATCTTTTGGTGTCAAACTGTCACTGAACGGTACTGATTAAGGTGTTACAAAAAACAATGTTCTCAAACCAAAATGTGGATACTGGTGCTGTTGTCACATGCAATGACAGTTGGTATCTAGAGGGAGCTTTCATGAAAAGGATATTGTTGTACAACTGACATGGGAAATGTACTCACCTAATAAACGATGTGATTAAATTTACTAAAAGAGGATGCATTCGATCAAGAAATGCATTTCTAGTAAATGAAGATTCCCACTCACCTATCCAAAACAATGAACAATAAGTTTTCTATCTCATCAAAAAGGTGGAGCTGTATTTTGCAGGTATTTAACATTTAGTGGATGGCAGATACAGGCTGATTAATCTGAACTGATTTGTTTTGGTGCAAAAAAATGTCATAAAACTGAGAGAATGGTAGGCATTTTACTTTTTTTCACCCAGGTATAACATAAGAAATTGTGCTTCACATGCTATTGTTTTTCTGCTGATAGATTAAGATGAATTTACCCTGAAATATAACGTAATTAGCCCACAAGGGTTTCTGCCAATTCATCGCAGTCGGGGTGTTTCTCTCTGTAGGGAGACTAAATGTGCATCATTTACCACTTATTGTATCTGTGTGTTAAGACCAATGAAATCAGATATTTTAATGGTGCAGTTGTGCAGGAGGCCGAGGAGTTTTTTCAGACTGCTGTTTCAGAATTAAGGTGGTAATTAAATCACTTGAGTTTACCCTTACAGTGGGAAGTAGCAAAACACAATGTGAACAGATGAAAAGATTCAGAGTTTTAGTACAAACGTTGCATGCAAATATCTCACCTAGATATTTATAGATGTTTATTTAATTAATTACTTACCTAACCCTAACCCTAACCCTTTAATTAATTTATCTGGTAGTTTAATGATTCACTTATATAATGCAGTGGAATAAGCACATGTGGACACCTGTCATGTAGGACATTTTTTGACTCAAGTCCTTCAACTAATATTCACATCACATTCATTAGACCATAATCAGCTTAGACACTTTTCTCACGTTCAAACAGAAGTACAGCTGTGAGCGTCGTTTCATTTTTGAATGGATGGGAAAGAGCAGAGAGATTGTGCATTCTCTTTGGTATGCAACAGCACAGTCAGTAACAGCTTTTGAACACTGTATTTTAGAATGTTTGGTTATAGCGAGCAATTTCATGGTAAATTTGCTGTTAAAACACAAAAATTAAGGGGTTAATGAGACAGCAGGCCAATGTAAACCACAGTACTCAAAGCCGCTTTAAAGACAGTGCAGGATTCCCTATCCTGAAATAGCATTAACCTAAATTATCCCCTTCCATCATTACCTATGGCCGCCTGGCACTTTGTTTCAGTTTGTGTGTCTGTGTCTGTGTGAGACCCTGCACTCTGATGATAATTCTTCCTTGTCTTCTTCTTAGTATACCCACCAAGGACGCCATTTCACCAGACCTATTTGTTTTGTAAGAAGGATCATTTTGAAAAACCTGTCAACAGATTTCAATGACATTTTGTGAATTTTCTATTATTAAAATACATTTTGTACAAGATTGTGCAGCCTTGAGAAAGTTATGCTGTTTGAGTGCTTTCTAGTTATTGTTGTTATTATTTCAGAAAACACTTATTGTAACCAGTGCTACTGCTTTTGAAAGCAAATATGTAAAAAAAAAAAAAAACATTTAAAACAAGGTATTAGACTGAAATATCTTGGCTGACGTTTTTTGTTCCTTGTTTTACGGCTAAGCTTGTACTTCTCGCCAAAATAATTATTTTTCTGAGCGTCTTTTACTCAAAGTTAAAAACATGAGACATGCTGAATAATGATGGGTGGGTGAACTCTTAATATTTTTGTAAAGTTTTGTGGCTTCTCCTTCTTTTTCACCTCTAGGATATTTATAATTCACTGAAGATGTAAAGCATCTATGTTTTTGCAATAACATATCAAATGACAGTGATCACTGGTAGGGATGAACTAACAGAGAGCCAGCTCTGCAGCTCGCTTCAGCTTTATGGAGCTTTATAGTGAGTTTCAGCTGTTTTTATTCTCACCAATCTCACAGCATTGACACATTATACCAGACATGACATACCATAACACATATTACAAAAACAGACACACATTTTGTGAAAACACAAGGTACCGGAGGACTTTACTAAAACACTAAAATACAAACACAGTCAAGTCAATCCCTGATTCATGCTTGGGCAGAAGACACATTTGTCAGATAATTGTTGCAGTTTTGGTGTCCAGAGGCACAATGCTGTCACAGCATGGCACAATTGAAAAGGGTGGTTGGAGCTGGATGATGCTTATTAGCAGGGGCATGTGGTTCAGTAAGGGTACTGGGGCGCCACCCCTCCTGCAATTTAAATTGTGAAGTACACATTTTTATGAAAAATCACTGCTATTGTTGTGTGCTTGTATAGATTTCAGTTGTTACTCTCAATCATACATAATTAAAGAAATGTGCAATGACTAATGAAAAACCTCTGCCTACGGTTTTTGTACATGTGCTGAAAGGCATACTTTTCTCCACCTGTGGCAGTATATGCAGCTTTTCCTGGTGGACCCTAATTGGTTGACACTGCAGACCAAAAATAACTGGAGGAAAAAGACTGGGCAATTTTCTGCCCAATTGTTGCTTCCTTATTAGATAAAATGTACTCTTTAAAGGCTCTCTTGTAAAGTGAAAGCAGTTTCTAAGTGATAACAAAGATAACTTTTAAAACTTTGAAAATCAAAAATCACTAGCCTAGCAGCTAACCACAAGCAACTGTTGCCCTGCTACTTTATACAGCACAGGCTCACAGTCAAACACACAGTTACCGAGGGCTGAAACCCTACCTAGTGGAATAGTCACACCATGCCACTACTTATTAGACAGAGTATATCATAAATAGGTGGAGCTGGACTTTGTTTCAGTAATGTCCAGTAAAACCAGCTCCTCTCAAACCCTTCACAATTGGCTGGGAGTAGAGTCACTTCTGGGAGATGCAGAACACTAAAGCATACATTTAAAGAGCCCTAAATATATATATAGTATCTCAAATGTTATACAAACAGCAAATAGACAAATGACTTCTGCTCTTTGGAAGGTAATCCCATAGCAGCTGTGAACACATATAATTTATTAAGCTTTTTCAGGGAAATTACACTGCTGAGCACAAATCACTCACTACAATGGCATATAGAATGAAACTTGATCTCACCCTTACAGAATGTATGGAAGGTTAATTGAACTGTGTGTGACTGACAAGAAGTACACAGTACTGTCTAAAGAGGTGTTCAGTTATAAAGTAAAGAGAATTCACCAGATATTTCAAATATGGAGGATAAGCATTTCCAGGACCCCAATTAAATGCATAGTGCTGAAATGTGTTTCGGTTGGTGACTCTCTGAAATGACCCTTTCAATGAACATTGTAAATCAAATACAAGTAACAGAGGTCATGACATTTGTCAGTAGCAGCTATTTAAGGTGGATTGAAATCATTACAATTCACTTAATTACATACTTCACACCTGATTGCTAAATTGATACTTGAACTGAAGTTAAAAAGATGTAAATCTTGGTAAATTGAAGAAACAGCAGCATATATTATAAAATGCTCCTTTGTTGTAGCAGCAGTGTGTTGATATTTTAGTTTTTTTCTTGCTGTAGGATTGTAGATTTTGGCTTTGCACTTTACATTTGTGGTAAAAGTTGATGATACATTTTTTATATGGCTGCCAATATGTGCTGCTGTCTTAGAGCTCTGCCAATACGTCCTTGCTGTTCAAGAACCTTGGTTTATCTTTTGAAGTCTGGTGCACCATCAGCAAATACCTCACTGAAATTCAAATGTGGTGAAATGCAGTTATCTTTTTATGGGGATTTGTATGGAGCTGTTTGGAGTTGGGGCTTCCTATTCATTTATTCTGTCACCATCGAGCCATTCAGCTGTATTACTGGATTGATGCAGTGTGACAGTCTTAAGCTATTTTTATCTCCTTTTGCTATCATATTGAGAAATTACAGCTGATACACTGTAGAAAAGTCAGGGATTTCCAACCAACACTGAACTTAACTTGATATAGCTCATAACACCATCTAAGCCTGCGTATTGAGTTTTGTTCCTCTATGACCTGCAGATCAAAGTAATGGACTATTGGAGGCTGTGCACTCCAAACTAGAGAGGCTTGAACTACTGAGCAGTTTAATGGTTTTGGGCAGGTTCTTAATTATAGGACACTCTTCCCCTTCCCTTCTCTTATGGCAAAGCAAGGCAATTGTATATTTTCAACTGATCAATACAATGAAGACGTTTAATAAATGGTACATGAAAAGGCTCTATCAAATCAATTAAGACCAAGTTATTCAGATGGGCCAAAGCTTAATATAACAGAAAGAGAGTTCCAGTAAAACAGTTTGTTAAAACTGATAAAACTATTCAATCCAGAACTGAACTTTTGAAAACTTGCAGTGATTCTCCTCTGACATGAGTGTTACTGTTATCATGTTTCAATATAATTGTCTTCTATTACGATTACATGCATTATCCTTGCCATTGCATTACAATATATAACAATATTAAGGGATGAATGTTATTAGCTAGCTGCCAGCAACATTTCTTTAGTTATTTAGTAGTGTAGTCTGTGTGTCCTCAACTGGCTACTTTTGAAGGTCTGTCCTTAATCTCTCTGCTGTTGTGGGCATCTCGCACGAATGCACCGATAATGGTCTGATGACTTTTTGTTCCAACAAGTTCAGCAGGTCAGATGTGTCATCCATTTTGCTTTGGTCAGAGTTGGTATTGATCTCTCCGAAGTGTAGCTTATTTTTCTCTTCTAGGAGGAATTCCTGTAGCAGTGGGGGAAATACTACGCTCCCTACTTATCTGGGCCACACTTGCCACACATCGTACAACCAGACAAACTGTAAACACTGATATGTTACAGAAGAGAGTTGAAAAGCTGATGCATTGCAAGTAAATATTTTGCAGCGTGATACCACAGTGAAATACCATTGCCTGTATTTCATAATTCACAAGTGCATTGCTGAAAACTAAAAGCCATACGTTTCTTGCTCTTGCACGTAGTAATAGTAGCATTACATATTTTCATTAAAATATGAATACAATTGCAATGAATGTATCTTATGTTGTCAAGACCTCAAATTAATATTTAATATAAAAAACTTGGGTTGTTTATAAATGGATATTTTTACAAGTTGATGTGAAGCTCGGGTCTGCCAGGTTTTATGAAGGCATTCATAAAGCCCATACTGCTTTATTAACCTATCACAAAAGGATTGTAAAATGTGGTGTTATGTCATCAGATAGGTTTAAATGCTGGTTGTCATGTTTAAGGATATGCCAAAAGAAGATTATGGGTACTTCTTACTATAAGTGTCTATAATTTACAGTAAGCGTATAATACCACTATAAGTGTAGCACTTCATGGACTGGTAAATGGACTGCATTTATATAGCACCTTTCTCGTCTTCCAACCACTCAAAGCACTTTACAATACATGTCAGCATTCACCCATTCACACACACTCATACACTGATGGCAGAGGCTGCCATGCAAGGTGCCAACTTGCTCATTAGGATCTAATCTAATGCATATTCACACACACACTCACATAACACTGGCACAGCCATCAGGATTCAATTTGGGGTTCAGAATCTTGCCCAAGGATACTTCGACATGCAGCATGGAGGACCCGGGGATCGAACTGCAGATCATCCAATTAGTGGACGACCTGCTCTACCTCCTAAGCCACAGCTGCCCACCATAAGAAGCTAAATCTTAACCAGTTGTTCATTAGATCAATGACTACTTCAGTGATCAAGTGCTACCACTGGTTATCATGTTTTTGAAATGACACTCTCTGCAAATTGTATCATCCTGAAATGGTGGGCTACGAGGGATGAGCAATTCCATAGTCCTTTACAGTCTCTAATTGTTCTGTACACTTTCTTTTGTGACCTCTTTCGAATACCTATACTCTTTCTCAAACTTATAGCGCACGTTTTTCAACAGACTGAATAATTTACTTCTTAAGTAGGACCTAAAATCAAAGAGTGAGCTCGTCTGAAGCGTTGAAGTGACTTCTCTATGACCATGTTATAACTGTGTTCTGTCACGTCAGTGTAGAGTGCTTAAAAGTAATTTTGCAAACGTTTCATCAGTCATGCATAACTTTTCTTTGATGCACACGACTGCCAACGGTGAGTAATGTTTGCCTCAATTTAATGTTAGATCACGGAATAGGTTGCAAGGTTTTTCTTTGCCTGCAGACACCTTAGGTAGAGGGCCTTCTAGCTTTGAATTGTCTTACAGTTTTTTTTGTACTGTGTCCTCCAGTTTGCCTTATCATATCATATTTTTGACTGTTAAATGAGAAGAGACATGAGTAAGAGAAATAAATAAAGTAGGAGCGAAGATATGTCTTTACATGTAGATGGCACATTGCTTGAATCTGCTTTTTGCTCTCTGAATGCGTTTGATATGTAAAATTCAAGCATATCATTATGTTAAGCAAGAACTTCAAGCATCTTCAGTACCACAGGAAGAAAATATATGTTGCTGTCACCACGCTCAGAGGTGAGCTAGCTGAGAAAGTCAGCTCACTCTATGACTTTGTGAAGTTCTACAATACCTCATCCAGTCACGCTTTGGACTAAACTGGATGTGAACGATTTGAAGCAAACAGAGATATCATCCATCAGCCACTTCACCTGGGCCTAATGGTTTGCCGCAGACAGGCATGTTTGACTGTTTGTTTGATATGTGCATACAACATACCCACCTACTCTTTTTATGTCAGAATATCAGCAGGCAGCACAGTGTCGAGGCTCACAAATGGATTTTCTAATCCACTTGTTTGCTGGAAGTTCTTTCAACCCCCGGTTTTGAAGCCCAAGCCAAAAATGTACTTAAACACAAGCATTTCGTTAGACTCCTGTCTGTCTCACCCCCCACCCCCAGCTCCTTCACCTCTCCCCCCAGCTGTCATTGTGTGTTTTGACTCCCTAAAACATTTCCGCAGCAGAGAGAAAGGGATGCAGGCAGGAAAGGCGAAGGACATCAGGAAAGCTCAAATAATGAGATGTCAAGCAGGGCAAACCATAATTGTTAATTACATTTATTCCTGTGCTTTTGGAATACTGCCATGATGCTTTCAGGAATATAAAGTGGTGTCCTCAACATGTTCCAGATTCAGCCTCTGAGTGATCAGTCTCAAGATTCAATAAGTAAAGCCTTATTCCCATCTACAGGCAGGCCACACATAACCATATAAGCAACAAAGACAGAAGTTTAAAAGCAAGATTAATATGGTCTCAACAGCATTAAACTAAGTGGAACACTGGCTTAGTTAAAATGGCTGCTGACCTGACAATGTGCTATTTGTCTACTCGGACATACACAAATATGTTTCTCCATCAGAAAAGAGTTTGAGATCCATGGTTCACCAGGACAGGGCTAAACAGTTTGACATAGTGTATATCAAACTAAACAGCTCTATCTCAACTGGAAATCCCTCCCAGGATGTTTGCTTTCACTTTGACATGTTTGCTTGTTCTTCCCTTTAATTGACAGATTAGGTGACCTTTAAGGAACTTTTTGCCTCCACTTGAACTTGTCCTGCACAGGCAGCAATGGTCACTTTCTACAGCATCTGATGGCAATTAAAAATTCAAAACACCAACTGGATAAAACCAGTTACTCTAAAGTTCATGAGTGTCCCATCATCTTGGCAGTCTATGATTCTGTATAGTATGTTGTCTCATGTCCTGTCCAAATATTAAAATAGGATTTCTTGTTTGAGCTGGCTGAACATCCTGCCAGCCCAGTCCCCAGAAGCTGTCATTCTACTTTCCTGTCACTCCTATGCATTGTTGTTGCAATAAAGACACAGGAGAATTACAAGTAAGACTCTGTTTGGCATCAACAACTCTTCTTTTCACACACATGCACAAGCACAGCCTCTGACGTACATATACCTTCCTGGTTTTACTTGCCACCCCCAAACCATCTGCTGTCAGACATTGGTAATTGGTTTTATGGTGTTCTTGGCAGACAAAGTATGGCTTCAACGATAATTACCCTTTATTGTTTTGTATTGTATTGTTAATGTTGTTGATTCGTGGCTTGTCCTAATTAAAAGTTTGGAGCTTCGCGGAATTAACACAGGCTGCCCTTTTTGTCCTTCTAAACATTAAAGGATATGATGGATGGAGCGAGTAACTGGAGCAGATATGCTGTGGGATGGTAAAGCGTCTTAGTAATGGAATGGACTAAATCCTCTGGACTACAATGCACAGGAGTTTCTTTTACCACAGGCTGTATGAGGTTTCCAGGTTTTTCTCTCAGATCTGAAACTATCAATACTATTTTTCTCCAAAAGTCTTGTCTTACAACTCACCAAAGTAATTCCGTTGGTAGGAACAACCCATGTCTCCAGTTTTGAGATTTCTTTGACATTGCTCTATTTCCTTCATCTCTGCCATCCCCAGGGGATCGTACAAGTCAATATTCTCCCTGCATCTCTCACCATGCTGTTTGTTTAAATGGCTTTTTAGTTGACAGGTGGTCAGAGCCGGCTTTCCCGGGGCCTCAAATGCGTTGTTTAAGTGGTCTCCGGTGCGGAGGTTTGGTCATCGTAACAGTCGAATCCACTTAGACACAACCCAATAAGCTCTCGAATTCAACAGTGCACATTAACCTGAAGTAAAAGCTCTCTAGATTTAATGGAAGACTTCACCGAGAGAGGGGTTTGGGATGAGCTTGTTTTATTTGCAGCAGTGATGATGTTTGCATGTAATAATACTTCTAACTAATATTGACATTTTTCTTTTCTGCAGAAGTTGAAGAATGATTTTATACTGTAACAACACAGTATGTAATTGAGAAGTATTTGTCAGCACATAACTTTCCCTTGATTATTAAATCATAGACTCCAGACAAATGTTATTTTCTATATTGCTCTCAGACTTTCTTTTGTACTGTTGCGTGCCATTGGCAGTATGCCCTGAAGCAGTAAGGGGTATGTGTGATACTGCCTCAATAGATGATTACTAGATCTTTTTAGTCCCAATTTAAACAAAAGTTTGGGAAAGCAATCAAAACATTTCCTCTTGTCTCCCTTCCTTTGATCTGTACATTTTTCTGTGGAGCTGAGCCAAAGTTTGTTTTTTAGACTTCATATAAACCTTGCAGCAAAATGTCTGTAACAAAACACAATTTTCTCTGATGTCGAAAAGACAGAATGGCTTACAGTGTGTACATGTGATGTGCAGGAAACATTAAAGCTCTATCTTTACTCAGACCTAAAACCCTGTACCTCAGAAAGTGCGTTTATATACTACTAATTTGTTTTTCCTAGTATGTTTTGTGGTGAAATGTAATTGCTGCCATGGATTATGTTCCCTGGTGAGGTTTTTTTGTAGTGAAAGAACTGCTACATTTGTGTACCGCATGAGAGTCGGAGGGATGTGACGAGAAAGAGACTTAGTGGTTTGTATTCTGACTTCCACACATGGTTATGTTTAGCAAACTAAAGCATTTTGGTTAAGGTTAAGAAAAGGCAGTTATTTCACTTAAAGTCTGTGTAAAGTCAAATCATTGATTTACTTCTAAACATATTATACATGTTGGAAAATGGTTACAGAAAACATGTGAAAAGGCTGATAACTATGCAGTACTGAATTGTGGCGATAGAGCCTTAAACTGTTTCTCACCCTCTCATTTTTCCTGATTTTCTGAGCCTGCAAAAAAGGGCTACCCCGTGACGTAGTGGCGTACACGCATGACCTTGGTCCCTCCCCTACTATATAAGACCGAGAGTCTGCTCTCCTCAGCGGTTAACCTGCCTAGTGGTGAGTTATTGTTAATATCTAACACTACTACTACTACTAACTACAATCTACAGTTAGCCAGTTAGCTGAGCTAGCCACCGAGTTAGCCGCCGAGCTAGCAGCAGAAAGCTCTCAGGCGTAGCGTCCATGTTTGTGGTAGAGGTGGTGACTTTGATTGACAGGTGACACTCGGTAGGGGGCGGGGTTTCAGCGAACTCACCTGACTTTTACACAACTTTGAAGCCTAATTTCATATATTTGGCGATTTTTTTAATCATTCAAATTTGGCAGGGTGGTTAACAACACACTTTTCTGTGGTATGTCAAACTCAGAACACATATTTATTCTTACTTTACACTGACTTTAAGTAAGCATGTTATATCATTTACTTTGTGTCATTTTTGTCTTTTCAACTTTTTTTCTAATTTTATCAGAAATATGGGCAGCATTATATTTCTTTTACAACTCTTTTGCTGTTGCAGATTTCAAGGACACGGGATTGAAACCTAGCACACAATCCCTTTCTCACATGAAAATCCTTTGTCATTTTTATGATTTTATCTTTTTTTTAAGTTGTTTTTTTTTTTTTTTAGATCTATGTAGTACATGATCGACGCGGTCAGCTGTCACTTGTTCTGAACAGTGTTGTTTTTGACAAGCATCTTAGATTTAGTCTTAGTCTTTTGGACTAAAATGCTTATTAGTTTTAGTCACATTTTAGTCACTTGTATATGTGATAGTTTTAGTCCAGTTTTAGTCGATGAAAACTCAAAAGGGTTTTAGTCTAGTTTTAGTAAAAAAAAAAAAAGAAAAAATAAGTGTAGTCTTTTAACAATTTAATTTAGGTCAATAAGTATTGGAGATTGTTGTTGGGCAGTGTCACACATAAGTTGTGAAAATAGCAGCAGATCTACTATTTTTACAAATAATAAAAATATTAAAGGAATGGTTTTAGACATATAAGGTTTCCACCCAACGGCAAATTTCGGATCTAAGGATTGTGTATTAAAAATATATAAAAAAATATCCTTGTGGCGAGCCTTAAGGTGCCGCTTAAGGTTGGTCGTATTTTTTCCGCATACTTTGTGGCCACATTTGTCACCGTCTTCCTTCACAATACACTCTGTTTTATTATCTGCTGGGTTATATTTAAAATACACCCATATGTCGTCTCTACGTTTGCGACCACCGAGCCCCTGTGTTGAAACTGCCGCAGCCATCATGGTCCATTGTCTGATGAGTAACAACAGTGTGACGTGTTGAGCACGTTGTGCGCTGCACGCCAGGTGGTGGGCGTGACCAAACAAGGATAGACTGTAGGCAGCAGCAGATACTTTTTAGGTTTTAATTGACACACACAATAAGGAGAAATATCATGCATTTTAAACGTCTGACAGATCACACACTAACATTTTCGTCCATTCTCGTCTCGTCAACGAAAACTCACACACGTCTCGTCATGTTTTCGTCATCAGAGAGCTATGTTTATCTCGTCACCGTCTCGTTATCGTCATGAAAAAAAGTGGCGTCAACGAAATGATTTCGTCATCGTCATCGTTGACGAAAACAACACTGGTTCTGAAATATATATATAAAGTAGCCTCCCCATTTCAATCACTAAAATATTTAAATGATTAGCGCATAGTTAAACTAGCTATAAGGATGTCAATGTATGATTACATTGACATACAAATATCTTTCCTTCTAGAGAATAACCACAAAGCACACAATAAATGCTATAACTGATTACTGTCCACGGCTATTGTCTAAATAATTAACCACTTACTTTGAATACTAATTGACCTTCTGTGAATTGGATTATACATTGCAGATCCCTAACAAAGATTTATTAGAAAAATCGTTATTTCTAAAGGTTATTCCTGAATTTGGTTTGACTCTCTCTATTGAACAGGCAAACATACGTTTATTTGATCATTCTCATTTAATTTTCCTGTTTTCCCTTTTGTCCTCATTACACAAGTTTAGGTTTTCCTTTTCATAGCCTCTTATTTCTTCCTTAATGTCACAGCATTACATAGTTATACTGGCTAATGACCTGTGCTGACAAGAGAGAGGTGGCATCTCTTTATTTAACACACGGAGAGTAATGATTTGCACTCAGAGGAGGTTTTGGTGAGGGCTGGACATCTCAGTCCATGTCCTTTAATAGGGCCTGTCTCTAGTGATTAAGGAATGTTGACAGGGGAAGTTGTAGTGCCTAGCACCAGACGGAGCGCTCAGTTTCTTTTTCCCATTTATTACCACCTGCCCGATCTCTGCCTGTACTAGAAAGCACCAGCCTGCACACACATGCACAAATGGACACACACACACACACACACACACACACACACACACACACACACACACACACACACACACACACACATTCTTCTGCTCATTATGTCAAATATCAGATGGTGAAACAAACCTTGTCAAGTCACTGGGGAGAGCTTGGCCGCTTTTCCGCCTTCTCCTTCCGAAAACTTCTGGATCTCAGGGCCACAATGGCAATCACACTTCAGTTCTCTCATCATTACACCGTGGTTCATAGCACTGCATCAGTACTTTCTATCCTGAACCAGGCTTGAACCCAACTAATTAGCCTGTCATCTCATTTCTTTTGTCTTTGAGGCTGCTGCATTTTCTGTAATAGTTTCTTCTGTGTCATTTCTAAAATGGCTCATAGGCCGCAAACTCTTTTCTGTCTAAATTAATCAACAGTGTCCTTTCTTCTTTGGGTAAAAAAGACCAGACCTTGAGCTAATTTGTTAAGGGATGGCTCTGTCTCAAAGTATTTTCCCTCCAATAGACACAAAGGCCTAATTGCCATTTCTGGAACACTTGCATGTCTATAAAACTCAGTTCCTCTTTTCCAGTATTTGCCATGCCACTAGAGCTCAAACCTAGGCTCACCAAGATCTTACCACTTATAACTACTAACATGACCACTGGAGGCTGTAATTGATCTACACTCTTGACATGTGCTTGTACACAAACTGTACAATCATACTACAGCAGGCAATGCATACTGAACAGCTATGTCTTCCTCTGGGTGCTGAAGGCTAAATTAATGTGTATGAAAGTCAAGGATAACTAATGGGCAGCCTGGACAAATAATACAATAAGATCCCTCTTATTCCACAATAATTCAAACACACAAGGCTTATTTGATTATATATTCCCTCCAAATGCATACTCATCCCCATATGCAAAAGGGGACCTAATGGAATACTAATGGACAGTGTTAGCCATTATGCACGAACCGTTTCAGCCTAAGCTACCATGAAAGCCAATCAAACCATAGCCCTCCAAATTCCACAGTGTGCCTTATTTTTCAGAACAGTTTATTCTTCTGAAATCAGAAATTAATTGCACAGAGTTAATTGCAGAATGAACTGCAGATGACCTCTACTGCTGTGCTGCTGCAGTGTCAATACCCTGAGTGTAATGTGTACTGAGGAGTGTGGATGCGCTCAGAGAATTAGTCGAGGATCTCTTGTGGCAACTAGAACTGGCATGAACACCTGGTCAAAATAAAGAAAATCTGCCAAAAACATATTTTGAAGCTACATTTATCAGAATGGGCAGAAGTTAGGCCTCAGTCTTCAAAGTCATTCTAAACTCTGGAAATCTGACCCAGCTTTGTCACTATTCATCATATGTGGCCATTAACCTGTGACATGGCAACCATCTACCAATCATCTCATGTCATAAATCACTTTGTTCCATGAAACAATACCATTCCTACACTTTACAATGCAATCCCAGCTGGGAGCAAAGAAACAGGCAGTTACAGCGCCCTGTGAAAAGGGCCAAAGAGCTGCTTCTCGTCACATGTGATGATGGTTGTTCAGCCAGCTCCAGTGTTTGAGCCCACGTCAGTTGATATGGACTGGCCACGTGCGTGCAAGCTCTGGTCTTAATCGGCTATGATTATAACTAATGGCTATAATGATGTACATTTTCTCCCCAGCAGGACAGTGCAATTAGGATCAAGCGAATTCAGTATCTCCTCAGGCAGTCCCCACAAGCCAGTGCATGTGTGTGTGTGTGTGTGTGTGTGTGTGTGTGTGTGTGTGTGTGTGTGTGTGTGTGTGTGTGTGTGTGTGTGTGTGTGTGTGTGCGTGCGTGTGTGTGTGTATGAATGAAACTCTTTATCACAATCTGTGGAACCTAACATGCATCTTTTCTTTGGGAATCTCATGCTTCGTTTCAGATAGATTCTTGGTATCATGATGCGATTCAGAATCAATTCTCAATTTAAAACTAACTTTTGATTGATTGAGGACCTTAGACTCATGCCTTAGTCCAGTAAATTGCAATATGAAACATAATATAGCTGGTATTTATTAAACTCACTGTCTGATGAACAGAAACGGGAATTAAGCTGGACAATCTTTTTTCTTTAAAAAATTTCACAGCAATGAAGCATGTAACAGTCTTCTACCTCTATGATAGAAATGAAGTGAAACACAACTATATGCCTTTTGAAAAACAGAAGTTGTTTTTTCTGTTCTGTTGTTTTGTTCTGTTGTGTTGCATCTAATGTTCTTTTTCAGGCAGTGGAGAATATCTCCTCTGCTGCATGAAACCAATCGTTACCCAAAACTCTGTACGATTGCATGACTTCTAAAATGAAACAAACTGTCAACTCAGTTTTTGCTTTACCTTAAAGTTTTGTGGTTTTTACAAAGAGCTTCACTTTTTTCTCTAATAAAAAATGCACCCAAACCTTCTTTGAGAGATGAACTACAAAATAACTAATAACCACATACATACAAAAATCCATATTATGGACCAGAATTGATTCAGAATTGTATGACATAAGAATTGCAATTCCTATAAGAATTGATATTTTTCCCACCTCTATAACTTAAAAAGGAAAAAAAAAGAAAATACATTTGCCACCACAAACAGTGATATCAACTTTTTTATCAGTGTTGATTCAACTCTGTGGAAATATTTTGATGTTATTATGGTGTTGTACTGGATTGATATTTTCTTGCATTTATTTTCTCTATGTGTGAAAATGGTGGTGGACAACATTTCAGAAACACTTTCGATCTAGCATGTATAGCCCTATCATATTAATATCACACATGAGAAACGTTTGTGAACACGTGCTGTAAGAATATTTGCCTGTTGATCGTAGATGACTGAATTATTCAGCAAACAAGACTTGCCTCAGGTGAAAGTCTACCGCCTGCAGCTTTTCAAGTTGTTTTTTGTTTGTCAAATAGCACTGAAAACCTCTATCACCTCTGATTTCACATCTGAATTTCCAGACACTATATATCACCCTGGGCAATACAATCTGATTCAAATTGTATACTTTAACTTTAATACTTTAATACTTTATCAAAACTATCTTCAATTTAAGAGTTGTCAGACTGCCTTCAACATGAAAAATGTGTGTGTTTGTCTCTTATGCTTCTGGTTGCCATGGTTATGCAGATCCGAAAAGTCTTCATAGAGGATATGCATTTCATATTAAGAAAAAGTTTTAGGCTTTACTTTCAGTATATGTCTTTCCTTCTACAGACCTCTCTCACACACACACACACACACACACACACACACACACACACACACACACACACACACACACATGTTCTTACAAGAACACATTGTGCTCATCAAATCAAGCCATGTCTCCATGGAAACCAGAGTTGAATAAAGAGATCGCCTTAATCACTTGATAAGTAGTACACACTCTGTACTTGCCTGGCCGAAAACACTCACTTTCCAATTTGATCTCAGATTCAGTATGTTAAATATGTGAAGCCATGTCCCCAATATATGTCGTACTCGTACTTGATGGTAATTCAAAATTTAATGGTCAAGTCTATATTTCTAATAGAGCTGACGGGAGTACATATTTGATTCAGATTGATTGGCTACACTGGTCTGGATAACCAGTAGCAGAGATTACTACATGGAACAATTACTCCTGATTCAGTGCTGATGATGTCCGATGCTCTGACTGAGACATGGATGGAAAGAAGAGATTGTTGAATTCTCAACTCATATTCACTATTCAATCCTCAACAGTGGCACAGATTCTTCTGTCTTTGTGATCAGTGAAATGGATGATTTGAAAATGTAAATAATAAAACAATAAAACAAATAGAAAGAAGAAATAGAAATGCTTAAGCACAATTTAAAGCCTAAATAATAACAGATGCTTTTATATGGTCAACTACTTACACGTTGCTCCTGCGTTCTTGATGTCACGACAAGTTTTTGAAAATAAATTTAAAATTTATACTGATTAACAAGTTGCTATGTCTGACTGGCAGACAGAAGTAGTGCACTGTTTTATTCACCTTTTACTTATTACACTGCCAATCTGTTGTATATACTTTTGTACATTACATTTTATTTTATTAGTGCCACGGGTGCTACGCTCCGAGGCACTCCCCTCAGCAGTAATACTGCAGAGGGGAGTGCCTCGGGGCGAAGCCCCGAGGCATCTATTAATCTTCACCATACTTATTATTCTTCTTCTTTTTATTCTTCCGCCAAATTTCGGCGCGTAACTCCTCCCACAGCTTTGAGAAAACCCCAACAATATATACATCAAAACGTGCGGCTCGATCGGGAGATGGGTGCTATTATTCAGAATGTCCAGAATCCAATTTTTCCCAGAGTTATTCCCAAAATACCGGGAAATTTCTCCATTGAAAATGAATGGGAATTTTTTTTTAAAACCACAAAATTTCACCTTTTTTCAGAGTCACCTAGCTCTCTCATACCTGTACGTAGAAATGTGATTCAAACTTTAAAACGGAGGAAAACTTGTGCTCTCTCCAAAACACCAAACAGTTTTTACATAACATGTACACTTTTCAAACTATGAGCAGTCAAACGAGGAGTGGAAATCACTTTTTCTTCAAAGTTAGAGTGGAAGCGTCAGTTAGCTTGAGTGTGAGAAGCAGTAAAATATGAACTTAATTTTTATTTCTAACTCGAGCTCACGGCCAAACCGTGAAAAGGAGACAAATAATTTTTTGGCAAAATGTAGACATAGGTGTTGGGATTCATAAAATGTGACATTGACAGGCGGGGGCTGCACAAAATTTAAACGGTGGGGCCGAGTCCGGCGGCAATACCTGTCTTGCTCCCCATTGACTGTAATGTAATCGTCTGTTTTTTTTCAAAAGAATCTCACTCTGTCTTTGCACTGAGCTTACGCGCTCATCTTAAGGAGTATCTGAATAAAATAAACACTGTCAGAATCTGCCGGATTCTGTGTCTCTCACAGTGTTTTCGGTTTTTGGACAGGAGTTACGGTTTTCTCACAGTTTGCAATTGTTCGGGACCTTGTCAGAAGCCAAATTCTGAGGAATTTTGAGAATTTTTTCCAAGCAGATTCTCAAATCACCATAGCAACCGTAGAACCTCTGCTGACCTTGACAGCCTGTTGCTGGGCGGAAACTGACCTACTTTTCTGTGATTGGCTGATTCCTGTCTGTCTATTTTGTCAGTTAACCAAGCTAGCTCTCAGCAATAGCATCCATGTTTAGGGTAGAGGTGGTGACTTTGATTAACAGTTGACACTCTGTAGGGGGCGGGGCTTCCGCGGACTCGGTGGGAACGCCCACAGCGGCCATGTTTAGGGTAGAGGTAGTGACTTTGATTGACAGGTGACACTGGGTAGGGGGCGGGGCTTCAGCGAATTTGGCGGGAACGCCCACAGAGACCAGAGGCGGATTTTTACACAACTTTGAAGCCTAATTTCACATATTTAGCCATTTTTTTAATCATTCACATTTGGCAGGGTGGTTAACAACACACTCTTCTGTGGCATGTCAAACTCAGAACACATATTTATTCTTTCTTTACAGGGACTTTAATTAGTTTAAATAAATATTATTTATGCTTAAATATGATTAACTGGAATATTGGAATTGAAATACTGGAATATTTCCAGTCAATTTCCAAGAAAATTCCAGTCATAAAAAACTATAATAAAATCTACTCTCTTAATGATAAAATTTACTTATTAATTTCATAACAGTGATGTTCATGTCTGTGAAAAAAATAAAGTTGACTTTTATTAATTAGTTTAAATAAATATTATTTATGCTTAAATATAATTAACATTTACTTAATATTTCAGGGATGTTATGTTGAGAATACAGTACATTACACCTGATACTGACTAGTAAGATGTACTTAATACTCAAAACCAGAATATGATCAGGGTGACTTTTGAACACTGGAAATAAATCGTGTACTCGTTCCGGCAGCAGTCCCGTGGCACTCAAAATTTCCCTGGAATTTTCTAGTTTACTATTGCTATTTTGCTATTTTATTATGTATAGTTTATTCTTTATATTTTGCTATTTTATTATGTATAGTTTGTTTTTTTATATTCTTATTCTTTATATCCTTATACTATATTTTGTTATCATCACTGTATCGTAACTATGTGTCTGTGTAATGCTGCTGCTACACTGTAATTTCCCAGCTTGGGATCAATGAAGTATATCTATCTATCTATCTATCTTAAATGAGAGTGCAGTTTTATTATATATTATTAATATAATATGTAATATAATAATATATAATATAGATATCTTTCTTCTGAACCTAAATATGGACGTTTCACTTGAGAGAATCAAAGCTGTTACGTTAAAGTGACCAGATTTCTGAAATGAAAATCGGGGACATTTTCAATGCAGCGGTGAAAAATCATTAAATATTATCATTATGGGGAAAAAATGGGGACATGTACTTTTTCATGTATTTTAACCAGCTTTTATAAGGACCAGGTTAATAAATCCAAATATCAGCACCCACAAATATCATGTATCAGTAGCGCACAGCAGTGTCAAAAACATAAATATAGAGTAATACATGAGAAAAAACATCTCTCTTCCAAAGTTAAGTGTCATGTGCAAAGACAGCTGCCAGACCAGTAGCTAGTAAATATCATCAAGATGTAATTAATAATAATTACCAAGTCAAAACATATAAAAAGATGTAAGTGGATCACATAATGTGTGCCACAGGAAAATCATATGCTACCAAAGCAGTCTTCCACCTCCCCCTCTTCCAAAACAGAGACACATACAATGTCATCACCTGGTAATCTCATGCTAACGTTAACATTATAGCTTCACTAATGACAGATATGAAAACATTGTCATAATGTTAACGTTCACTGACTTTTATAAAGTTACGTTAGGTCTTCAGTTCAGATAAACAATCATACTTACTTTAATGTTACATCACTTCACACTCACTCACACACACACACACACACACACACAGCCAAGTCTACTGCCAATTCACACAAAATAAATAAGTTCATACACAATATACCATTTATCGCGGCCGCTGGTCTTCTTTTCTCTCCTTTTTGCCACCTCTAGATTGTTGTTGTTGACGCTGCTGCGTCTGGTCGTACGTCCTGATAACGTCTGTACGTCATACGTCATCTTCTCTGGCGATGCGTTAAATGGCTACCGTAATAACTGGTGTTTGAGTCTGCATGCATTTTTCCCCCATTCAGTGTCAAAATCAGGGACATTTTCGGGGACAGCTTTGACCAGGGACAGGTCACCCAAAACGGGGACTGTCCCCGGAAATCGGGGACGTCTGGTCACCCTATGTTACGTGTGAAATTCTAAGAACTAATTATGGCTGAACAAGAAAGAATATGTAATTGTGATTTATCTGACCAATAATTCAATTTAAAGTGCAATTATTTTCTTTATTTGTGTCTACATAGTAATAAACAAGATACTATTGTACACAGCATCACCACAAGGTCATCTTTTTTCTACATTATAGCAATAATACAGAAACAAGAATAGAAACAGATACAACAATGCAGCTGCTAGGGCTGTCTGTGATGATCAATTCAAAATTCACAGTTTATAAGCACAATAATTTGTTTCTTGTACTCTAGTTGGGGACATTTGTAAAATGCACTGTGAATCTGGAGTAAATGAGCAAGAGCGCGCACTAGAGAGTGACTACGGTGTGTATGTGTTTGTGTGACTATAAATGCAGCGCGTGTGAGAGCAAAGCGTCCTTATAGCTCTGTGTTACCGCTTATTAGCGCGATCACATAAGGAGATTTTAAATCTTGAGAATCTGCCGACTGTCCAGTACGTCTGCGGGTTGGGAAGCTAACTTCCGGTTAGCCGTCTGCTTACTTAAACTGGGATAAAGTAATGTAATTGTGTGGCCCTTGTAGACTGTCCAAATATCATGATATGACAGATGAATGAAGCCCTGGCAGTGAAACGAGTTGTTTCACGGGGTTACATGATGCTCAAATCAATTTATCCACTGTTTTATAGCCACAACAGTTGCAACCAGAGGTCTATGGCTCTGGGTGCAGCGTGTTGCCATGGTTACGTAGATATTGATTGTTCCTTGCTGTTCATTTTATCAAAGTAGTTTTGGTTTTACTGGTGTTCATTTGTCTTTACTTATAGACCTTGTGACGTGCAGGAGTGTTGCTTTTACCGTGTAAATATGTTGACATTAATATTTATCACTTTGGATACTTTTCATTTCTTTCTTAACTGCTCATATTTTAATATATTGTTAATAGACGTTTTAAAATAAAGTAAAAGATTTGCTGTTAATTGATTTGCCTATCTCTAGTTTGTGTGTATGTGTTAATCTTCATCCAGTTATGAGCAGTGTGTGATTTGGTGCTTGTGCTGGAAGTGTTTTGGGGCCACATATAAAATCTTGTTTAGGAACACCAAAATCCTAGGGATGGCCCTGATCCCTGATGATAATCCTGACAGCTCTTCTATGCGGCTGCTTAAGATACGTTTGCTTCACAGAATGACAAGACAGACACAGCCCTGGATGACAATTGCATTCTTTAAAGATATTTCAAGAGTTATTGAATTTATGTTGTACTGTTATAATATTGCTAATTGCTTTGTGCAATATTATATTTCTGCATACTTACTGTGAGAAATTTCCTCATAGATGCTGGTGATCTTTTCCTTAATATTGTTAGTATATAAGCATGAAATCTGCCTCTCATGGGAAAGTAACAAATGTGATTTACTACTGTATAGTTGTGCACAAAAAACAAGCCATGATTGATGTGCCAGCTTTCTACCCATCACTGAAAAGAACTACACAGGCCCTATCTGTGTTTCTCATCCACATCCTTCAAGGCAGTGCTGTGATGTGGATGAAGTGAAGAATTGTCACTGTGGAAAAAGATGGGCACTTGCCTATTGTACCTGGATTTCATTGGATTTAAAAAAAAAATCTGCTAGTTTATCTCCATTAAAAGAGGAAACAAAGAAAAAAGTTAGAAATAGGGAGACAGACTTTTTTCTGACATTAACCAAGCTCTCTATCTTTTAAGAAATTAATAAAGAGTTTGATACAAACTTTGCACCAATCCAACAGATGCAAATAAACTCACATGAAGGTTCAGGTGTTTCTGCATATGGTGTCACACTTGTTCACTTTTATTGATTGTAACATATTTGAAACTTGAATGCCAATATGTAGCATACAACAATAATTTTACTTACTGTAATTTTGTGTATAAATTATAATGCACTCTTAAGCAAATTTCTTACATTCTAATTGTGCTATGAAAAGGCTCTTTATCATGGGCTGCAGACCATCAGAAATAAAAACTTAGAGGCTACTATTCATTCTCCTGTAAATGTTATGATTTGTTATATGTTATATTTGTTAAAGGCAAATAAGAAAATATCATTTGCTTCATGTAAAAACTGCTACGCACATTTCCCTCTCTGTCACAATAATAAAGTCATGGAGGCTGACACCTCTGAGCAGAGTCATCTTCAGTCAAATCTTACTTTGGTGAAAGATGTCATTTCCCACTGTCCAATCCCTGAAATCGAAGGGAGATAAACATGAAAGAAAAACATTTAAGCAACCTTGTGTTGCTCACCTAAAAAAACAAAAAAACCTCAACAGATTTTACATAATTTTCTAATAATAAAAATGCTGTTAGGAGTGGACAAAAGTGGAGGAACTTGGCAGTTTTCAGAGAACTTAAAATAAAAGCTGTCATTCGATCAAGAGCTGAAATATATCTGCAACCCCTTGAGTTATAAACACTGATATCTGAGGAAGACAGAGGAGGAAATACTCTCACTCTCTGCCAATTTGCTGTATCTTATGAATAACAAATTAATATAGGAAATAAATTATGCAATAAATTAATCTTCATCTAGAGACATGACTTGAGAGCATCAGAAAGAAGATCTGATTTTCAGCTGAAAAGATTATGAGGTGATACTTTTGGCTTATGGAAAGTCTTATTGTAGTGAATAAATTAATTCACTAATAAAGAAATTCATTAATTAAAGCAGGGATTATATATTTGTCTTTTCCATCAATCTGCCAAGTGCTGTATTTTATGCAACCCTGCACAACATTTTGCTTGCTTTTGTCGCTGCATTGTTTGTTTCTTGGACTAATTTGCTGCATCCAGTGATATTAATGGAACAGAAAATGTTTTGATTGCTACTTCAACAGTGCTGTAATGTGCGTTTTCCTACCACACACTGCTAGACCAGGTTTATACATGTTGATGAAGGAAGGTGAATTTGAGTGTTGTCGTTATATAAACATTTCTCCTAGTAGCCTTTAACTAAATTAGATTCAACTTTAACAAATGCAGGGAAATCTGGAATATGTTGGATAATGTGGCCTAAATGCTCATTTGTAGGATGAATAAGGAAACTGTTGATGGTGTAAATGTTTTTCTCTCTTTGATACACACACATGCACACACGCAATTACTTTGTTATATTTGCGATTAAGGGGAATTAAGTTGTAAGACACTCTAATTGCAAACAACTTACAAAAGATGCTTTTCCCTGTTAAAATTAAACTGAAGTAGTCAGATATTTAAATAGATACACAGCCACATTTAAACTCAGAATTTAGTCGTAAAAATAACCATTCTTAATTAAACACTCACATAATACAATCCATAAAGATTGATATAGATCAGTTAAGAATGTATAGCTAAGTTATTTATTTCACTTCTGTCCACTTTTATTTCCGCTTAATGGAGATTTTATCTTACAACATTAAGCGACAACACTAAACTTCCATGACACAAAAGACACACTGTTGAACCTGTTGCTGGCCACTACAGAAGCAGCAACCCTAGCATTAAGAGGCTGAAAAATGATGAAAAATACATGAGCCAACCATGGCTGCTCTTGGTATTTTTGAGATAACTGATTGAACTTTTGTTAGTTCTCCAGTGAAAAAAAAAAACATATCTCATATTACTAAAAATATAATCCATTCCCAGAGGCTTTTCAAGGTCTGAAAGGCACTGCAGATGTTAAGAACGTTTTTGGATATTTTTGTCGGTCTAAAAATACAGGCAAAATGCAGACGACTGACTGATGTTTTTCTCTAAACATTGAGAAAAAACACTTGAAATGTGTACGTCAGCAAGAACAAGCTTTTCAGTACTCAGCTGTGATATTTATATTTTACTCTTGTTTACTTATTTATTGTCATTTACCAAAATTCCAAAAATTGGTGCAATTTTGTTATAGAAAGGTCCCTCTGTTGAATCATAGCATGACTCACTATAGTATTTGATAAATACTTAATTCCAGAGCACACGTCAGCAGCAAGAGAAATCACATTTTAGTGAGTGGCCTCCAAACTGCTACAGTGGTAACATAAATATGGCTGTAGGTGGTATGATGTCCCCATACAGCCAGGTTTTTAAATACATCACTGGTGTAATAAACAAAAACACATGTTATGGGGAATACATTATATCTTGTCTTTTCTCTTGCCAATGTGCAGCTGGCAGAATAATGGCTATGAAACACAATTAACAGAATATTTTAAGAGATGAAAATTATGCAAGCCTCAAGGCACGCACATGAGGGTTTTAATACCTCCCATGTTTCTCGTATATGTTTTCATACCCACCGTGTCAAGATAATTACAATAAGTACATGAAACATGAACACATTACACTGTTATTTGTGCAGTATGCGCTGTATAATAATGGTCAACATCCTTGTAATGAAGAGTATAACATATCTAGTGTATATGGAGATATACTTTTTACATGGTGCCTATTCATGTCAGAGAGTACTGCACATGTTATGAAGCCTTTCTGTTACTTGTATCTGTATGCAGTTTTGATATGAAGTTGCACTTTTTCTCCATTGCCTTGAGCAGAGATAGGTTTGACATTTTCTTCAGAAACTAACAGGAAAAATGAAATAATATTTTAAAAGTTTATCTCGGCCTCCTGTGCATTATAGACCTCTCACTACTCTGCTCTGCAACAACCTGTGCAAAATGTGTGTTGTTCTTCAATGAAAGCTACTGCTCTGAAGTGATAGGAAAATATTTTATTAACCTCCTTGACAAATGTAATGACATAAATCTGGCTATCATTAACCTGCACACCTTGGCAGCAGTGTCTGAATAGCTTTATTCTGTGGAGGTTCTGTCAAATTTGGTTTCCTAAGTAGGCCGTGATACCGCCTAGAGACTGAGGTTATTCGTCAACTCGACAATCGGTTGTTTTGATTGGTATTAGCCCAACAGTGCTGTCAGGCTCAACGATATAAAAGAGAATCAGAAATCATAATCCCTCTCTTACAAGAGTTTAAGTTGTTGAAAGTCCTGGTGATTCTATAAACTTTCCTCACATGTAGACACCTTTGTGGATGTGGATGATGCCAGGCCTCTAGAGCACTCACCACAGGGCTTTAACAGCCTTTGCTTTGATGTGTGCTTAGACGGGCAGACATAGACGGAGGGAGAGAAAGAGACAGACACTGAAGGCCAAGTTAGTTTGAATTTACACTTTCAAACTCGAATGGCCTTTCAAAGTCGAAAACAACACTGAGGAAAAGGCATTGGAGATCACATCGGTATTGAAGAGGATTAATCATGCCAAAGGTCGTTTTCATAAACCTTTAATTATTGATGTTAAGTAATCTTCACTGAACACAATGAAACCAAGGCCAGGCTCTCAGTTATTGCAAACTGAAAACACAGAGGGATGTACTTGTTTGTGTTTTGCTGGGATGTTTGGATGACAATTTGCAGACTGTATATTATATACATATAGTTTCATGTTGCAGAAGACATCAAACAGCGGTTCTGGAAATCTTTCTTTAAAAAAAACAAGTCATGAGCAGGACTAAAACAGAAATAGTAAAAATAATTGGACAGCAGGCAGTGTGAGATATCCTCTAATGCTTTAGCCATCTTTTGAGGAAAAACATGCAGTCTGTAATAGAAATATGGTTTCGATATAAAATAGTTTTTATTACCATAAACATACGGCAAATACCTTTAAGAGATACTGTATGAGCAACATAAACAACAACCACTGCCTTCCCTACTTTTCAAAAAGTGAGACATATGCTCCACTCATTCACATATGTAGCAATATGTCACTGCTAGCAGAAGGACGGGGCTTGCCAAGCTCCCCAGATAGGAAATATGAGGAGGGTGATTTTATTTAACAGCTCATTTAGCATTCATGTATAGTACCTTTAGTACAGGTTCCTAATGGTCTGTATCCCCCAAAATGTGTCAGAAGATGTATGAAAATGCAAATATATCAGCAGGAAGTACACCCAGCTCTCTCGGCATGGAGACAGATTTGATAGAATTGCAGTAAAAATGCTGGCTCAAGCTAGAGCCTTTAGTTGTTTTTTAACAGGGAACTGTTTGGTAACACTTAATTTAGAGAAGCATGCATAAAGCTACCACCCCACTGTCATAACTGTGCCATTAAAACTGACATCAAGATGATTTAAACTTATTGAGGGAGGGCTATTTGTCACTCTCAATGAAAGGTTTACGCTGCTCTGAGACAGATCTGTGATAACAGTTTCACATTTGTCAAGAAGGCATAGTCTAACATGGCAAGCTTTACCATGAACATGTTATACACGGTCCGAAACTGTTATGATGGTGCCAGTAAGAGTTTCTTTGAATTAATGTAAAAAGGTCGATTTTGAAAGCTTTATAAAGAAATACTATGCTACTAGTCTATACCTGAAAGTAAATACCTGAAATAATATACTATTACAAATTTAGGCCCCATTAATGGAATTGATTTATCTGGATGTGGTTTTCATACACTTTTTTTTTACACTTGCTTCACATGCTGCACCATTTATTTAGCCAGTTTATAAATCTGATTTCATTCATCTTTGTTTTCCTGGGCTTCATGCAAATCCCACCAGTCCAGAGAGTAGTGGTAATGTACCTGATGCTGCTTGACATTTGCCAAAAATGCCAGAAGAATCATAACCTGTGTATTTTATAAGTTTTGTTACCAGCAGCAGTTTAGTTAAGAAGCCTCCTGCTGTCACTTACGCATACTTTACATACTTAAGGGAATCAATTTTAATCGGTCTCTAAAGGACTGGTTATGCTTGAAAATAAGTAGCTCATATGATGTGTTGTCCAACCTCGTCAAAAATCAGCTGTGTTTGTAAATGATCTGCCACACACTGACGGGGTAAGACGCGATAGCGCTAAATATGAGGATAACGGCACACATTTTCAGTCACTCTTCAAATGCATTCATAGTGTAAAGAATAAAGGGGCTTTGGATAGAAGTTCAAACATTGACATCTTTCTAGCCTAAGCACATCTGGCTGGTTAAGTAGGTTTGAATGTTGGATCATCAGTTTTGAAAAGACACTGACAGACGCAGCCCCCCATCTCTGACACTGGAAAGGGGGAGGTGTATTCTTAAGCTATTAACTGTCCAACGAGGTGGTCTGATGGACTATACTCTAGCCTTAACGCTTCCAATTTGCATTTACACATGTTACATACTATATATATATATATGGTTAAGTGTAAATGTGGTATTAAATACACACTGATGATGCAATAATTGCATTTCTGTTGCTGAAATTGACTTTTTCTCTCATTGTCTTCAGATTAAAGTTTGTGTTTGTGTATATTTTCATGGAAAGTCTCATAGCACCTTTTTCCCAGATAACTTTTAATCAGAAATTATCTGTCTGGATCCTTTAAGACGCAACAAACCCCAACACCTATGCATACACACATGTATAAACACTTGCACAGCCACATCCTCCTCACTCAGAGACAGTCAATAAATCAACAAAGCTGAACATACATTGTTCCTTCCCTTACTTTTTTTTGCATCCGTAGCACTCCACTTAATTACATCTTTGCCCCTGTAATGTCCTTTCTGTCACCTGACTGTGCTTTTGAAGGAGTAAAGGTTCATGGCTATCTGTCGCCTGTGTAGTGTTGGCTGCACACACACACACACACACACACACACACACACACACACACACACACACACACACACACACACACACACACACAGACACACACACAAGGGGAAGAGAAAATTCAGCCAATCCCATTAGGAGGGGAACTTCTCCAGGGCAGTGTACCCCGATCAGACAATTGGTTACCAATGGCTCCTAATGGATTTACAACAATGTATTCCCTGGCACCACCCTACTCTAGTTACACTCTCCAGCTCTCCTCAGAAATAATAAAAAACCCACCAGCTAACACTGGGGGAGGAAAACAATCCTGGGCTTTTATCGGGTGCTGTAAGGTGCCATCAATAAGTGCTGGTGTATAACGTTTGGAAGTCCACTGTCAGCTCTATTCTCCTTGTCTGCAGATGTCATCTGGATTCCTGCCAAGCAGACCCCCGACAAGTGTTTTTCCATTTCATTGTAATGTCACTGTACAGAGCAGCACTGCTGTACTGTATGTGTGCTCATACTTCCACTTCTGACAATCCCACATTTATAATCATACTTGTTCCAGGCCTGCCGTACACATCACCTTCTTTTTAGTGGCAGGGTGACAGTTACCAATGTCATGCTAGCATTACATCTCTTTAACCATTGCCCTTGGCCAAAACACAGGCCTCAGGACTGGAATGCGGCTACCCACTGTGCCTGAAAAGTTGGTTCAAATATAATACAGAGGGATTTTTTTTTTTCTTCAAAGGGATTAATAAATTGGTCATATTGCAAATTACAAATTCTCACACCAAGTAACTGAGTGGCACAGTTCAAAATGTGAAAAGCATCTAGTGTGAGCAAAGTACTTGACTGAATTGCTGAGGTTCCCACGGTTCTCACTAGCTGTCTGATAAATGAAAGCACACTGTGGGAGGTATATTAATCACTGTTGTTGCAGCAATACCAGGACACAAAATCCTCCTTTGCTTTTATACTGAGCCCACCTGGTTAGTTTTTATAAGACTAAGGGTCAGTCCTTAGTAACACACAAAGTTTTATGTGTGTGTGTGTGTGTGTGTGTGTGTGTGTGTGTGTGTGTGTGTGTGTGTGTGATTGTGTGTATGTGCTTCTGTTTGTGTAAAGTTCAGGCTGTGCGTCAGCATCAACTTCTCTCTTCTTGTGCACTGAGAGGCAAAATCTCTTGGAAGATAAACACCTTCCTCCCTGACATATACCACACTTTTTATTTTTATCGTGCCCTCAGTTCTTAAAGTGAGAGCTACTAAGAAGAGATGAGCAGGGTGTTAATGTTTAACAGCTCATTTAGCATTCATGTAAAGGACAGTTTAGGCTGAAGTTTAACTGCCTCAGGGACAGAAAAGAACCAAACCTGGCCAACACTTTAACATTTGAAAAGAACTTGGATGGAAGTACTACAATGTTAACAAGGCAATATAACTTCTCACTACAGGATTCAATCTTTGGACTTCTCATCTTGTATGATTTTAAATATGGTTATGATTGCTTAGATGCTCACATCCTAGCAGAGTCAAAACTGACAACTTTTGGTTACTGTATAAAATGTTCACAGCTGTAAAGACTCCTGCTCCTTCTCCACTTGTTTTGTCAAGTGAGAGGACCTTTACTTTTCTTTCCAATGCCTGAACTTGGCCTCTAAGTTGGGAGCTTGCTCAACTTGATCCACTTTTTTCATTCCCACTGCTTGCCAATTTTCCTGACAACTGAAGCAGAATGCAGACAGAGAGGGAGAAAGGGGGGTTTGAGGCTGACGCAGCAGCATGACAGTCTGTTTCTGCCCTTTGTAATGGCTGTGCTCACCCTGTAAGTACCCCCCTCCTCCTCTACCCTTACCCCCCAGCTTTACCAGAACAGGGTTTATCATCTGTGATAAAGTACCCATAGTCTGGGAGGAATCAGCCCTGGATGTTTATTACATTAGGTCAGCATGTACTAATGGAGAAACTCCTACAGACCATGTCATCGCCACAGGGCAACAGAGTAGCGGATACAAAACAGTATTACTCCTTCCTCCTCTCTCTCTCTCTCTCTCTCTCTCTCTCTCTCTCTCTCTCTCTCTCTCTCTCTCTCTCTCTCTCTCTCTCTCTCTCTCTCTCTCTCTCTGTTGCTCTTTTCTTTTTCATGCAGACAAAAACACACCCACGCAGGAAAGGTCATACTTGATTAGAAAGCTTATTATAGTCTTTAGCATATGCAATTATTTGACTCTATGCAATTTGAAAATAAATAAGCAATTATATATTTTTCCATCTGCTGGCATACACAGCTGTGTCAGATCCCATTTATTTGTCAAAAAGAAATTACTTGACAAAATGGCTTAAAGTGGTATTCAGTTTGTTGTACTGTGTGTGTGTGTTTGTGTGTGTGTGTGTGTGTGTGTGTGTGTGTGTGTGTGTGTGTGTGTGTGTGTGTGTGTGTGTGCCAAGAATTCACACCTGCATATTTCTATTTAGCATTTAGCAAGACCTTACACCATATGCCTTTGGTGTAAAATACTGTGGGTCCACACATCATTTCAGTCTGCTGACACATTTTCACCTTTATTATTAAAATCTCAATTGTATTGAATTTGTATACCCTTATATGGGGCGGCTGTGGCTCAGGAGGTAGAGCGGTCGTCCTCCAATTGGAAGATTGGCGGTTCGATTCCCAGCCTACATGTCGATGTGTCCTTGGGCAAGACACTTAACCCCTAATTGCTCCCGTTGCTTAGCCAACGGTGTATGAATGCAAGTGAATGGTTAGTTTCCCCCTGATGTGCAGGTTGGCACCCTGCGTGGGTGAAAAATATCTGTATTGTGTTTACCTCTCTCTATTTTAATATTTATTACAATACACTGCGGCAGTTGGCTGAAAATATCCACTATAACAAGACATTAGTCTAATGACTTGTTTTCAGTAAAAAACTAAACAAAAAAGATGTGGAAAGAATTCTTAGTATGTTATATAATTCCTCCAGAATCAAGACCGTGTTAATCCAAACTACTAGAAAAATCAGATTTGTCCTGAGATAAATAAAATAATATCATACTGGCACCTTTTTCAACCATGGTTACACACTGACAAGACATACAGAAATTGTGATGGTTTCTGACTCACTCATCTGCGTTAAGATTGTATGATGTTCAAGTTATATATAGGTTAGCTCCATCTTCCATTCTGTTGTAGACAGATTTAAGTTTGCATTTGAAGCTGGTGAGTTCTACCCTGACACTCTGATGATGACTTCACTCTGACATGTGCTGTTCAGGTGTCTGAGAAAGCATCAGCTGCCAACTCACCTGAGGCCCACAATTAGCGTTGAGCAGCTGCTAAGCTCTCTGTGCCATAGCTATTCACACTTTATGGACACAGACTGTCAACGTTGCAAGATCAGCCAAACAGAGTGATAAGCCTGTTTTCTTTCCTCCGCTGTTTCACTGTTTGTACTTTTATGGATTTGTGAATGTATGCAAAGAAGCAATACACCTTCCCTCTTGTAGCAAGCCAGCCATTTAATTGATGCTCATTTATTTTCATCAGTGTGGATTGAAACAGTACTTCAATTTCAACTGCTTGTTGACCCCCTGCGGAAAGCAGGCAGGCAACCGGCCCATACGTAACCCCGGCCAGTGCAACATCAATGGCAGTGGTGGCACCACTAATGAGAGAAAGTATCTGTGTGTGATGTGAGTCACAGACAGTTCTGTAGCGCTCCCATGCCGTGCTCGGTGCACTGTGTTTTATTGATTGTTAGGAAAGTCAGAGAAAGCCTGCACAAATGTTTTTTCTTGAGGCATTCCCTGTTAGGAGCAACTGTTACAAGTGAAACCGGTTACCTTAAACTATCTACTGTACTCTAACTGCCCCAAAATTGTCAGAATGGCAGATAGGAAGAGGCCTATTACCTAAACTCAGTGTTAGTAATACTCAAAAATTAATATATTATTAATAAATCAATTAGTATAGTGGAAAAGCACTTTATAACGGTTTGTGATGCTGCTCATACTCTGCTGATGAGAAATGTTGATTGTTTTGTTTGTTGTTATTTGCTTTTTTTGTAATGGCTGGTTTAAATAAACAGGCGGCATCTACACAACCATGCTGAATAATTATTTCAATTACCTGTCATGATGATGATGAGCATGGATTCAGGCTTATATCCTGCTTCATTTTTGTACATTTTTTGTAAGTGTATTAAGTGTAGTGCACAAAATACTGTACACTGTGATATACTGTGTGAACATGTAGGCAGACATGAACAAAGATACAGGTGTACACTCAAATCCATGTACAGTATAGTCAGTCAGTTCCACAGTCTTAGCTTCTTAGCTCTTAAGATGTGCAGGTACAGTCGCATTTTGCGTTCTTGCTGTATAATCACACAGCAGGTGTTACAGTGTAAATCAATGTTCACATAAATAAAGGTGGGGAAATGCCTTCAAAGCTGAGCTGACAAAGGAGCACCAAAGGTGTTATGTACTGTATCTGCCAGTGAAAAATCCTTCCTGGAAGCAGCGCTTCTCTTCTCTCCTCTCTTCCCCTTCTGTGAAAATGTTGTTTTTCTTTCGAGGGAGTGAATGTGCGTATCTGCTCAGAAAGAGAAACATGTTGCTACTGTACCAAAACAAACAGGATAAATCTCACCAGCAGAGGCAGTGGTGCAGAGACAAGCTTGACAACAGCCGCAGGGCCCAGCGACTACTGCACTCTGCCTAATCAAGCAGCATTTTGAAAACAATGGGCCTCATGCAAAACATTTCCATATTTTTAGCCTAAAACTCTCTGAGATTTGCTCGTACGAATGTTCCAAGTCAGATTAAACATACTCTCTTAATTGAGTGATCTTGTCGTAAATTGCTCACTTCAGCCTGAGCAGGTGCGTGTTCATGAGATGGGATCATCAGCATAATCCATGCCACTGAAATTGCCATATAAGGCTCCATGTTCCACTGCATTTGTGGGCAACTTTCATTCACAAAAACACCATGCAATTTCAAATTCTGCTTTCAGAAATCAGAAGACAAGCATAACAAATTTAGGAGTGACAGTAGGAGACCCAAAACAGTAATAGAAAATATGAATCCAGCTGCGGTGTCATCAGAGCAGCTCTGCATGGTGACAGCCATAAAGAAGGAATTTTTTGACGTGAAGTTAGATACTAAAACATCGTTCTAAAGCAAAGCAGGGAGGCGGTGAAGGAATGTGGCAGTTGGAAATTGTGTTCATACCTAAGACATATCATCAATCAAATCATGTCAAAAAGAGGAGGATGAAAGTACAGTAGGGGTTTTAGGTGGCATCGAACCAACAGGAAGACAAAAGAAGAGAACATTTTATTTCTGTTCTTTTCTTTTTTGAGTAGCCGTTCCTCAGATGTTGTAAAAACATAGCACGTAGCAGAGAAACAAATCAGAGCAGAGAGCGTAGGAAGCGGGGGTACAGGCTGGCTTGCAGGATTTGAATCATCACTATGACCATCTAAGCAACCGCTAACTGATCCAAGGTGAACACTGGCTGTCTTCACTTTGTTAGAACCTTTATTTAGATTTTTAGAAATGTTTTCTGCTCAACATGGGACATGTTGGGATTGAATGATGGAAAATAAACAGTATCTCTGTCTGACCTTGGAAAGGAAAAACACTTCACTGGGGAACTCGGTTATGATGGACTCATCACCCCTCGACCCTCTATGAAAAATCTATCAGCAACAAGTATTATGTGCAAATTCAAAGGAAAAGTTGATCATAGTCAGACATTCCTTCCGCTGAAGTGTCCTCTCTGTAAACATGAAAATACATTCAATCTTCTAACCAGACAACATAAATCCTCATCCCATTACTTTCTCTCTCAAACATCCCAACTTGTTGACACGATTTTACTGCTAATTAACAAACTTATTTATGTGCACTTGAGTTCATTTTTGTTACTTGAAAACTACTTCTTTCTCATCTTCAAAGCTATCAGTATCCATAATACATACTCAGATATCTTGTTGAGAGCCTTTTTTTAAGTAATGATCCTTAAGATTTTAGTTGTGTTTGATTTACCCATACCTGTGGTTACCATGGTAACAGCAAGTGTGCTTTAATATTACAGGTCTCAAAGTTCTGGAGGCAGCAAACACATATTGAGCAGCTTTTACAACAGGAGAGAAAAATGATGTTTACTGTGCAGCCAACTCACATATAAAGAAGTCAGTCAGATGATTATTGCAACCGAGATTTCAGGCAGCACACACTGCAAGTAGTTTGGATCGTGGCATGAATAAAGGTTATCGTAGAATGTCAGTAACTTAATACTCTCTAATATGCTGTAAAGAGAGTGAAGAGTGAACAGTGAGGCAGATATCAATGAGATCAAATTGCACCGGATTACATGCACACATCATTTCCTATGAATTATTTTGTGCGTGTAAAGGCAATTTTAATCCAGCACATGAATAGCAGACTGCCATAAGTGAAGCTGCCACTAACAATGAAAACTGTAATTACTGAACGTAAACAAACTGAATTGCTAATGCAGAATCATATATAGTATTAACAATAGGGTTTCAATGTATGTCTTAGCACACAAATATCAAACCATAAACAAGGAAACAAAGCAGGCTGAGTCTAAGCCCAATATGTATTTTTATCGTAGTGCCTTCCCTGATTGTACTGGATGCTAGTTTGATCCTGTTTTATTACTTTTACTATTTGTATTTATTGTCAGGTTTTTTATGTTTATTGTTTAGCACTTTTGTCCTTTTACTGCTGTGTGTCTTTATGTGATTATATTTGAAATATTTTTTAAACTTTGTTATAGCACTCTGTGCTATGTAAATAAAGATATTATTATAATATAATTATATTAAGTTAATCAATTGTATGATGTGTAAACCTAGAAGGAGTCCTGTTTAACTTATATGTATAATGTAAAATATAGTCTAACTATTACTATTCTGAACTTTTCAAATGAATCAAGCTATTTCGTTAGACCTTCATTCATGCAAAACATTTATTAGTTAGTTTTGGAGAATGTGATGGCAGTGAGGCAGTGAGGGTGAATGACCTTCTACTCTTATTCTTTTTTTTCTCTCTCTATCCATTTAAGGGCTGTGTAATTACTGGTATTAACTGCCACTGCATTTCAATGACTCTCTTTCAAATCAAAATAACTCAAGGTTCAAGGTTAAGAATTTATTATAAATAATTAAATTAACACCATTTCCACAAAGAGTGTTCTTCATGATTACATTAACAAAGAGAACATTAGCTGAAAAGTACATTGCTGAAAGTATTTAAACAACTTGGTAAGAGTTAGATGTCTGGCAGAAGTTTCAGTGTCAAACTGAAGTTTTGACTGAATTTGAAAAAATATGTCTGGAGGCCTTTACACATCAAGGACAAACTGAATAATCAAAAGAAAATGTGGAATATTGACACATTTTTCATCATCACAAATTCATCGACTCATCGTTCTGATGGACACCTTAAGCAGAAGTAGTAGCAACAGCGAGTTTATCTTTTGACTAAAAAGAACAGAAAACATTGGGTACACTCATTACTACAGAAGAGAAAGCAAAGTGGGAAGTATCATAGCCTGGTACAGGAGCTAAAAGTCCACCATGGATCAACTACAGAGAGCCAGTAACTCCTGAACCGTGTCTGGCAGTGTGTTTGAGATGAGTTGTGGTCAGCTTTTTGATGAAAGCTAGCTGATGAAAGCTACCCAGCTAACTTCCGAAATAGCTGTCCACTAACTTGAATGGGGCAAAAAAAAACTCAATCATGTGGCTCTTCTAGACTTTCCAGATATTATCAGTTGTAATTGCATGGTTTGGCCGCTATGTTTAATTGGCTTCAAAGGCCAGTGCTGTTCATGGGGGCTTGGTGTTGACAGCGCAGCAAAAATAATTAGCATAGCAGTAGATCAATCAAAAAGTTACAAATTCTGGTGGCTGTGGAAAAAAAATATTTTTATATTTTATATAATAATTTTGTTAATTCAAGCGTGCAACTATTTTCACCATTCATGACTGGACTGAACAGAGGGTGTCAGTATGTTTGCATTTAGAGTAAATCAAAATGTAATTATCATATGTATCCATTTATTATACTGTATGTCATACATGGTTGGTTAGCATATGATGGTCAGCCTATACGTAACTCGGGGGCTCTGTGGATTTTTCAAGGAAAGACAATGAGCTCCTATGCTTCCACTCTTTCTTTGGCTTTCCTCCTGCTTGTCTACTCTTAGTTTCTTTGTTCTCCTTCCTCCTCTTTACGTAGGTGTCCCAGAGGTTTTTCCACCTTTTCTGGACCTCTTCCAATAAACAGGAAAGCAGACCCCACCATGGTTACTATATTGGAACTAACTATCTCGCTTACAACACCAGACACCAGATCATGTGTACACAACATAAATAATTCCTAATTGATGTATCACTTATCCTATATGGTCAGGTTTTATAGTACACTTTTAACAATGACTGCATGTAATTTCTGACATATATAATGTCCATAGATAACATTAGCTAATGCACCAATGGTTTTCTCTATTTGTTCCCTTGACAACGGAGTACATTCCCCACTTTTGTAGGCTACTCCTCATCACAATAAAGCCCAGCCGCAATACTTCCCCAGATGTTCTCTTTATCTGTTGGTTTTTTACTCTTTGCATTGTTTATCAAAAAGGGCATTCTGCTACAAGAACAAATGTATGAAGCAATCGATATCTATTTCTGTTGTTCTGTGACGGTATGGCACAGTACAAGACAGTATAGGAATTAGGACATTGGCTGCTATGACAGTATTCACAATCAATCACATAAGCAAAAGTCATTATTTTATTGTTTTGCTTGTTTTTTTAAAATCTACATCCAGAATCCACAGAAATCAAATCAGCTGCGTAAAAAAAAGAAATCTGCACATTTTGGAATGTTTCGTATTTGGTATGGATAGGCTCACAGAGATAGGTGGGTTTGATTTTTATTTAATTGCATGCAATTTGTTCACATGAATTGTTTGTATTTGGTGGGAAAAGCTCATTACCAGGCTGAATCAGTGGCTTCTGTTTGTGTTCTGTTTTATGGGTTTTGCTAGTTTAATTTGTATGTAGCTTTTTTAACTTTTATTCTATTATTGCTATGTTTGGTTTATGGCTATGTTTTGATTTGGGTTTTTTATGTGAAGCACTTTGTAACTTTGGTTTGATAAGTGCTTTATAAATAGAGATATTATTACAGTAGGTATGTTTTACATTTTGTTTGAGTGTGTATGTGTGGAGGATATTTTACTGTTTGCTTTGGTTTTGCCATGTAACATATAAAATAACAGCGTGACAAACAACTTTCATCCATTCCTGCTGAGTTGAGTCAGTGTTTCTCTCTAACACTATGGAAAATACATAAGCCCTCAAACCTCATGTTCTCCCAGTACAAAAGCAGTCATTGAAACATTTTAATCAAGATGTCATTCCCCTTGCTATAACATTAGTAACCCAAGTCTTGCATCATAATATAAACCATCAATTCTGCGAAATGTTATGAAAAAGAGAGCAGCCAGCATGCCATGTTTTTAGCAGGGAATAACACTGCTGAAACAAATGCAAAATGCAACTCCATGTTGTACTCATGCACTAAGGGTCATTGTCAAATGAACCACAAAAGAGATGCTATATTATAAGATATTTTCTATTACTATGTCCACTCTGACACAATTTGTAATTCAGGATGCTCTACGTAGAGTGATGTGATCTATATATCATGTATATTGTATATTTCAATTCATTTTCAACATCCATTTTTGCAGTTTGTCCTTGTTCAAAACGAAAATACTTTAAATAGCTATTAGCAGTCATCAGCAATCAGCTAGTAAGTAATCCAAAGGAAACACTTCTGTTAAAAAAACAGTGACTTTGAGGGAAAATCTGACATGTGTAGGTGAGTTCGCTAAAGCCAAGGACTTAATGGGAACTGTGTTTATAGGTCCCAGCCTCTAGTCTCTGTGGTATCAATGTCTTAATCAGTGCAGGGAGGCTGAAGGAGAGATCGGTGAACCTTGTATGCCTCTCCACCCAAATCCTTCAATTTCAGCAGGCTTTCTAAGGCAAATTAAACAATGTTCAAATTTAGCCTCTCCTCCCTCCAGCAAAAGAAAGTTGACTTTTCTTCTTTCCCATCAGTGCAAAAGGTAGAGAAACAAACTTGCTGTAAAAATAAAAATACGGTTCGTGTGAGGAGATGAAAGAAAA